>NC_045440.1:270307-334465 GCF_002776525.5 Piliocolobus tephrosceles
GGGTGTGGCAGCCTCGCGGAGGGCCCGGCCCGGGTGTGGCAGCCTCGCGGAGGGCCCGGCCCGGGTGTGGCAGCCTCGCGGAGGGCCCGGCCCGGGTGTGGCAGCCTCGTGCAGTGGGACTCGTTCCTACAGGCCTTTGGGGCTGTGGAGGCCATCTCTGACCGGATCTGCATCCACACCAATGCGCACGTCAGCGTGGAGGTGTCGGCGGAGGACCTGCTCACCTGCTGTGGCATCATGTGTGGAGACGGGTGAGTCAGGCTGTGCTTCCACAGCGGGTTTAGTGCTGAGAGACCCTGGGCCCCGGCTTCTCAGTGCAGGGGACTTTGAGGATTTCTGGGACTCCTGCCAGTCAGAAGTGTTTCAGGGAGACTCCGGGAGTCTGGCAGGCAGGGCCCGGCATGGCTGCTGCTTCCTGGGAGGTGCCTGAACCAAGGCTGGCCCGGCAGAACTGTCGGAGGGGTGGTGTCCCAGCAGAACAGACAGTCTCAGAAGATGTGGTGGAATGTCTGACCCCTGGCCTGGTGTGTGTCATCGCATGTTCCTTTTTCCTGCTTGCGGAAGCACTCTGGGGCATTTCCTTATGCGCAGTTAAGGAGGATGGAGCCACCGTAACAGCAAGGTGGTGGCACAGAACTTCCCAGCCCAGCCTCGCCTTGGTTCTGCAGTAGTGGTGTTCGCCCGCAGCTGCAGATCCGAAACACCTGAGCGCTTCAAACATGTGCCTGGGCCTCTCCCCAAACTAGTTAAATGAGAATCACTAGCGATTCTCATTTCAGAGAACTGTGGTTCTCTCCTAAGAACCACCAATTGGTGGTTTTTCGTAAGTGCCTCAGGGAAGTTTAGTGTCTGCTCAGTGGAGAATCACTGTTCTGCCTGGAAGGACATGAACAGGAGAGCCTCCTGCCTCCTCCAGGATCTTTGTGGGCAGGGGTGGGGCTGGGGGTTATTTCCTGCAAGCTGTGCTCATCTAGGAAGCGTCCCTCGGAGGGTCTGGTGTCTGGGAGGGCTGCTGCACCACTTGCTGAAGGTGGGGGCGGGTCCACGAGTGACCTCGGGCACTTGGGTGGCACGCAGTGGCCTGGAGAGCAGCTAGTGCTGCCTTGGGAGGTTTTCACGAGAGGCTGTCTTTTCAGCTGTAACGGCGGCTATCCTGCTGGAGCTTGGAACTTCTGGACGAGAAAAGGCCTGGTTTCTGGTGGCCTCTATGACTCCCACGTAGGTGAGTGTCTCCCCTCGGCCCCTTTCCGGCCAGATGGATTGTTTAAGCAGTTAACCATCGTGGCTTTATTTGCCTTTATAAAGTGGAGGTTGAGACAGAGGGCCGGGTGAAAGGTGCGAGCAGGTGCACAGGCCTCTGGCAGGACCTGGCTGGCATCCACGCTGCAGGCCTCGCGCCAGGTCTGCCTGTCCCAGCGGGGCTTCTTGGTGGGGGCTGTAGGTTGACTCCGCTTTCTCCCGGGTCCCATCAGGGTGCAGACCGTACTCCATCCCTCCCTGTGAGCACCACGTCAACGGCTCCCGGCCCCCGTGCACGGGTGAGGGTGATACCCCCAAGTGTAGCAAGATCTGCGAGCCTGGCTACAGCCCAGCCTACAAACAGGACAAGCACTACGGTAAGGGGCCTGGCCACGGCTGTGTGAGGCTGGGGAGCTGCTGCATCCTTCCCTACGCTGCAGGGAGGAGGTCGGGGCTGAGAAGCCTTGGGCTCCAGGAACCCCAGGATAGGGAAGGAAAGGGAAACGATGCCGTCTTGCCAGGGGAAGCAGCACACTCCGCACTTGCTGTGTGTTCCACGCTGAACTCAGCCTCAGCCTCAGCCCTCCCAAGCTGGAAGGGACCAAAGCCCTCATTTGACAAGGGAGTGGCATGTCCTGGAGCCCTGGGGCATCCTGGCCTCCTCCAGGGCCGCATGCTCACTGTTCCCTTCTCCCACTTCTGAGCTTCCAGCCCCACCCCCGTCCTTAGTCCTTACTCCCTCAGGGGAGCCTTCCTCGAGCTCCCCTGGCTGGGCAAGTCCCCTTAGACGCACAGTCTTCCCCTGGAGGCCACCAGAAATCAGTGACTGGCTGATGGTGGCACAGCACCAGGCACTGTCACCGCCCTCCCCAACCGCCAGCTCGGTTTATTTTCCAGGATACAATTCCTACAGTGTCTCCAATAGCGAGAAGGACATCATGGCCGAGATCTACAAAAACGGCCCCGTGGAGGGAGCGTTCTCTGTGTATTCAGACTTCCTGCTGTACAAGTCAGGTGCGTGCTGATCACAGTGGAGGCTCATGCTGACCCTCCAGGGCAGGGGAGCCCAGGGGGGCCAATAGGACTTGACTGGGGTAGGCAGGCAAGGGGCTGGGGAAGAGGCCGTGAGGGGCCTCCTGCGCAGGCTCAGTCCTCTGTGGACCAGGCTGGCCCCTCACAGTCTGTCTCTCCACCTGCTGTGCCACCACACAGAGAATTCCGGAGGCCTCTCCCAGGCCCTCTGGGCTAGTCCTTCCCGTCCCTTAGAGTCCAGCTCACGTGTGTTTCCTGTGGGAGCCCCTCCCTCCCTGGCGGCTGACCATGCCTGCCCTCGCCCTCGTGGCTTGGCATTGCTTTACCAGCACGTTCCCGTTACAACGGCAGGCCTTTCGTGTCTGCACTGGGTGGCACGTTTTCTTCATCTTTGTCTTTGCAAAGGCCTGGATCATGCCTCACACCAGTGGATGAACACACAGGGAGGACCTTGCCCTGGGCAGTGCTGTAGGGACTCGAACCAAGGAATGTGGACAGTCCCCATCCCCAAGTCCTGTCTTAGAAATCCCTTGCTCCAGATGAACAGTCTTTGCTGACCGTATCGATCTCATTAATATTTTGCTAGATGGGAAACTCCAAAGCTCTCAGCTCTTATAAAACAAGTTTGACAAGGGAAGATGACTCTGGCAAGAAAAAATGACTGTAAAGATGGTAGTTCTTAGCAGTCCTTGCCCATATTATTAAAAGATGCGTTTCCACTTTGATGGTGATTTCCCTACCACAGGAGAGCCTGGTTGGGCAGCCCTGAGCCCCTTAGCCGGTATCTTTCCCATCAGCTAGCACTGGCTGCCACCAGCCCGCCTTCTCCCTCACCTCTCCAGGGCATACCTGCAGCAGCTGTTAAAACTCTTTAAGCCGTGTAACCCTTTTGAGAAACCCTTACTTACATGGAATCCCAGTATACAGAACAGATGAATCTGTCATCTAACATCAAATGTTTTACAAACTAGAATGTATTAGAAATTCTATTTTTTAAGACAACCAACAAGCACGTTTTGTAGGAATCTATTTTAATATTTACTCAACAGGTTTGAGTGTGTTGGGCCTTCAGAAACATATTTAATATTCCCCAGTGTTGTAACCCCGGAGTCTTCTGATGGAGCAGCAGGGTCCCTCTGGAAGCTGTTTCTCCTGCCCAGAGGGTGACCAGCGGAGTGGCGGGGGGTACTGTGGGGTGCGGGCTAGTGGGCTGGTCTCGGTCTCAGCCGGTTCTTTTCAGGAGTGTACCAACACGTCACCGGAGAGATGATGGGCGGCCATGCCATCCGCATCCTGGGCTGGGGAGTGGAGAATGGCACACCGTACTGGCTGGTTGCCAACTCCTGGAACACTGACTGGGGTGACAATGGTGAGTGGCGGCCCCCTCCTGTCGAGAACAGGGAATTGTGAGCCACACACAGTGCCCGTCTCGGCTTTCTCTGTTCTACCTGCTGCACAGCCTCAAACCCTGGACCTAAGGCCAGGCTGTGAGCTCCTCCTATGTGCCAGGCACCCAGGAGTTTCCTTTTGCTACAAGGGCAGACTCTGAGCAGCTTCAGAGCCCACGCCTGCCACAGTTCCCACAGCATCGAGCCAGATGCTGCGATGGGGTCGGTGACCGGGCAGGGTTGTCAGCGGAGGTGTGCCCCACGGCTGCCTCCAGAAGCCTCATGGTGCTGAGGGCTGTGCCACTGGGCAAACAGCAGGAGCTGCCAGGGATTGGTGACTTACTCCCAGGTCTTTTAGGGATGAGTCTGAATATATTGATTGACCCTTGTCACACTTTAAAAGCGCCTTACTTTTTATTCCCAGGCTTCTTTAAAATCCTCAGAGGACAGGATCACTGTGGAATCGAATCAGAAGTGGTGGCTGGAATCCCACGCACCGATCAGTACTGGGAAGAGATCTAATCTGCTGTGGGCCTGTCCTGCCAGCCTGGGGGAGTTTTCCCTGAATACAGTCAGGGACGGGGTTAGAAATGCCTTTTATTCTTTGAGTTCACGTAAGATACAAGTTTTAGACAGGGCTTGAAGGACTGGATTGGCCAAACCTCACATCAGCCATCAGAGCTGTCTTCCAAGGAGACACATCCCAAATCCTGGCTACATCGCAGCCTGTGGTTACAGTGCAGACAGTAGGCCATGGGAGCCACTGCTGCCAGCAGAGAGCGTCCTCCCCTGTAGACCAGCGCCACAGGGAGTGCCTGCTGCCCCAGCTGACTGTGGCCCCCTCCCCGATCCATCCATCTCCAGGGAGCAAGACAGAGACCCAGGAATGGAAAGCGGAGTTCCTAACAGGATGAAAGTCCCCCCATTAGTTGCCCCCAGTACCTCTAAGCAAGTAGCTTTCCACATTTGCTACAAGATCAGAGGAGAGATGGTGTTGGGAGCCCTTTGGAGAACGCCACATTCTCCCAGACCCCCTGCATCTATCGAGTTTGCAATGTCACAACCTCTCTGAACTTGTGCTCAGCATGATTCTTTTTTAATAGAAGTCTTCTCTTTTGTGCACTCTGCGAATCACGTGGGTGAGTGAGTCGAACAGCTGGGAGCACCTGTGCTAGTTTTACAGCTTGCCTCCGATGCTGCGGCTCAAAACGAAACCAAGTGGTGATGACTTGTTTCTGACCCACTGATCTCTACTACCACAAGGAAACTAGTTTAGGAGAAACCAGCTTTTACTGTTTTTTAAGAATTACTGCTTCACCCTGTCAAGTTAACAAGGAATGCCTGTGCCAATAAAAGGTTTCTCCTTCAACTTGACTCTGATGGGATCTCAGAGCTCATTTGTCACTGCCTATAGACTTGTGGCTGCTGTCTATCCTCATCCCTGCAGAGAATAATTACGTCCTGGAACTGCATGTTCTTGTGACTCTTGGGACCTCATCTTAACTTCTCGCTGTCCCAGCCATGTTTTCGACCATGGCATCCCTCCTAGTTCCCCGTCATCCTCATCAACCTTCTCTGTCAGTCCTTGGTAAGCTTGCCCTTGCTTAAGAACTGACAACACAGCTGTGCTCTATTTTTTTGTTGTTGAGACAGAATCTCTCTGTCACCCAGGCTGGAGTGCAGTGGCGCCATCTTGGCTCACTGCAACCTGCGGCCTCCTAGGTTCAAGCGATTCTCCTGCTTCAGCCTCCCGAGTAGCTGGGATTACAGGCACTTACCACCATGCCTGGCTACTTTTTGTATTTTTAAGTAGATATGATACTTCACCATGTTGGCCAGGCTTGTTTCAAACTCCTGGCCTCAGGTGGTCCACCTGCCTCAGCCTCCCAAAGTGTTGGGATTACAGGCGTGAGCCACCGTGCCTGGCCTCTCTTTTTTATCAGCCACAAATCCAGCAGCAGCCTGAGGATTCAGCTCATAAAATAGGCCTGGTGTCTTGGTGATCTCACATAACCAAGATGCCATCCCGTGGAGAGCCACATCTCCCTGGATGCCCTCCAGTCTTGGTTTGGGCTGGCGTCAGAGCCTGTATACAGTATTTTGAATTTGTATGCCACTGGTTTGCATTGCTGGTCAAGAACTCGAGTGCTTTTCATAGCCCTGGTTTAGAATCATGTTACAGCAGTTCCTGGTGTAGAGGAAACTAGAAGACCCCGCAATCATTCCACTGCCCTGCCAAGGTACACCTCAGTACTCCCCTTCCCAACTGAGGTTGTGTGGGGCTAGCTCTTTCCAGAAGCACTGAAGTTTGGTTTCTGATGTGACTCAGAAGTTAGGAACCAGAAGCTGCATCAAATAAGCTCTGAAAATCTGAGGAGCATTGTAGGAAAGGTTACGCTCATCATGGCACTTAAGAGATGCTTAACAAAGGTTACCAAAGCCACAATTCATAAACACTCACTCATCCGGTTTCAACTAGAGTATATTCATAACCTCAATAAAGATTTACCTGCTCCCAAACTGAGTTGAATCATTCCACGCGCACTGTCTCCCTCACCTCCATCGTATCCCCACCTGCAGCTCCCTCCCTGCCTCTGCATGGAGCCAGCGGGGATGGGCTAGTGACAGAAGGAATTGTGGGGCATCTCGACATCGGCTTAAGGCTTTGTTAGAAACACCTGCCTTGCAGTGTTTGTGACTGGGACAGAGCTCAGTGCTTTAATGCACCTCAGATCACCCCAATGATCATCACTGTCACCTCAGTTGAGTCGTTTCTCCTGGATTCTTGTCCAAGTGACATGACAGGTAGAGGTGACAATGCCTTTTCAGTCTTGACCTAGACTCTCCGGAGAGTCACTCCAGAACAGAAATTAGAGTCTAGGTAGGCAGTCCAACCTTTGCCTTTTAAAAAAACTTTTTTGAGATGGAGTCTCACTCTGTCACCCAGGCTGGAGTGCAGTGGCGTGCTCTTGGCTCACTGCAACCTCCGCCTCCTGGGTTCAAGCGATTCTCCTGCCTCAGCCTCCCGAGTAGCTGGGATTACAGGCACCCACCACCACACCTGGCTAATTTTTGTAGTTTTAGTAGACAGGGTTTTGCCATGTTGGCCAGGCTGGTCTCGAACTGACTTCAAGTGATCCACTTGCCTTGGCCTCCCAAAGTGCTAGAATTATAGGCGTGAGCTACCATGCCCGGCTGCCACTCTTTAAAGAAAGCAGTAATTTGCCCTCTTTAATGTGCCTCAGCCATGCTCAAGTGGTCCACAGACCAGGAGCACGGCCGTCACCTGAGAGCCTGTTAGGAAATGCGCTCCTCAGAGTGTGAGAAGGCCGGACCTCTGAACCAGCATTTGCATCTCCCAAGACCCCAGGTGTTTCCCAGGTACATTGAAGCTCAGAATGCCTTTCCAACTGCTCCCTGATTAGAAAACTGCCTGAGTATTTGGAAATGCAAGCTCTCGGGCGCCCCACCAGACCTACTGTGTCAGTCTTTTGGTCCTAGCAATCAGGCAATTCTGATATAAAGTCTGAGAACCACAGCCTTAGAACTCTCTTTCCAAAACTGCTAATAACCTAGAATGCTTGTTAACATGCTTGACTCGCCCTCTTCCTCCTATACACACCCAAGCCCCTGGGAAATGGCTCAGTAGACGGAAGAAGGGACCCTCCCCGCACTTGGCCACAGGCATCCAGAAGTTCCCATATGCAGAAGTCAAACTCTTGTTCCCAACCATTGTCATTGTTTATGGTCCTAGATTCAGACAGGTCAGAGGCTCCTCTGAGGAAAACTTAAAATATTCCACCGTTAGGTAGGATCCAAGTAGACTGTATGCCAGAGATGCTATAAAATTATATCAGAAGTGGGGAGTAGCCGGGTGCGGTGGCTCAAGCCTGTAATCCCAGCACTTTGGGAGGCCGAGACGGGCGGATCACGAGGTCAGGAGATTGAGACCATCCTGGCTAACACGGTGAAACCCCGTCTCTACTAAAAATACAAAAAAAACTAGCCGGGCGAGGTGGCGGCGCCTGTAGTCCCAGCTACTCGGGAGGCTGAGGCAGGAGAATGGCGTGAACCCGGGAGGCGGAGCTTGCAGTGAGCTGAGATCCGGCCACTGCACTCCAGCCCGGGCGACAGAGCTAGACTCCATCCCAAAAAAAAAAAAAAAAAAAAAAAGAAGTGGGGAGTAGAGGGTAGTGTTTAAGCTAGAGTTAGCAAACGGAAATACAAGATGGCCAGCTACTTTCGAATTTTCGAATACACAGGCTTTTTTTTTTTTTTTTGAGACAGTCTTACTGTCACCCAGGCTGGAGTGCAATGGCGTGATCTCGGCTCACTGCAACCTCTGCCTCCTGGTTTCAAGCAATTCTTGTGCCTTGTCCTCCCGAGTAGCTGGGGCTACAGGCATGTTCCAAGCCCGGCTAATTTTGGTATTTTTAGTAGAGACGGGGTTTCACCATGTTGGCCAGGCTGGTCTTGAACTCCTGACCTCAGGTCATCCGCCCCCCTCGGCCCCTCAAAGTGCTGGGATTACAGGCGTGAGCCACTGCACCCAGCCATGCAAGCAATTGTTTTAGTCTAAACATGTCCCATGCAATATTTAGAGTGTAATTCTAAAAAATAAGGCTGTTGCCCGGGTACGGTGGTTCACACCTGTAATCCCAGCACTTTGGGAGGCTGAGGTGGGCGGATCACCTGCGGTCAGGAGTTTGAGACCAGCCTGACCAACATGGCAAAATCCCATCTCTACTAAAAATACAAAAATTAGCTGGGCGTGGTGGCGTGTGCCTGTAGTCCCAGCTACTCTGGAGTCTGAGGCAGGAGAATCGCTTGAATCCAGGAGGCGGAGATTACATTGAGCTGAGATTGTGACGTTTATCTGAAATTCAAGTTTAACTGAGCATCCTGTGTTTTATGTTTTTCTTTTCTCTTTTCTTATATGATAGTTGATATTTTACACTTATATTGAGACAGGGTCTTGCTCTGTCATCCAGGCTGGAGGGCAGTGGCACAAACACAGCTCATTGCAGCCTCAACCTCTTGGGCTCAAGCGATCCTCCTGCCTCAGCCCCAACACCCTCCAAGTAGCTGGGACCACAGTGTGAGCCACTATGCCCAGCATCCCGTATTTTATCTGGCAACCTTAGTAGAGAAGATACTTAGAAGGAAAACAAATTTTCAAAGAGCTTCAGAATGGAATGAGAGCGAATACCTTTGTACAAGTCAGTGAGCAGAAAAACGTACATAGCTTTACAGATAGAAAAAACCTGAGATCACCCAAACCACACAGCTCAGGAAGTGGTCCCACAAGTAATGACCGCGTCAGGAGAGATTTCCGCAGGCCCCACTCAACCAAAGCTCTTTCCAGCAGGTTGTTCAGACTCACCTCAACTTTGGCAGAACTAAATCTTAGATTTCAACACGCAGATTTGTAACAACCTACCTTGAAATCTCAAACCAAGTTTTGAGGCTTTAATTCCTTGGAAAATACTGCTGCGTCTAGCTCAGCTGTCCCCAAGCTTTTTGGCACCAGGGACCGGTTTCATAAAGGCAATTTTCCTAAGGACAGAGGGCGGGGAATGGTTTTGGGATGAAACTGCCACCTCAGGTCATCAGGGATTAGATTCTCGGATCCCTCACACGCGCAGCCACGCAGCCCGGATCCCTCACACGCGCAGCCACGCAGCCCGGATCCCTCACACGCGCAGCCACGCAGCCCGGATCCCTCACACGCGCAGCCACGCAGCCCGGTTCCCTCACACGCGCAGCCACGCAGCCCAGATCCCTCACACGCGCAGCCACGCAGCCCGGATCCCTCACACGCGCAGCCACACATGAGAATCTAATGTGGAGTGGAGCTCAGGTGGTCATGTTCACTTACCCGCCGCTCACCTCCTGCTGTGACGCCCGGTTCCTAACAGGTCACGGAACAGTAGGTTTAGTGCCGGTCCTAGGCCTGGCGGTTAGGGACCCTGGTCTGGCTGTATTCCAAATTATCTTGGCTGCTGACAAATGTGTCCAGGGCTAAGCCTCAAATGAACCAATTAACTGAGGTCTCCCTGGATCCAAACTAATTTTGGTGTCAGTGGTCACAGCAAAAGCGTGTTTACAACAACGCAAATCCAACACTGCGCTGGAAACAACTCGAATTCAACGATTAAACCACCATCCACGGTGGGCTACAGAAGAGCAGACTATATACTATGAGTACCTGTAGCATTAATGGCTTCTAGAAAGTACTGAACGCCCTAGTACACCGCTTCTCAACTCGAGGGTCCACAGGCCTCCTTGACGCACTGAGCGCCTCAGTGAGAGCACATCACAAGCTCTGCCGCACTAGGGTAGAGAGGAAGGTAAAACCCCAAGCAGCAGAAGTACTGTTCTGCTCCCAAGCCAATCACCTGAAGACAGCTTTTGCCTTTCTTAAGACTTGAATATATAAACTGGTAACTTTAAAAAAGAAAAACTGCTGGGGGAAAGAAATAACCTTAATTTTTTTTTTTTTTGGTACAATTTTTTAAAGATGGAGTCTCACTCCGTCGCCCAGGCTGGAGTGCAGTAGCGCGATCTCAGCTCATCGCAAGCTCTGCCTCCCAGGTTCAAGCCATTCTCCTGCCTCAGCCTCCCCAGTAGCTGGGACTACAGGGGCCTGCCACCACACCCAGCTAATTTTTTTTTTTATTTTTAGTAGCGATAGGGTTTCACCATGTTACCCAGGATGGTCTCGATCTTCTGACCTCAAGTGATCCGCCTGCCTCGGCCTCCCAAAGTGCTGGGATTACAGGCATGAGCCACCAGGCTGGGCCATCAACTCCATTCTTGAGCTCCATCTTTTCCACAGTCAGGCAGGCTTCCAAGTGAACTGAATTTGACAAATGCAGAGCAATTAAATTCTTTATTATAAAAATCTCAAAAATGTCCACCTTAACTGAAGGCCAATCTTCTGAAATGGGGTCAAAGGCAATCCTGCTGTTTCTCTCTGAAAGCTAAACTCCTTTACGATAATAGGAGAACACCCAGAATTTTATTCCCAGCCTTCGTGTGCAAAAGGCAGTTTGCATTCTTAGGAAACACCTAAGTGTCACCTAAACCATAAATATTTCCACCTACTCCATTCAACCCAATTAAAGAAAACAAAACGATGAGAAAAATAGGAACTCAACAGAAAGAAATTTCACATCATTTTCTACTATTGTGAACATTCAAAGGTTGCTTCAAATTAAATACTTTTAATTATCATTCTAGCCAGGATCACACTAAATAGGATCTCATGACAGTCACATACACAGCCATTTCACCTCAACTGTGGCACCGAATGCTCTGCCGTGAGTCACAAGAAGCACAGCGATCATCACCCACAAGGACAGGTTGCTGGGGTGAAGCGCCCTTTGCTTTCATGTTTATATTCTTCTCAACTGCATCTCACTTTCCTAAAGGCCCCGGCCACACAGTTCTTTTAGGGATTAAAGTAGGAGGAAAAAAATAAAGAGAAGCCAACATCCATCCTTAAAGAAAAAAAGTAAATCCATTTTATGGTGAGCTTCACCCACGGACAAATTTGGGATCAGTGTTCTCCAGTCTGAACATAGTCTTCTGTGACCTGGGAGAGTGTGGTCAGGTACTGCCAGCTCAGGGCAGCCAAGAGCATGACAAACGACAGGTAGATGGGGGAGTAGTGGCTTCGGGAGATCAGCTGACAGTTGGGAAGATTCTGCGTCCGGATGGTGGAGATGATCTGCCTTGTTTTACTAGAAGATGGGTCTGAGTCAGGGATTCTATGATAAATCTGTTAAAGACACAGGAAAAAATGGTAAGTGCTAT
Organism: Piliocolobus tephrosceles; assembly: GCF_002776525.5. Lineage (NCBI taxonomy): Eukaryota > Metazoa > Chordata > Mammalia > Primates > Cercopithecidae > Piliocolobus > Piliocolobus tephrosceles. Next base: position 281,785 of record NC_045440.1, read on the forward strand.
GTGCTTCACATTTTCCGTGGCTCCTTACAACCCTCCACCGGTAGGTAGTTTATGCCTATTTTACCAGTGAGGAAAGGGAGGCTCAGAGAACATGAAAGTAACTTACCCAAAGCCACCCCAATGATAAGGTGGGGATGTCAGCCCCAGCCTACTCATCGCAAAGCCTGTCTTCCTGAGCAAACGGGAAGCACAGGTGTGCATACTGCACCCCGGAGGCCCTCAAGAGCAGCGGCTGAGCCACACTGATCTTCACATCCCCAGCACCTCACAGTGTCCTTCCAGGAGATAAGTAAGGTGAATAAATGAAGAGAAATCTTGGTTGTGACGGTCCCCGGTAATACAATTAGTGGCAAAACGTTTGAGTCCTTTGATGATCACTTCTAATATATAGGCATGACAGCACAGCCAGAAGCTGCAGTCACTGGCCCTCAGACGTGCCCTTACCTAAAACAGAGCCGCTAAGGCCAAAGGGACCGTCTAGATGCTTGGTTGCTAGCCCAAGCCCCACTTCCCATTTACCTGAAGGCACACAGTAGGTTTTTGCAAACTCAATTATTCAGGTCTTAAAAACCTACCAGTCTCAGTCAAGGAGTTACATCTGCTTGCCAAGGACAGGTTGTGGCAGACTTTTCATCTACATGCCTGGCATATAGTTGAAGCAAAAGAAATACTTGAGGGGTTTGAGAAAGGGCCTCACTCTGCCCAGGCTGGAGTGCAGTGGTGCCATCTCAGCTCACTGCAACCGCCACCTCCTGAGTTGAAGCGATTCTCATGTCTCAGGCTCCCAAACAGCTGGGATTACAAGTGTGCGCGCCACCACGCCTGGCTAAATGTTGTATTTTCAGTAGAGACGGGGTTTCACCATATCGGCCAGGCTCGTCTCGAACTCCGGACCTCAAGTGATCTGCCTGCCTCGGCCTCCCAAAGTGCTGGGATTCCAGGTGTGAGCCACAGTGCCGGGCCTGACGATTAAACGGCAGAGGCTCCTGTAAGTGCTTACTGGACTGAAATAAGCTCTTGTGCAATGCTGTGCTACAGGAGCTCCTCTGTGAGTCCATGTGGTACTTCCAGGTCTCAGCACTTCTACTTACAACAACAGAATATGGAATCAGCTTGATAATCATTTAAAACTCTCATCTATGAACATCTAAACTCCCATTAAAGCAAAAACAGCACTTGGCAAAAAACAAAAAGGCAGATTCTGATTTGACAGGTTTGGGTGGGGGCTGATGTCTAACGGGCTCCCAGGTGATTCCCAGCGGCTGCTGGCTGGGGACCATCCTTGAGCAGCAAGGCACCTGGGGTCCAAAGAGCCTGATGGTGCTCTGACTTAACCACAGGAGGGCACAGGAAGTGTGCAGAGACACGAACAAGATTCTCCCTGCCAAGGAATCGCTTTGGCAGAGAGGGGAATGGGGGTTTCTGGCCGTTTGGCTGAGCATTTATTTATATCCCAAAATAGCAGGTTGATCTTCTCCCCAACTGACAGGCGTCCAGGCTGGTTTAAAGCGGCGGCTGCTCCGGGGTGGGGTGAGGGCCCTGCAGAGCGTGGCCACCTGCTTGGGAAGGCATGGGGCTGCACTCCCACGTCCTCGCTAAGCACTGGAGATGCATCAAGAGGGCCTCTGGCAAGTCCCTTCCAGGTGCTCGCTCGCTACAACACTGAGTCCAGAGATCCCACAGAATCAGCAGTTCCTCCTTTCTTACTGCGAAGGCCAGACTCGGTCCGCGAGGAGAAATAGGATCAGTGTTAATGTCTGCACACCAGCAAGAGGCCAGACGACTTGTGGCTTCATACAAAATGTTTTCATTTAAAACTTTACTTGTAAAATGTCCTTACTGCTGAAACTAAAACCATTAACAGGTTCTACGGCTTAAGACTTAGAAATCTTCAGAGATTTTTCTAAATCAAATCAACTTAAATATTAATATTAACATTTCTCCCCAAATGCCTTGAGTTTTACTAGGATAACTTTAAACAAAACAACTGATGCCCTAAGCCAGAGGTCAGCAAACTTCTTATTCAAGGGCCAAAAAATATTTTTAGCTTTACAAGTCATCCCCGTTGCAGCTCCTCAACTCGGCCATTACATTGCAAAAGCAGCCACAGAAGATATAGAAGCAAATGGGTGTGGCTGTATTCAGATAAACTTTATTCACAAAAACAGGGCTCGGCCAACTGTAGGTTGTCCACCCTTACCCTCAAACTATGAATTACCACTAGGATTTAATTCCAATAGTTAAGGAAAAATCAAATACATCTGAATTTTAATACAGTAATGGAATTGGCCACAAAATGTTTAAAAACCGGTTTCTCTCGGGCGTGGTGGCTTGCGTCTGTAATCCCAGCACTTTGGGAGGCCGAGACGGGCGGATCACAAGGTCAGGAGATCGAGACCATCCTGGCTAACGCGGTGAAACCCCGTCTCTACTAAAAATACAAAAAAAGAAAAAAATTAGCGGGGCGAGGTGGCGGGCGCCTGTAGTCCCAGCTACTCTGGAGCCTGAGGCAGGAGAATGGCGGGAACCCGGGAGGCGGAGCTTGCAGTGAGCTGAGATCCGGCCACTGCACTCCAGCCTGGGCCACAGAGCGGGACTCCGTCTCAAAAACAAAAAAACAAAAAAACTGGTTTCTAAAACTAGTGATCAGAATAAAACTGCAAAACCGAAACACTCTGAACTTACTACATAAAATGTTTCTGATTTATATAAAATGAGGAAATGGTGCTTCATATGGCAGGATTCCATTTAGAAAGGGTAGTTGCACCCCTTAGAATTGGGGTTAACATCATGGATTCTGACGTCAGACAGACCTGGGTTCAAATGATCACTGCAGCCATGAGGCTGGGGCTCCAGTTTCCCTGAGATTACTCCTATCCACCTACTCAGTCACTACCCCAGGCACATAGCTCAAAATAAGTCCTGGCTACATGGCAAACTGGAGCGTCTCCTTGGTAGCAACTGTTTTGGTCAGTGGCTGAATACTTTCATCTAGTGACTATAAAATTTTAGGATTTTTAAAAGCGATTTGGTCTTCTCTTAGACTTCTATAGGTGCCTCTGATAGAAGTTTTGGACATCAGCATTTCTATGGCAGACAGAAGGTAGGGAGGAAATATAAGGACAATATGCAACATGCAAGAGAAATCAGAAATAGCTATTTTGTAGAATTCTATTTAGATGAAAAGACTGTTGCAAACCATATTCCTGTAAAGGCGTAACAAGGGGACTAGAAGGATGTACAAAACCGTGGACAATGGTAACCTCTGGGGAGGGAGCTCAGGCAAAGGAAAAATGATGAGGGTAGTGTATGTTTTCATAAAGTCTATAGTGTTTCAATCTCACAAGATCACACCTGAGGATCACAGCATCATCCTGGGCCTCTACTCACCAGAGGCCAGTAGCATCCGATTCCTGTCCGCTTGTGGGAGGGGAGCAAATCCCCTCCACTGACAAACCACTGCTCTAGGGTCTAGACATTACTAGACATTACAGAGACTTCTGGTCTCTAAGAAGTAATTTTTTTTTGAGACAAAGTCTCACTCTATCACCCAGGCTAGCGTGCAATGATGAGATAACACAGCTCACTGTAGCCTCGGCCTCCCAGGCTCAAGTGATCCACCTGCCTCAGCCTCCTGAGTCAGCTGGGATCACAGGCGTGTACTACCATGATCAGCTAATTTTTAAATTATTTGTAGAAATGGGGTCTTGCTATGTCACCCAGGCTGGTCTTAAATTCCTGGCCTCAAGTGATCCTCCCACCTTGGTCTCCCAAAGCGCTGAGATTTCAGGAGTGAGATACTGTGCCTGGCCAGAAATAAATTTTCTGAACCTAGTCAGGTATTACAGATTTGACCTGAGAAGGTATGTTTTCTTTTTATAGGATGCTTTTGGTATTTGAAATGAAATTTTCCAAAGAAAATTTAGGAAATAATTGCAACTGGATGGCTTATCCTTGGCCTAAATTCCCTACTGTGATTTTTCAACTGAGGCCTGTGGTATAATGAAAGCGCCCGACTGGGTGTCAGGACACATGGACGGGAGCCAGAGACCCACTCAGTCGCGTCCTGCATCAGCACAGACAAGCTTCAACCTCACATGCCTCACCATCAGCAAGAAGCTTGGTTGGCCTCCTGCACCATCTTGCAGCTTGAAATCTATGATTGTACTCAGGGGCTCCATCCTACAGTCTTGCTCCATTTATCTCCTCTCGCCAGGGTACTACACAGCAGTGAGCAATCTGCTCAACTCCTGTGCATAGATTTGTTTCCTAACAAAGGATATCAACTCCTGTCTCTTTAGGCCATAGGAGAGTGAGTTGTTAGGATCATCTAATATCCAAACATGTTTAAACAGTGACATTACTAAATCATAAAAGTAGCTACAAATTATCCAAGTAGTTAAATAAAAACCCACCTCTTCCATATACTGATATATGATGGCTTTGACAGCTGGCATATTGGTGGCATCCATCATCAGGGTCACCGCTTGCCCTTTCCGAATCTTCACTGCCCCTTTGAACACCTGCTGGTTATTGTAACAGGCAGCCAAAGTGGCAATGGCCATCACCTACAGAGAGCAAGAAGAGAGGGGAAAAAAGAAGAGATAGTGTTGTAAGCTATCATTATCACAAAAAGGTAAGAAAACCTTCTGTCGAATGGGCAATTGCTAACTGCTAATGAACTAAGATGTAATTAATCAAGAAAAAATACCCACAAAGAAAGTATGCCAAGATTTTTACCTTCCTGACTACTGCCTTTCTCAACAACACACAGAATTAAGCAATCTAAAACAATTCTACAGTTTAGCCACAAAAGTTCCATTTTATTTGGAAAAAGCAAACACAAGTAAATCCAACATTTTCCATGCTAGAGCAATGGATTATTAGATCTGAAATACCTATTTCAAAATAATATATGGAAAGAAATTTCTGTTTTACTTGTTTTTCTATTTTCCTACAACAAACATAATCATTACATATTTAAAACTAATGCCCGGGGAGAACAACAGAAGGGGATTAATTTCCTGTGCTCAAAGATAAACTACTTCTAGGTAAATTGAAACATGAGACAAGGATATAGATTTTACTTTCAACCACCATTCCAAGTTGGTCATTAGAACAAGATCAAACCAAGTTCCCAAATCAGTTAAATGCTATTACTTTCTTCACTTATTTGCAGTAGTATCTGAAATACTTGGTAAAGGCAACTAAAAAGTGTACGGTCCTAGCATACCGAGGGACTAGGTCTACAGGACCAGGTTCTTGTTATCCTGGGTCTAGGAAAAGGACAGCAATAATTAGATGCGTAATGAAGACTTTGTAATGATAACAGCCTCACCCATGTTTTGCCCAGCACTCCCCATAAATCTAGGCCAAACACCTTGACTTAGCTGAGGATAAGAACCTAACTAGTTTAGAACAGCTGTGGAAAAGAGTAAATCCAGAAAGAAGGTTCTGAAAAGGAGCAGGCTTAACCTCAAGGCTGAGCTGAGTTTGGTGGCAGGAAGCAAAGCGGGGTGCTATGAAACCCCCAGCACAATCAACTGGAGCCATCATCTTTTTAAGGAATCATAGCCTTGAATACAGCACAGCAAAATCCACCCTTACGTCCACCCCACTCCCTTTAGCCCCATATCCACCCGAGGAGTCCCATTCCCTACCTGCGGAATAGCACAGAAGTTAAACACACTCTGGTTTCTGAGTCTCGAAAGGTAGGTGATGACATCTGGGATGTGGTGCAGGGCATTGGTTATAAGTTCATTCAGGCACTGCACGGCCAAGTCAATGTTCTCCGGCTTGGCAAAATCCCCTAACTTCTTAACATACCTGCTCCAAACCTAGACAGATAAGAAGATTAAGGAACAGGTCAGCATGTGCATAGGGGAGAATTTACAAACAATATTAAAGGATCTTTGTGCATAAGAACTATGACACAGGCTGGGCGCGGTGGTTCACGCCTGTAATCCCAGCACTTTGGGAGGCTGAGGAGGGTGGATCATGAGGTCAGGAGTTCAAGACTAGGCTGGCCAAGGTGGTGAAACCCTGTCTCTACTAAAAATACAAAAATTTGCTGGGTGCGGTGGCAAAAAAAAATAAAACGATGATATACAGTAAAGTCTCTCTTAGCTGCACACTCATTTTTCACCAAGATCAAGTTTGTTTTAAGCTCCATGCAATAGCTATTTCTGACTACCAGTAAGGATCCATTTGCAACCTAGGAGTGAGTTAAGTATTGGAGAGCATGTCCTTGGGGACAATTAGTGCGACGCTGCAGTACTTGGACGAATTCAGTCTAAAGAGGCTCCTGTCAGAGCTGTCGGTCTACTTCTGAAAAAAATAACCTGATATACAAAAATAGTTATAATTGTACTGTAGACTAAACATTAAACGTTCTCAAGATGGCCAGGCCTCTAAATAATGACTAATATTATATTCCTACTCTGGTAAGAATGCTGCTGAAAGCCATACCTGGGAAACGAGCTGAGTCTATCCTCTAAGTGTATTACCTCCCTGGATCCTGATAATTAGAAAGTAAAATTAAACCCTCAGTTCTAACAGTGGGATTTGGATTGATGATTTTTAATGATATTATTTAGAGGATTCTCTGAAGCTAGCAAAAGTTCTGGAAAGATAGCGGTGATGGTTATATAAAATCATTAATGTACTTAATGCCACTGAATGATACACTTAAAAATAGTTAAAATGGCAAATTCTCTATTATGTACATTATAAATAAGAAAATCTTAAGTATCTATACATACAGTTAAAAAGAGATAACAAGAAGTGTTGGTGAGGATGTGGAGAAACTGGAACTCTCACACTGCCAACGGGAATGTAAAATGGTGGGGCCACCTTGGAAAAGAGTCTGGCAGCTCCTCACAAGGTTCGAGCTGCTGTATGAACCAGCCATTCCACTTCTCAGTATAGACCCAAAAGGAAAACACACATCCACACAAAACCTTATATGCAAATGTACACAGTACTATTCACCATAGCCAAAAAAATGGAAAGAACCCAAATATCCTTCAACTGATGAATGGATAGATGTGGTCTGTCCACACAGTGGAATAATACTGGGCAATAAAAAGGAATAAAGCACTGATGCAATGCCCCAGCATGGAAGAGCCCTGAAAACACACTAGCAAGCCAGGCACAGTGGCTCAAGCCTGTAATCCCAGCACTTTGGGAGGCCGAGACGGGCGGATCACGAGGTCAGGAGATCGAGACCATCCTGGCTAACCTGGTGAAACCCCGTCTCTACTAAAAACTACAAAAAACTAGCCGGGTGAGGTGGCGGGCGCCTGTAGTCCCAGCTACCCGGGAGGCTGAGGCAGGAGAATGGCTAAACCCGGGAGGCGGAGCTTGCAGTGAGCTGAGATCCGGCCACAGCACTCCAGCCTGGGTGACAGAGTGAGACTCCATCTCAAAAAAACAAAAACAAACAAAAAAAACACACTAGCAAAAGAAGCCAATCACCTAGGACCAAATTTGGCACGATTCAACTACTATGAAATGTCCAGAACCTTTATTAAGCATTCTGTGCTAGAAGTTCATCTCATTTTATTCACACCACCACACTGCGGTAGAAATAATTCTATTTTACAGATAAAGGAAGTGAATGAGAGGAGCAGGGTTCCGCGCCCATGTGTGCAGGATGGTGTGGCTCATGCTCATGAATCACACGCCCGTGGTTGATGTTCTGTCTGGGAGACAATGGAACAGTGGTCAGGTGCTGGCGGAGGAGCCAGGAGACTGAGACTCCACTTCCAAGGCAGCCACTGCCTCACTGTGCATCCCCGGACAAACCCCTTCCCTTCTCGGAGCCCTGTTGTCAGCAAAAGATGGGTAGGCAAGAGTGGTTTCTCAACCCTGGCTGCACACAAGTCACCTAGGAAACTTAAAAGGCCGTGGCCGAGCTCTGGGTAGTGTTTTTGTTTCTGTTTTTTAGAGACAAGGGTCTTGCTCTGTCACCCAGGCTGCTAGAATGCAGTGGTGTGATCATGGTTCACTGCAGCCTTGAACTCCTGGGCTCAGGAAATCCTCCTGCCTCAGTATCTCAAGGAGCTAGAACTATACGGGCATGCCACTACGCCCAGCTAATTTTCAAATTTTTTTTTTTTAATGGAGTCTCGCTCTGTCACCCAGGCTGGAGTGCAGCGGTGCAACCTTAGCTCACTGCAACCTCTGCCTCCTGGGTTTGAGCGATTCTCCTGCATCAGCCTCCCAAGTAGCTGGCACTCCAGGCATATGCCACTACGCTTGGCTAATTTTTGTAATTTTAGTAGAGACGGAGTTTTGCCATCTTGGCCAGCCTGGTCTCAAGCGCCTGAACTCAAGTGATCCACTCACCGGGGCCTCTCAAAGTGCTGGGATTATAGGCGGGCAGTTACTGCGCCTGGCCAGTTTTTACCTTTTTTTTTTTTTTCTTTTTTTTAATAAAGACAGGGTCTCACTACGTTGTCCAGGCTGTTCTTGATATCCTGGCTTCAGTGATGTTCCCGCCTTGGCCTCCCAGTGTGGAGATTTCAGGCGTGAGCCACCGCACCCGGCCCCCGGGGTAGTTTAAATGTGAATTTTTCTTAGGAGTAAGACTCAGCATCTTTTCAGATTTTTCATAATCATCTGCATGTCTCTTCCTGTGAACAATCTGTTCTTATCTCCTTGCCCATTTTTCTGGGGGGCAGCTGGTCTTTTTCTTAACTTTTAGAAGTTCTTTTTATATTAGGAATATGAACCCTTTATCTGCTCTGTGAGTTGCAAACATTGTTTCCCCCTTTGTCACTTGTTTTCCTGAGACGGTTTCACTCTGCCACCTGGGCTGGCGTGCGGTGGTGTGATCCTAACTCACCACAACCCTGAGCTCCTCGGCTCAAGGGATCCTTGTGCCTCAGCCGCCTGAATAGCTAGGAATACAGGTACACGCCACCATGCCCAGTTAATTTTTTAAATTTAGTTTTTTCTACTTTCTTTTTTATTTTTGCTCTCTTTCAGCAGAATCATTTTCAAACAATTTTTGGTAGAGATGGTGTCTTGCTGTGTTGCTCAGGCTGGTCTTGAACTCCTGGCCTCAGCACTGGGATTACAAGTATGAGACGCCTCACTCGTCTTTTTAAAAATTTAAAGTACTTGGCTGCAGGAAACAATTTTATGGAAAGCAAAAGGTAAATGCTGGAATAAATTCAGGAAACAGTCGTAACATTTTCTAGTTTCCTTCTGAACAAAATCAGTATCAAAACTTTTCCGTTCCCTGTCCATGTTTTAATTAAGTTAAAGATCGACCCTTGTCTCTTATTACAGACATCTGGAGTGTTTTGTCTACCTGGCATCCTTTTCCCCTTCTTGCGGCAGAATTCTTTCTTTGGGGGAAATCCATTCTGTGTGTACTGTGTAGACATAATCCAGGTGAGGCCGGAGAACTCAGCTGCAGAGCAACTGATTCAGGGCTGGGCAGAAGAACCAAGCCCTTCCTCTTTTTTTGAGATGGAGTCTCACTCTGTCACCCAGGCTGGAGTGCAGTGGTGCGATCTGAGCTCACTGCAATCTCTGCTTCCTGGCGACTCTCCTGCCTCAGCCTCCCGGGTAGCTGGGATTACAGGTGTACACCACCACACCTGGCTAATTTTTGTATTTTTTAAATTTTTTTTTTTTTTTTTTTTTTTGAGACGGAGTCTCGCTCTGTCACCCAGGCTGGAGTGCAGTGGCGCAATCTCGGCTCACTGCAATCTCTGCCTCCCGGGTTTACGCCATTCTCCTGCCTCAGCCTCCCGAGTAGCTGGGACTACAGGCGCCCACCATCTCGCCCAGCTAGTTTTTTGTATTTTTTAGTAGAGACGGGGTTTCACTGTGTAGGCCAGGATGGTCTCGATCTCCTGACCTCGTGATCCACCCATCTCGGCCTCCCAAAGTGCTGAGATTACAGGCTTGAGCCACCGCGCCCGGCCAATTTTTGTATTTTTTAGTAAAGACGGGGTTTCACCATGTTGGCCAGGCTGGTCTCGAATTGCTGACCTCAGGTGATCCGCCCACCTTGGCCTCCTGAAGTGTTGGGATTACAGGCGTGAGCCACTGCTCTGGGCTGAACAAAGCCCTTCCTAAGAACTTTTTGTTAAGCTGGTGCACATGGATTGTTATCATATCCACCACCTGGAGAAAGACTGTCTGAAAGATAGCAAGGACAGCAAGGCTTGAATACACTGATTTCAACATGTAAATCCAGGGATTCAGCCAGTCTACCTGAAGCAAACTCATCTCAAACTATCCTATTTTCCACATCCTCTTATGTTGCCTGGGGGAGGTCTGACTTGTGTTTCTGTCACTCCCAACCTCAAGAGTTAAATGATTTTTCAGAGAATGTCTAAAATTTCTTTCCCCCAAAATATCCTGAATCTGTTACCTCTTGAGGCCAAAACTCTCTTCCTTCTTGCTGGTCTTCCAGATAGTCACGAATGATGTTTGTTTTCTGCAGAAACAGGCCCATAGAGTTGGCACGTTCCGTATCTTCACCAACTAAGGGGTCTTCGAACTCTGAAGCCGAGAAGAGACGGGAAAGGCCAATTCCTACCAGCCCAGCGACATGGTGGCAGTACTGCAAGAGACAATTTTTAAAGTACTTTAATAATGGAATTTTTATTGAAAGGGACACACTAGACATCATTAGCTCCAAAAAAGCAGGTTCAAAACAGAATGGGTAAGAATGCATTTTGATTTTAAAATACAAATATACATACCAGAATTTTAAAAAAACATCCAAGAAGGATGTGCTCATAAGATTTAACAGCGGTCTCTGGCTGATGGGAATCTGATGTTTTTATTTTTTACCTTATTTTCTAAATTTCTACAATGCACATGTACTGCTACTATAATAAAAGGCTATTGAAAAAAACTAGTCTAGTAAACATTTTTTATTTTATTTTATTATTTTTTTTAAAAGATAGAGTCTCGTATGTTGCCCACGTTAGACTCAAACTCCTGGGCTCAAGCAGTCTTTCTGCCACAGCTTCCCAAATAGCTGGCATTGTAGGCAAACACCACTGTGTCTAGCCTTACCTTACAATAAACTTTTTTTTTTTTTTTTAGATCAAGTCTCACTTTGTCACCTGGGCTGGAGTGCAGCGGCACAATCTCAACTCACTGCAACCTCTGCCTTCTAGGTTCAAGTGATTCTCCTGCCTCAGCCTCCTGAGTAGCTGGGATTTATAGGCGTCCACCACCACGTCCAGCGAATTTTTGTATTTTTAGTAGAGATGGGGTTTCACCATGTTGGCCATGCTGGTCTTGAACTCCTGACCTCAACTGATCTGCCCGCCTTGGCCTCCCAAAGTGCTGGGATTACAGGCCCAAAACACTGCACCTTGCTTAGCTTTACAATAAACTTTTTGATACATAAAATTGTGAGAGAAGGCAACGATGAAAGATGGAATATTCTGGCTAACAGAAATTAAGACAATACTAAGTATAGTTGAATCTTTTTTTGACCAACCTGAAAACATTTGAAGATCTGCAGGCCCTCAGAATCACCATTATATGAAAGAACAAATAACTATCATGTGTTCTTGACACTGTTTTAAGAACTTTGCACGTTCAATCCTCACAAACATTTATCAGGTACATAGCACTATGATCTCCATTTCAGATGAGGAAACTGAGGCACAAAGTTAATTAACTTGCCCAACATTGCCCATCTGAGAAAAAAAAAATTAGCCAGGCACGGTGGCACATGCCAGTGGTCCCAGTTACTCAGGAGGCTGAAGTAGGGGGATCACTTGAACCCAGGAAGGTGGGGCTGCCATGTTTGTGGCAGGGGCTAAGGGTTCAAAACTAGGTAGTCTGACTTAAGTGTCAGGCTTTAACAACTTTGCTAAAACTTCCCCCTTTTTTTTCTTTTTAATTTTTATTTTAGAGATAGCGTAACTTTCCCTCTCTCAAAATGAGACTTCAGTAAAGGCAAGTCTTAATTGTCAAATACTTTTTTTCCAAGACACCAATTTGTTAAAAGCTATCCTCCTCTGAAAAGGGTATTCTAAGACAACTTAACACAACATTCACATACAATAATTGTCTATTAGTTAACTTAAGAAGAGAAAAGTAAAGAAGGTAAGCTCTGGAGTGTCATTAGGAAGGGTAAAAGTTAGGCAATGACCAAAGTTCACACTTGTAATCCCAGAATTTTGGGAGGCTGTGGAGAGGGCACTGCTTGAGCCCAGGAGTTTCAGACCAAGCCTGGCTAACAAAGCAAGACCCTATCTCTGTAAAAAATTTTAAAAGGCTGACTGTGGTGGCTCACACCTGGGGGGCCAAGGCAGGTGGATCGCTTGAGTCCAGGAGCTCAAGACCAGCCTGGGCAACATGATGAAAACCTGTCTCTACCAAAAAATTACAAAAATTAGCCAGGCGTGGTGGTGTGCACCGATAGTCCCAGCTAATCGGGAGGCGGAGGTGAGAGGACTGCTTGAGCGCAGAAGGTCGAGGCTGCAGTCAGCCTTGATCATGCCACTGCACTCCAGCCTGAGCGACAGAGCAAGACCCTGTCTCAAAAACAATAAAAATTAAAATAGATTAGCCAGGCACAGTAGCAACATGCCTGTGGTCCCAGTTACTCACGAGGCTGAGGCAAGGAAGACTGCTTGAGCCAGGGAGGTCAAGGCTGCCTTGTTTGTGCCACTGGATTCCAGTTTAGGTGACAGAGTGAGACCCTGTCTCAAAAAAAAAAAGTCGTCTCTGACTGAAAGTAATACAAGGCCAGAGACTAATCAGGGGCACAACGAACAGGCGAAGAGAAAGCACTTGAAATTTGTTCTAGGAGAAAAGTAACATGAAAAAAGTAACAGTTTGCTGAAATTACGTGTAAATAAATTAGCTTTGGGTAGCTATACAAAATCTTAAAAAGAATTACTAGAAATTTTAAAAAATCATTAGTATATCTATAGTACTATCCAAAAATACATTTTAAGATAATAGTTCTTTTGGTAGAAATACTCGTAAAATGGAGACGTATATAATTCATCTTCCTCCAAAGTTGAAGAAAAAAAATAACTCCTTAAAATATTTGGCTGGGTGCAGTAGTAGCTCATGCCTGTAATCCCAACATTTGGGAGGCTGGAGTGGGAGGACTGTTTGATGCCAGGAGTTTGAGACTAGCCTGGGCAACATGGCAAAACCCTCTCTCTACAAAAAAAAAAATACAAAAATTAGCCTGGTATGGTGGCACGCACCTGTAGTTACAGCTACTTAGGAGACTGAGGTAGGAGGATCATTTGAGCCCAGGAGGTTGAGGCTGCAGTGAGCTGTGATCACACCACTACACACCAGCCTGGATGACAGAGCAAGACCCTGTCTCAAAAAAATTCAGTTTTATCTGATCAGAACTTCTATTCAACAACCTATAATTAAGTTTCCTGAATAAATCTGCGCAACAGAAAATGAAGTTACTATCATAACCAGAGCTGGTTCTTGGCTATAAGTTTTAACTTCAACTTTATTTTCTTTCAGATGGGGTCTTGCTCTGTCACCCAGGTTGGAGTGCAGTGGCACAATCATGGCTCACTGCAACCTTGAACTCTCAGGCTCAAGCAATCCTCCCACACCTCAGCCTCCAGAGGAGCTGTGACCACAGGCACATGCCACCAACGCCCTGCTAATTTTTTAATTTTTTGAGAGATGAGGTCTCGCTATGTTGCTTAGGCTTGTGTCGAACTCCTGGGCTCAAATGATCCTCTCACCTTAGCTTCCCAAAGGGCTGAGATTACAGGTAACCCACAGTGCCCGGCTAACTTCACCTTAAATGCAGAAATTGATTTCTAGCACTCATTATATGCTGTTAACTCAGGAAGCACAAACCAGCAGTTCCAAAGATATTGCTGTCATGTTTTGAGGTTTGAAAAATTAAGAGGCCCAAGACCTTAGACCCACTAACTTGGTGACTATGTAGCAGCATCTCTTTGGAAATCCTAATTTAAGCACTGTTAAAGCTATGAAATACATCAACACTTTAGATGTTTGAAATGTCTTTGACTGTTAAATTTGACTGGCTTTAAAATAATAAAATGTCTTTGCTTCCACAGAAGTGATAAGTCTCACAAACACCATTCCTATGAAAAATAGGCAAGACTCCTAACCCTACCTTATGTTTTGATGTGTAGTTTAATCTTCATGGTCAACTACATCCCTTTGTCTAGATAATCACTTCTCTCCAATCCCCTACTCCTAACCTGGCCAATATCCTACATAGCTGCTGGTTTGGAATCAACTCTGGAACAAAGCGTTTATGATGAGACATTCAACCTAAACAGATGACTTGTAAAACCAGAGGGCCTGGAACTAGTGAACAACTTTTCTTGTTCTGAGCTTCACTCTGAGGATTGCTAGCTGTGTCTAATACATCACACACAGACACTGTTTTACAAGACTAACCTTGTCCCACTCCTGTTCAGAGGTCACATGCTTATCCAAAAATTCTGCCATCCCAACTCCCATTCTCTGGCAAATGTCGGCAATCACCGTTTGGTATTTCTCAGCCAGATTTCTAAACTCGAGGGAGATCTGAAATAGAAACCATAAAAACACAGAAATCATGAAATATGTGCAGACATGGCACCAAAGATCACAAGGCAAACGATGGTGGAATTAATTATCACTCTGCAGTGGTTCATCTATAAGCCTAATTTGGGTCATACATGTTTTGTTTTTGTTTTTGTTTGAGATGGAGTCCCGCAATGTTGCCCGGGCTGGAGTGCAATGGCGCGATCTCAGCTCACTGCAAACTCCGCCTCTCGGGTTCAAATGATTCTCCTGCCTCAGCCTCCCGAGTAGCTGGGATTACAGGAATGCACCACCACGCCCAGCTAATTTTTGTACTTTTAGTAGAAATGGGATTTCACCATGCTGGCTAGGCTGGTCTCAAACTCCTGACCTCATGATCCACTAGCCTTGGCCTCCCAAACTGCTGGGATTACAGGTGTGAGCTACTGTGCCCAGCCTCATGTTTCTTATTATTCCATACATTTTATAAATATTATAATAGAAGGGTCTAAAAATGCTAACGTTTCTAGATTAAAAAGAAGATTCAAAGTCTCACTACACATTTCATCTTTCCAATGTAAAATGAGATGCTTCAACATAAAGTTGAGTATAAGAATTTTAGGGAGAACAGCTTGTTTAGACAAACCTCATTATGAGAAAGATTCATTTGTGCAAACATGGATCAAGCACTTCCTATGTAACAAGTACCATTCGAGGCACTGGGGATGTATATCACGGACACAAACAGAAACTCAGACCTGGAGCTGCTTCCAAGATGCCCAAATAGCAACAGCTCTGGTCTACAGCTCCCAGCAAGATCAACGCAGACACCGGGTGATTTCTGCATTTCCAACTGAGGTACCTGGTTCATCTCATTTGGAGTGGTTGGACAGTGGGTGTAGCCTATGGAGGGCGAGCCGAAGCAGGGCAGGGCATCGCCTCACCCGGGAAGCGCAAGGGGTCGGGGGATTTCCCTTTCCTAGCCAAGGAAAGCCGTGAGTGACCGTACCTGGAGGAACAGTACACCTCTACCCAAATACTGCACCTCGCCTTTCCCACAGTCTTCACAACTGGCACACCAGGTGATTCCCTCCAGTGCCTGGCTTGGCGGGTCCCATGCCCACGGAGCCTTGCTCGCTGCTAGCACAGCAGTCTGAGATCAAGTTGGGATGCTGGAGCTCAGCGAGGAGAGGCACATCTGCCATTGCTGAGGCTTGAGTAGGCAGTTCTATGTTCACAGTGTAAACAAAGCAGCAGGGAAGCTCAAACTGGGCAGAGTCCACCACAGCTCAGCAAGGCCTACTGCCTCTCTAGATTCCACCTCTGCGAGAAGGGCATATCTAAACAAAAGGCAGCAGACAGCTTCTGCAGACTTAAACGTCCCTGCCTGACAGCTCTGAAGAGAGCAGTGGTTCTCCTAGCATGGTGTTCGAACTCCGATAATGGACAGACGGCCACCTCAAGTGGGTCCCTGACCTCCATGTAGCCTGACTGGGAGACTCCTCCCAGTAGGGGCCAACAGACACCTCATACAGGTGGATGCCCCTCTTGGACAAAGCTTCCAGAGAAGGATCAGGCAGCAATATTTGCTGTTCTGCAGCCTCCGCTGGTGATACACAGGCAAACAGGGTCTAGAGTGAACTTTCAGCAAACTCCAACACACCTGCAGCTGACGGGCCTCTCTGTTAGAAGGAAAACTAACAAACCGAAAGGAATAGCATCAACATCAACAAAAAGGACGTCCACACCAAATCCCCATCCATAGGTCACCAACACCAAAGACCAAAGGTAGATGAGATGGGGAGAAATCAGAGCAGAAATGCTGAAAATTCCAAAAACCAGAACACCACTTCCCCTCCAAAGGAATGTAACTCCTCACCAGCAAGGGAACAAAACTGGATGAATGAGTTTGAGGAATTGACAGAAGTAGGCTTCAGAAGGTTGGTAATAACAAACTTCTCCAGCTAAAGGTGCATGTTCTGACCCATCACAAGGAAGCTTAAAACCTTGAAAAAACTTTGGACAAATGGCTAACTACAATAACCAGTTAGAGAAGGGCTTAAATGACCTGATGGAGCTGAAAACCACAGTACGAGAACTTCGTGAAGCATAGACAAGCTTCAAGAGCTGATTCGATCAGGTGGAAGAAAGGATATCAGTGACTGAAGATCACATTAATGAAATAAAGCAAGAAGACAAGATGAGAGAGAAAAGAGTGAAAAGAAATGAACAAAGCCTTCAGGAAATATGGGACTATGTGAAAAGACTAAATCTACATTTGATTCGTGTACCTGAATATTGGTGTACCTGAATATGGGACTATGTGAAAAGACCAAATCTACATTTGATTGGTGTACCTGAAAGTGATGGGGAGAACGGAACCAAGTTAGAAAACATTCTTCACAATATTATCCAGGCCTAGCAAGGCAGGCCAACATTCAAATTCAGGAAATACAGAGAACACCACAAAGATACTCCTTGAGAAGAGCAGTTCCAAGATACATAATTGTCAGATTCACCAAGGTTGAAATGAAGGAAAAAATGTTAAAGGCAGCCAGAGAGAAAGGTCGGGTTACCCACAAAGGGAAGCCCATCAGACTAACAGCAGATCTCTCGGCAGAAACCCTATCAGCCAGAAGAGAGTGGGGGCCAATATTCAACATTCTTAAAAGAATTTTCAACCCACAATCTCACATCCAGCCAAACTAAGCTTCATAAGTGAAGGACAAATAAAATCCTTTACAGACAAACAAATGCTCAGAGATTTTGTCACCACCAGGCCTGCCTTACAAGAGCTCCTGAAGGAAGCACTAAACATGGAAAGGAACAACCGGTACTAGCCACTGCAAAAACATGCCAAATTGTAAAGACCATCAACACTATGAAGAAACTGCATCAATTAATGGGCAAAATAACCAGCTAACATCATAATGACAGGATCAAATTCAAACATAAAAAATTACCTTAAATGTAAATGGGCTAAATGCCCCAATTAAAAGACACAGACTAGCAAAATGGATACAGAGTCAAGACCCATCAGTGTGCTGTATTCAGGAGACCTATCTCACGTGCAAAGATACAGACAGGCTCAAAATAAACGGATGGAGGAAGATCTACCAAGCAAATGGAAAGCAAAAAAAAAAAAGCAAGGGTTGCAATCCTAGACTCTGATAAAACAGACTTTAAACCAACAAAGATCAAAAGAGACAAAGAAGGCCACTACATAATGGTAAAGGGATAAATTCAACAAGAGCTATCCTAAATATATATGCACCCAGATTCATAAAGCAAGCCCTTAGAGACCTACAAAGAGACTCAGGCTCCCACACAATAATAATGGGAGACTTTAACACCCCACTGTCAATATCAGACAACAGATCAATGACACAGAAGGTTAACAAGGATATCCAGGACTTGAACTCAGCCCTGGACCAAGCAGACTTAAGACATCTACAGAACTCTCCATCCCATATCAACAGAATATACATTCTTCTCAGCACCACATCACACTTATTCTAAAATTGACCACATAATTGGAAGTAAAGCACTCCTCAGCAAATGTAAAAGAACAGAAATTATAACAAACTGTCTCTCAGACCACAGTGCAATCAAATTAGAACTTAGGATTAATAAACTCACTCAAAACCACACACCTACAAGGAAACTGAGCAACCTGCTGCTGAATGACTACTAGGTAAATAACGAAATGAAGGCAGAAATAAAATGTTCTTTGAAACCAATGAGAACAAAGACACAACGTACCAGAATCTCTGGGACACATTTAAAGCAGTGTGGAGAGGGAAATTTATAGCACTAAATGCCCACAAGAGAAAGCAGGAAAGATCTAAAATCGACACCCTAACATCACAATTAAAAGAATTAGAGAAGCAAGAGCAAACACATTCAAAAGCCAGCAGAAGGCAAGAAATAACTAAGATCAGAGCAGAACTGAAGGAGATAGAGACACAAAAAACCCTTCAAAAAAATCAACGAATCCAGAAGCTGGTTTTTTGAAAAGATCAACAAAATTGATAGACCACTAGCAAGACTAATAAGAAAAGAGAGAAGAATCAAATAGACGCAATAAAAAATGATAAAGGGGATATCACCACCGATCCCACAGAAATACAAACTACCATCAAAGAATACCATAAACACCTCTTCACAAATAAACTAGAAAGTCTAGAAGAAATGGAGAAATTCCTGGACACATACACCCTTCCAAGACTAAACCAGGAAGAGGTTGAATCTCTGAATAGACCAATAACAGGTTCTGAAATTGAGGCAATAATTAATAGCCTACCAACCAAAGAAAGTCCAGGACCAGACAGATTCACAGCCAAATTCTACCAGAGGTACAAAGAGGAGCTGGTACCATTCCTTCTGAAACTATTCCAATCAAAAGAAAAAGAGGGAATCCTCCCTAACTCATTTTATGAGGCCAGCATCATCCTGATACCAAAGCCTGGCAGAGACACACCAAAACAAGAGAATTTCAGACCAATATCCCTGATGAACATTAATGCGAAAATCCCAATAAAATACTGGCAAATCGAATCCAGCAGCACATCAAAATCTTATCCACCCCAATCAAGTCAGCTTCATCCCTGGGATGCGAGATTGGTTCAATACATGCAAATCAATAAACATAATCCATCACATAAACTGAACCAATGACAACAACCACATGATTATCTCAATAGATGCAGAAAAGGCCTTTGACAAAATTCAACAGTCTTTCATGCTAAAAACTCTCAATAAACTAGGTATTGATGGAACGTATCTCAAAACAACAAGGGCGATTTATGACAAACCCACAGCCAATATTATACTGAATGGGCAAAAACTGGAAGCATTCCCTTTGAAAACCTGCACAAGCATGGATGCCCTCTCTCACCACTCCTATTCAACATAGTAATGGAAGTTCTGGCCAGGGCAATCAGGCAAGAGAAAGAAACAAAGGGCATTCAGTTAGGAAAAGAGGGTGTCAAATTGTCTGTTTGCTGACGACATGATTGTGTATTTAGAAAACCCCATCACCTCAGCCTAAAATCTCCTTAAGCTGATAAGCAACTTCAGCAAAGTCTCAGGATACAAAAATCAATGTGCAAAAATCACAAGCATTCCTATACACCAAGAACAGACAGAGAGCCAAATCATGAGTCAACTCCCAATCACAATTGCTACAAAGAGAATAAAATATCTAGGAATCCAACTTACAAGGGATGTGAAGGACCTCTTCAAGGAGAACTACAAACCACTGCTCAACGAAATAAAAGAGGACATAAACAAATGGAAGAACATTCCATGCTCATGGATAGGAAGAATCAATACAGTGAAAATGGCCATACTGCCCAAGGTAATTTATAAATTCAGTGCTATCCCCATCAAGCTACCATTGACTTTCTTCACAAAATTAGAAAAAAACTACGTTAAATTTCATATGGAATCAAAAAAGAGCCTGCATAGCCAAGACAATCCTAAGCAAAAAGAACAAAGCTGGAGGCATCACACTACCTGACTTCAAACTATACTACAAGGCTACAGTAACCAAAACAGCATGGTACTGGTACCAAAACAGATATATAGACCAATGGAACAGAACAGAGGCCTCAGAAATAACACCACACATCTACAGCCATCAGATCCTTGACAAACCTGACAAAAACGAGCAATGGGGAAAGGATTCCCTATTTAATAAATGGTGCTGGGAAGACTGGCTAGCCATATGTAGAAAGCTGAAACTAGATCCCTTCCTTACACCTTACAAAAAATTAACTCAAGATGGACTAAAGACTTAAATGTAAGACCTAAAACCATAAAAACCCTAGAAGAAAACCTTGGCAATACCATTCAGGACATAGGCATGGGCAAAGACTTCATGACTAAAACACCAAAAGTAATGGCAACAAAAGCCAAAATAGACAAATGGAATCTAATTAAACTAAAGAGCTTCTGCACAACAAAAGAAACTATCATCAGAGTGAACAGGCAACCTACAGAATGGGAGAACATTTTTGCAATCTATCCATCTGACAAAGGGCTAATATCCAAAATCTACAAAGAACTAAAACAAATATACAAGAAAAAAACCAAACAACCCCATCAAAAAGTGGGCAAAGGATATGAACGGACACTTCTCAAAATAAGATATTTATGCAGCCAACAGACATATGAAAAAATGCACATCATCACTGGTCATCAGAGGAATGCAAATCAAAACCACAATGAGATACCATCTCACACCAGTTAGAACGGAGATCATTAAAAAGTCAGGAAACAACAGAAGCTGGAGAGGATATGGAGAAACAGGAATGCTTTTACGCTGTTGGTGAGAGTGTAAATTAGTTCAACCATTGTGGAAAACAGTGTGGCGATTCCTCAAGGATCTAGAACTAGAAATACTATTTGACCCAACAATCCCATTACTGGGTATATACCCAAAGGGTTATAAATCATGCCACTATAAAGACACATGCACACATATGTTTACTCTGGCACTATTCACAATAGTGAAGACCTGGAACCAACCCAAATGTCCATCAATAATAGACTGAATAAAGAAAATGTGGCACATATACACCATGGAATACTATGCAGCCATAAAAAAGGATGAGTTCATGTCCTTTGCAAGGACATGGATGAAGCTGGAAACCATCATTCTTGGCAAAATATCACAAGGACAGAAAACCAAACACTGCATGTTCTCACTCATAAGCGGGAGTTGAACAATGGGAACACGTAGACACAGCGAGGGGAACATCACGTACCAGGGCCTGTTTGGGGGGTGGGGGCCGGGGGAAGGGATAGCATTAGGAGAAATAGCTAATGTAAATGACGAGTTGATGGGTGCAGCACACCAACATGGCACATGTGTACCTATGTAACAAACCTGCACGTTGCACACATGTACCCTAGAACTTAAAAGTAAAATAATTAAAAAAAAGAAAAAAAAAAAAACTCAGACCCTCGAAGAGCTTAGATTCTAGTGAGCAGATCTGCCAACCATTTCATCTCATTAGTTACCCAATTTATATTATGAAGCTATAGAGTCTTTCTCACTATTAAGGCTATACTTTTACATTCATTAAACAACTCAATATGAGGCATGCTGCCCCATACTTTTTCCATAGTCCAAGCCCTAATGCAGAAAAGTTGAATTGATGTTTTTAAAATTTATTGTTACTGCCCAAATATCTTGTTTTAACTTCAAAGAATTGTTTATAGGTTGACAAAATACAACGTAAAAACACCATGGGAAGTCTTAAAACAAAACATGAGAACCTATATATAATACTGCAAACAGTGGAGAGATTTGGTTAAACATTGAAAGCGTGCAATATACTCGGTCTGTGTTTATGGAAAAGTTAGAAAAACATCCTCGGAAAACACTTAAAATTAAGGGCCCAGAGGAAAACCAGGTGGCCGGCTGATTGCAAAGCACCAGGAATTCACATAATTTAGGATTTCTGATTAACATCAACTGTCAACATCCCCATGCCCCTCCCAAAAAAAAAAAAAAAATCAAATCAATCAAATCAATCTGGTCTTTCCAGAACTCTTTCCAAAAAGTTGTTCTTTGCAGAACAGCTGTTCAAGCTAATGCCAAAAGATAATTCCTCCTTGTGGCTGAAACAAACTAGTGATTCAACAAGAGGTTATTAGAATCCCTGAATCTCCATAGGACTCTGCTCCTTCCACAGATCCTTGGCTAGACCAGTTCTATTTATTAGAGAGGAAAGGCCAATGAGAGTGGGGAGGAGCTTAGACTCCTCCAAAACACTTTCACTTCTGAACTTGACCGATCCTTCCAACAACTAATTGTACAGTTCCAAAAGTAAAAACAAAAATATACAGGAGAAAGTGACAACGAAGAGCCCTATGGTTTTTCCCAGAAACCCAGAGGACGGACAGGGCTTTGCTGACTCCATACTCAGTGCCCAGTTCTGTATATTCCCTGGGTACAACAATAAGCCCTGACATGTGAATTGAGCCAGGAGGGCTTTTTCCCCTTCCAGGTAACTCTGTTCCACAACACACTAGTTTTCTATGTTCTCAGATCACTTTCTGGTGAGTCCAAGTACAAGAAGGAAGGTACTAGAGCAAGTCCACAGGGCTAATGGAGAAAGGCCAAATCCTACATAGGAGGTAAGAGTAGCAGGGAATACAAATACAAATTCCTCTGATTACAAACCCTAGGAGTACTGTGATCAAAACACGGGTGGGTCTACCTTTGCCTGTGTTTAAACTGTTTTTGGTTTGTTGGCTTTGTGTTTTCAACCATTTTTTAAAGTGGCAGTAAAGTATGCCAGTGACTAAGTAAACTGCAGTAAACTGCAGTGCCAGTGACTAAGCAAGCACCAGGGATCTGAAGCCAGACCTTCCAGGTCCACTGATTCTGCCACTTAACTTTACTGGTAATCCTAGGCAAACTACTTAATTTCTCTGTGCCTCAGTTTCCTCATCTACATAAAATGTAGATAATAACAGTATGTTATGTACTAGGTAATTTCCCTGTTAAACGATGTTGTAGATAAAATAATACAAAGAGTAAATTAACGATGAAATATATTTAGCAACTAACTCATAGTAAATTGCTCAGTAAGTGAATGCTATTATCACTTTTATCATTTAAAAATAAGGAAATAAGGCTGTATTATTACTTAAATTATGTTTACAGGTAGGGTTCTAAGCTTTCTAGCTTTCCACTAGTACCAGCTGAGAAAGATAGTGGTCATGTATTGTATAATGATGATGTTTCAGTCAACGACGACTGCAAATACAATGTTGGTCCCTTAAGATTGT
The DNA here is from genome assembly GCF_002776525.5 of Piliocolobus tephrosceles. NCBI lineage: Eukaryota > Metazoa > Chordata > Mammalia > Primates > Cercopithecidae > Piliocolobus > Piliocolobus tephrosceles. Next base: position 305,107 of record NC_045440.1, read on the forward strand.
AACACCCTATTTTTACTAAACCTTTTCTATGTTTAAAGACACAAATACCACTGTGCTCCAATTGCCTACAGCATTCAGTATAGTACTGTCCTGTAGAGGTGTGCAGCCTTGGAGCAATGGGCTGTACCGCAGAGCCTACGTGTGTAGTAGCTATGCCATCTTGGTATGTGTGAGTACACTCTATGATGTTCGCAAAATGATGAAATCATCTATCAATGCATTTCTCAGAATGTATCCTGTGCCACTCATTAAGTGATGCATGACTGTGCTCTAATCGAACCCCTAATATACAATGAGAGTTCTAGAAAGCCTGACTTGAACTGGTACCAACTAATGATCACTAAAGTATAAAGCATCAGGTTCAATCTACTGTACATCGAGATGGAGGTCACTTGGTTAGAACACTGTATTGAGGCTTATTCCTAAATTCTGCAAGGCCTGGGATAAGAGGACAAACGGAGGCCTACTACATGTAGCTAAAAATTTTTAAATGATCAATCGAGTTAACAATTGGTTAAATAAAATATATTCTATCCTCCTGCCTTGACAAACATATCTTCATAACAACCTGGCTGATTCGGGTTTGAATTTAAAATTCTTAGTCCCTCAGAGGTTTATTCCAAAAGGCAACAGGGCACAGACAGCTGATCCTCATATCCCAGGCTCTTCCCTTCCACTGCTTCCTGAATCCCGCTCTCTCCAGCGTGGGGAGGCACCTCACATTCATTTGAGAGGATATCCCAGCCCTTGGTGCCAGGATCCATCTACGACACTCCCCAACACAGCCCTGGGCCATCACTCAGGCCCAAGGGCACAGTCCATGGTGGCACGTTCCCACTTGGAGGAGATGGACGGAGCTTAGGAAACAGGCTGCGTGCATGCAGACATGGGCTCAGGGATTCGGGGCAAGGAACTCCAGATGTCCAGAACGTGGTGTGGGAGAGCCCACGAGAGCTGAGTAAGCACATTCCCATGGCCCCGTGACCCCTCACCCCATGGGGCCCTCTAAATTGAGGAGTTCCACTTGCCCAAGTTTCACAGCAGTACTGTGTGAGTGAGGCCAAGCTATCAGTCCTCTTTTACACTACTTGTTCTATCCTGGGACCTCTTAGCCAAAAGCTGATTGCAGGTCTAGCCCCACACAACTGGTTTCAGAGATGCTGGGCCACATCAGCACATATACAAATGATTCCTTAAGAAGACACGGCACTATTAATTCCCATACAGTCCCATCTCAAGCTGAATCACAGACTGGAGGGACCTATAATTCAAGTAGCTTCAAATTATATATGCACACAAAACACACAACTTAGTACATCTTTATATTCATAAGGATACAAAAGGTTAACAACAGCGAAAATAGCAGTGGCCTGGCTTGCGCTTTCTGCTCCCTTTTACTCTCCCCAGGGCAGCTCTGCTTTCCAGGGGACTGCATCTCTAACTCTACTACCCAAAAGAGAAAACGATCAGTTCAGTGTTCACATCTGAAACCTTCCAGAACTAAGCATTATTTTTCCATTGGAACACTGTATGAACAAAGGAAGACACTGAAGTTTTACAAACATATTGGAATATCATCTGGAAATCTGCTAGTGATATTCCCCAAAATCATGTTAGCATTCACACACTTTCATATTCTTTCACTTTTGCTGAGTGGATAGGGCTGCCTTGACTTATGTAATACCTAAGACATTTATCTCATGCCCCAGAAATTTTTTCATTATTATGAATCTACTCAAGTCAAAAGTAATTTGGCTGTTTTTTTATGGCAATAAAATGACTTTTTCAGGATTATCTGATTTAAAAGATTGACTCTTTTGACAAAATAATATGTATTCATGATATGAGATATACACAAATAAAAACAACACAGTTCACTTAAACCTCCCCCCCGCCCCCGAGAGCCCAGGGTTCACTGTTACCATTCTGAAGTGACTATGGAATTTTAGGCTAGGTCCAGCTAGAATAATATTAGTTGTTTTTAAGTGAGAATGTGCTTCCATTATAAATGGGGTATGACTACTTCCTCTGCTTCAGCAGAATTCAGAGGCCCATCAATGAATGGTCACAGATTTCCCATCAAAGGAAATCCATCCTCTGGTCATCAGGTGTCCTTTGAGAGCCAAATCACCAGGACCTTCCCAGGGTTACAGCTCTAATTCTCACCCAGTTACTCGTCATACATTTTCTTTCTTCTTTTGAATTGTACTGTATAAACTCGAATTATTCTTCAGATATTTTCTTCTCATTTGTATCGTGTTGTACTATATTTTGGGCTTTGGTACTGAAGGTCTGATCTCAGCAATCTGAAATAGCCTTTGCACCAAAAGAGTCTTCCCCAAATATTCCTTTTTTTTTTTTTAATATTGTCCCATTATGCAGAAGAATCAAAGATTCGTTCTTTGGCGGAGGACTCTCCATCTGTCCACTTCGCTCCCTCCCAACTCAGATATAGATTAGGTTTCTTTCAGTAACATAAGGAATATTCTCCAAAAGCTCTGGCAACTGTGGATAAAAAGGGCTTCTTTGGGCCATTACAGAACATGTGACTTTGCCAAATCAAACTTTTATTTATAAGATATGGAAGAATCAGTTATTTATGTGATTCAAGACACGTGAATTCTAGGAGAGTAGGACCGAGTCAGATGTCCACATAAACTTGAGGGACTTTTTAAAGCTTAGGATTTTCACTATAACCCACTTTACTCCAACAAAATAGACCAAAGAGCTAATATTTTCAGAACACTTACTCTGTTCCAGGCACTAAGTACTTTATACATGTGGAATTACTCAATCCTCTCAGTTCTCACTTTACAATTGAGGAGATGGAGACACAGAGCAGGTAAGGAATTTGCCCAGGATCACAGGTGAAGTGACAGAGGCTCACCCTGCTTCTCAATCCTCACCCTCGCTGCCAACAGACACCACCCCCTATGCCACGCTGCTACCCATCTTGAGCAGCAGTCCCTTGCTACCAGGCTCAGGGTAGTCAAGAGGCCAGCAGTGTCACACAGGTAGGCTGCATTATACAGTCAGCAGGTTTTTGTAAGCTAGCCGGAAAATCTTTCACAACACTAAAATGTGAGTGCATCTTCCCACAGGAAGAAACACTGGACTTCCAATACTGATAATAACAGCAGTAACTAACATTCTAAGAGCATTACCTATGTTAATTCTTTGAATATTCAGAATACCATGAGGTAGGTGTTATTATTACCCCATTTTATAGACGAAGAAACTGAGGTACAGAAAGGCTTTGCAAATAACCAACAGTTTAGTAAGTGGGAGATCTGAGATTCCAACCCAGGCAGCCTGGCTTCAGTCTTGGCTACCAGGGTTCTTAACCATCACATGATGCTGCCCTTAGACTGCCTATTTTACCTTTCTCCACAGGTATGCAGGCTAGCGGACAGGCACATTAGCAATGATGAACACAACAGTCAGTCGACGAGATGCGTAACCCCACTCACCGTTGGGAAGTCCTCCAGCACCTGGCGATCCTTCTCCTTGCTCTCCATGAACCGCCAGTCTGGTTGGTAAAGGAAAGAGTGAAAGTTGTGTAACAGCGGGACCTTCTTTTCCACACTGATGGTCATGTCATCTTCCAGTGTGTCCAGAGCTCGGAGAACCAGATAAAATATGCACACTGCGTTGCTGTAAAAAAGGAAAAACTATTAATATATTGGAACAAACAACCAAAGATATTTTATTTTAAAATAACTTGTGCCAGGCCATTTTCTAAACCCATCTACACCCTTAACTCTAAAGAACTATAAGGATATCCAAAGCTTTTCATATTTAACGAAACTTACATTAGTTTTCCTTTCTTACATGAGAGTAATGAACTTCTGTAGTTTGTTTATTAAAAAATTAAAAGCCTACTAGTTGGGTGTCACTAGTACTCCCAGCAGTGACTTGCATTTAACTAATGCAGAACAACTATAGAGACCAAAAGACCGAACTAATTATTTGGCAAATAGAAAAGAAAGTCAAAAAACACAGTAACTTCTCAGTATAAAGACGATCATACATAAAGGCAACTGGTGTTAAGTTCATGGGTGTAATCTGCACAGAGATAGCTTCAAAAGAATCAACCCAATATGCTAGAAATAGAAATGCAAAGTTGGATAAGAGAAGCCGAGAAAATACACGACCTGCTCACAGACAGGTTCAGCTGTCAGGACTAAAAAAAGTTAATAAACATCACCCCTCCCCCTTCTCTGAAAGGCTGGGCCCAAAGGGACACTACTAGATGGCAAAGAGCCTGGAAGGGCTTTCTAAAGTAAACACATAGGGCAGGGCTATGTTCTGGGCAAAGCCACAGCAACGAGGCTGCAACGAGGCTGCAACGCTGAGCGCTATATCAAAACGTAGCCTCCAACCACCGAAAGCTCCCTGGACAAGCTTTCCTCCAAGCCAGAGGCGCTGCCTCCATCACTCACCGCATTTCTCCATCCAGCGCCTGGATAACAGCTGCGAAACTGCGACTGGTCTGATTGAGATACTTGTAGCAAGTTTTCAGGCTGCTGCTGAGCGAGTCCTGCGGGCAGACAAGACACACGGCGGTGGGAGACGTCGAGGAGCAGGAGTGGGACTGGGGCAGGCGGCTCCACAGCCTGCCGCCCTCTCCCCGGGGCCAGTCCTTGCAGGGCCAGGCTGCAGGAGGCAAGCAGCAGCCCCGCGGCGCGGTGCCTGCGCCCGGGCCCCTGGGCGCCGCGGCGGGACTCAGCACCAAGGTGCGCTTGAAGAGGGCCATGGCCTTGGTGCCGCAGGCGGCTGCGGCCATGGGAATCGCGGACCCCGCGGAGTTTTTCCTCCATAGACTCGAGCAGATCTGGGAAGCGCCCAACGAGGGGCGGGACGGGCTCGCCCTCTACTCGAATACGCGCTGGGCCGACCCAGAACGGGCCCGCCCCGCACGTGGAGGCCGCTGCCTGGCCCGCAGCCCCGCCCCCGGTCTCCCGCTCCGCACCCCTTCGGCACCTGGCGCCTGCTTCCTCCCGGTCTGGCCCTTCTCAACGGAACCCACCTGCCGCTAAGGGAACCCAGCGCACTTCGGAGCAGCTCGCTGGTCCTCCCAGTGACAGTCTCCCTACACCAAACTATTCAGGATCCGCTGAATCCTCTTCCCAACAAGGCCTGGGCTTTGTACTCAACGCGTCTGTCTTTGCATCGCCCAATTTCACCAAGAATCCTGCTAAACTGATTTGCCCAGAATCCCCAACTTCAATATCTGATCACCCTGGACACCTGATCAGGTTCCACATTCCCCCCCACCCCCGCATCCTCAGGTGATGTCTGATAACTCTGGCCTGCCTTCAGCAAGAATCCTCACCCCTGTGTTTCCTGGTAATGATTGACATCCGGCTCCTCTGTCATCAATTCCTACTTTTCCTTGTATTCGGAATGGAGCCCAGTTCTGTACCGAGGTCTGTCTCCTCTTACTGCAGTCGTTGTTCTGAATAAAATCTGTGTTTTGCCGTTTTACTACTACTGTCCAACTATGGTTTTTCTCTGACACCTGTTTTCAGAGAAAACTGTGGTTTTTCTCTGACACCTGTTAAGCCTCTACTATTCTCCAGAAAGCCAGCCATTCCTGTCTTCTCATCTTTCCCTTCGAAATTCATGGAATGCAGTGCACTGACCTTTACTCTTCCCTAAAGCAAAGAAGGACTGTGTTTTTCCAAAAGGGAAAAAAAGCCTTATTTTAAATGCAAGCATATCAGAAAGAGTTGCTGTTTGTAGTGTATTTATTTTCATAGACTATTTTTTAGAGCAGTTTTAGGCCCACAAGGAGTCGAAAGTATCAGCGGGTTCCTATTCCCCACTTCCCTCTCCTCACCTGACGGTCTCACAACAGTTCTTTTTAGGAGACAGATGGGCATCATTTATCTAACAGGGCCAGGTGCGGTGGCTCTCGCCTGTAATCCCAGCACTTTGGGAGGCCAAGGTGGGAGAATTACTTGAGTCCAGGAATTTGAGGGCAGCCTGGGCAACATAGTGAGACCTCATCTTCACAAAAAAGTTTAAAAAAAATTTTTTTCTAAAGCCAGGCGTGGTAGCGCCCACCTGTAGTCCTAGCTCCTCAGGAGGCTGAGGTGGGAGGATAGCTTGAGCCCAGGAGATACAGGTTACAGTGAGCTAGGATATTGTATACTACTGAGTGAGACCCCATCTCAAAAAAAATTTAAAAACCCACAAATATCTAATAGGAGTGCTTAAAAAAACATGGCATATCCACTGCTAGGAAATTCCACAGTCACTTCAGAATGGTAACAGTGAACCCTGGGCTCTGGTGGGGGGTTTAAGTGAACTATGCTGTTTTTATTTGTGTATATTTCCTATCATGAATACATATTATTTTGCCAAAAGAGTCAATCTTTTAAATCACATAATTCTGAAAAAGTCATTTTATTGCCATAAAAATTATTAGTAAAAACATATTTACTGGGCATCATAATATTAGTAAAGTTCAGTGTCTGGCACATAAACATATTCGGTAAAGGTGTGATGAAAAAAAATGAAGACATTCATCGAGTATTTTAAAACAATTCACCAACTCCTTCCCTCTCAAAATATGGGGAGGCAAGATTTCAGAGTGAAAGAAACAAGAATACCTGCTCTCGACTGAGCTCCAGATCAGCTCTTCACGTAGCGTGACCACTGCCAGGCTACAGCAGGCAGTATTTTTAACTGCACTGCCAAATCTCATGTTCAGTCCAACCAAGAGTTTGGGGGCTGATGTTAAGCCAGGAGTTTCAATCAATGCCAAGACACAGTCCCCCTAGATTTGAACACCAACACTCTTCAAGAACACTACCCCTCCTTTCCATACGGCTCTCCACTCTGAAAGGGAGCAAGCTAAGCCACTTACTCCTCCAGCTCGTACCCCTGCTGCTCTTTTTCCTGTCACCTATTTGTTTCAGTGCCTTACCTTGTAACAACAGTTTCTTCAAATCACCAAGAACAAAACAGGAAGACACAACTAGTAAGCACACTATGGAAAACACTACTCACTAAAAATTTCCACCTCTTAATTCCCATGAGCTAAGGGAAAAAGAAAGCCCAGGCTACTGCTGCCTGTCCCTCCTGGGTTTTCTATTGCAGTCTGAGATTCAGGGCACTCCCAAGAGCTCGCAAGTGGGAGAAAACAGGGATGGAGGGAATTTAGAGGAGGGGTGTGGGGTGGTCAGGAGGACAAGACCAGACTCCCAGGAAGGGGCTCCAGCCTCAGGCTGAAAGTTCCCCAAGTGAACAGCTACCAGCTACCGGCCCTCTATGCAGCCTTCCTCACTTTAAAATAGAATAGGTTTCTCCAGGAGGGGAAAAATACCACAAACTCGAGAACTGAATTTACATAATCAGATTGATAACCATCATTTATCAGGCACCTAACTTCATGCCAAGCACCATGTGGACATCGCCTGTTATCCTTACTCAACCCTTTAAGGTCTCAAAGGCCTACAGTCCACTGAAACATTTGTGGCAAGACTTGGGGCAGAATTTAGCATTTTTAGTGTTTTAGAAAATAGGCAATAAAATGCATATACAACCCCAGTCAGTGTGAAGTAGCATCTCATAATTATTTCTTTAGCACAACATTTGAATATTTATACTAAGTGGGATGAATGAAGCCTCAACTTCATTTTGCTGCCAAGTGATTTTGAGCCAAATTGACAAAAAAACGTTTTCAGACCATCTTAAGAGTTGGGAAGTTGTGGTTAAAAAATCGTGACCACACATACATCCCTATTTTACAGATGAAGTAACTGTGGCTCAGAGGTTAAGTTACCAAGGTTGTTCACCTAACTTAATAGAGTCAGAAACTGGAGTTAATAATAGACTTAAGAGAAGATACTAGTCTAAATAACAGGATTTAGATTTGATAGAAGCCAGATCTGCCTGATTACAAACAGCCTGCTTTTTCCATCACTTGGCTTTTGGGTGATGCCACACACCTTGCAGGCAGCATATGCCCCTAGATTTACTGATATGTTCCTAAAAATGCAGTATAAATCAAGTTTACTAAACCCTGAAATTCTATAGCCAAATCCTTCTGCAATAGAAATAATCAGCCCTCAATATCTGCTAAGTGTAAATTTTTTCCCTAGTTTTGTAGAGAGAAACTGGTTGGGTGCAGTGGCTCACACCTGTAATCCCAGCACTTTGAGACTGACATGGGAAAATCGCTTGAGCTCAGGAGTTCAAGATCAGCCTGGGCAATGTAGCGAGACATTGTGTCTACAAAAAAATTTGAAAATTAGCCAGGCATTGGTGGCACGTGCCTGTAGTCCTAGCTACTCAGGATCAGGAAGCTGAGGTGGGAGGATGGCTTGAGCCAGGGAAGTCAAGACTGCAGTGAGTCACGTTCAGGCCACAGCATTCTAGCCTGGACAACAGAGTGAGACCCCGTCTCAAAAAAAAAAAAAAAAAAAAAAGCCGGGTGTGGTGGCTCTCACCTGTAATCCTAGCACTTTGGGAGACCACAGGCAGATCACTTGAAGTCAGGAGTTCAAAACCAGCCTCACCAACATGGTGAAACCCCGTCTCTACTAAAAATACCAAAAAATCAGCCGGGCATGGTAGCAGGCGCATGTAATCCCAGCTACTCGGGAGGCTGAGGCAGGAGAATTGCTTGAACCCAGGAGGCGGAGGCTGCAGCGAGCTGAGGTCGCGCCACTGCACTCCAGCCTGGGCAACAGATGGGAGACTCCATGTCAAAAAAAAAAAAAAAAAAAAAAAAAAGGAGAGAGAGAAACTAAGATAACGTTAAGTGAAAGGAAATGTATTTTCCAATTTGTTTCCGCTAATTACAATTCAGTTATTTTTTTAACGGCTCATGGGGATTTAAATAATGCCCAGAAAGACTACAACAAAACAAATAATACTGTACCATATTATCAGAGCTAGAAGGAATAGCTCAAGTCTCACTTTAAAAAAAAAATCAAAATGTACAAAAACAGCATACTGTGAAGTCTTTCGCTACTCACCATGACCACCCACTTTCCCTCCCAACAGGTAACCAATGCTACCATTTTCTCTAATAGTCTCTTTCTGTAGAAAGGAAAGAGACAGAGGAATGAAGTCTCTGGACCCAAATGGGCTCTGACTGCACTCAGGTCCCTTGCCCTGCTAGCATCTTCCTCTGCAGTGCTTTTCTCCACCTGAAAAACTGTACATTTGTTTTTTTGAATTGTCTCTCTTCTACTAAAAAGTCAGTTTTATAAAAGCAAGGTCTTCATCTATCTTGTTCACAGTTGTATCTCCAGCACCTAAAACACAATCTGATATACAATTGGTGGTGAAATATTTGTTAAATAAATGAATCCTGCATCAAAATATAAAAAGTGACATCTGCCCTATCAAATAATAAAAGTTATTCTGCAGCAAAATAATTAAAATAATGTAGCACCGGCAAAGAAAAGATGGAGAAAATTGAATATTCTACAAATAGGCTGAAGGATGTACCTGTCCTAAGGATAGCATGTGAAAGATAACACCAAACGAGGGTGTAGTCTAATGGGGACAAAAACCAGAAATTTATTTTCTAGTGTGTTTACTGAAGCACATGGACACTGACAGAAAGACTCCAATGTTCAGGCACCTATCAAGCCTCGGCCTGAGTCACATTTGCTACCGTCCTGTTGGCCCAAAAAAGTCACAGCCATCAGCCAGGCTGGTCCAGACCAGAAGAACTTGGTTGAATGTGTCTGTTCATTCAATAAGCACATAGAATAATTTTCTTGTTGAAATAAAAACACCTCTTATGCATTCATTTAATAAATAGTACAGGCATGAGGCAGATAAAATGTAAGTAAAACCAAGTTCTGACCTTCCACCAACCACCTAGCTAATCCATAGACGTACAGATAACTCATTAGAACTCGGAAGTGTAGACAGGCGATTTTAAAACTCAGGCAGCGCTGAGGATGAAGCGGTGGACGGCAGCAAGGCGGGGAGAGCTCTGGAGGAGGAGGTGAAACTGGAGGAGTGAGATTTCATTCCAGAAACGGTGTTCATGTGATGTTACCTGCATAGTTCATTTTGTTACCAAAACACTCACTCGTCCTCTCCCACATAACCCACCCACGTCGCCTCAGATGTGCAACCCTCGGGTCAGAACACTGGTCAGCGCCGATGCTCACGGAAGGGACGAAACGGGGAGCGCAACCGCCGGGAACCACGCAGAAGCCGCTCAGGCCCAGGGCGGCTTGCGGGGGCAGGGACAGGCCTGCCAGGAGGGCCGCGTCCACCCGGACCCGACGTGGGGAAGGCTCGAGGTAAGGGGGACGGGAACGCCCAGGCGTCGGCCCTGCTCGCTGCGCCCCTTGCCCTAGATCCGGGCCCGGCCGCTCAGGCCCTGATGCCGTCCCCGCGCGCTGCCTCCCCGACCCAGGAAGCAGGGATGCTCGGCCCACCTGGTCCATCTTGGGCATCACCTTCCGCTTGCCCCCGATCCGGAAGCGCACCAGGTTGTAGAACTCTTCGGGGTGACCCAGGCACTTCACGAACTCCATCCTGGCGCAGGTGGCGGACTCTCCGGCGCGGCGCTGACCTCTGCGGTCCCCAGGCTCTCACCGGCCGGCCGGACCTGTGGAGTAGGCGCGGCTCCGGGCTGGCCGGGCAGGGGGCGGGCCCAGCACGACGACGCCCCGCCCGCCGCTCCGCCCACTTCAACGGGCCTCGGGCGCTAGCGTGGCTACCTGCGGGCTGGCGGGGTGGACTGACGGGTGCTGATTGGCTAGCGCCGCTCGCACTAGGAAGACGCCGGCCAATCAGTGGCGGAAGGAGCCTGGCGTGACAACACCCTAGAAGCTCATTGGGGGCGGAGAAAGAGGCCGACGAGCGGGATTGGTGCCCTATGGAGCTGGGCCTTTGTTTTCTCCAGCTTACCCCGGCTGGGAGCGCGATAGCTGTGGGGACGCGACGTGAGGCAGCCGGGTTAGGGTTCGCAGGAGCCCAACGGTGGTCCGGCGTCTGGAGAGCAGTGCCGGCCGGCGTGCGCCCCGCTTGGTCAGTAAGTCGTCCACGTGTCCGGCCTCGTTGGCTCCTGCCAGCTGGTTGAGCTCTGCAGCCGCTCCCCGTAGAGCCTAAGACCGTGAAAAGGCTGGCCCCGCGCCAAGCTGGGCGTCTTTACTGTCACACACCCCAGCACAGCCCCGCTCGCCTGCCCGCCACCGCCATCCGGCCCCAGGGAGCCCCGCACACTCCTGGAGCTCCAGCTGCCTCCTCTCTAAAGTGTTTACTTGAGATCCAGCTTAGTCCTAGAAAAAGGAGCTGAAGCCTTAGAGGGCCTATAACAGAAAGGTGGAAACTTCTCTCATCCTAGATCTCTCCAGCCGTAGAAACTACTGGCTACCTGGCCGGGCGCGGTGGCTCACGCCTGTAATCCCAGCACTTTGGGAGGCCGAGGCGGGTGGATCACGAGGTCAAGAGATCGAGACCATCCTGGCCAACATGGTGAAACCGCGTCTCTACTAAAAATACAAAAAAGCCGGGTATCAGATGGCAGGCACCTGTAGTCCCAGCTACTTCGGAGGCTGAGGCAGGATAATCACTTGAACCCAGGAGGTGGAGGTTGCAGTGAGCCAAGATGACGCCCACTACACTCCAGCCTGGGCAACAGAGCAAGACTCCGTCTCAAAAAAAAAAAAAAAAAAAAAAACACTGGCTACCTAAGCCATTCTGCAGTCTGTTTTAACACAGCAACCAGTAATCCTCTTAAAACCTGTCCGGTCTGGCCGAGCGCGGTGGCACACGCCTGTAATCCCAGCACTTTGGGAGGCCAAGGCGGATGGATGACCTGAGGTCAGGAGTTCAAGACCAGCCTGGCCAACATGGTGAAACCCGTCTCTACTAAAAATACAAAAATTAGCCACCTACAGGCACCTGTAATCCCAGCTACTTGGGAAGCTGAGGCAGGAGAATCACTTGAACCCGGAGGCAGAGGTTGCAGTGAGCTGAGATCGCGCCATTGCACTGCAGCCTGGGGGGACAAGAGCGAGACTTTGTCTCAAAAACAAAAACTTGTCAGGTCCATTCACTGCCCAAAGCCATTCAGTGTCTCTCCAGCAAAAGCCAAAGCCCCTACGGGGATCCCGAGAGGCTGCAATGAGTAGTCTTCCACCCAGATTACCTCTCTGGCCTCCATCTCTTATGCTTTCACCTTCTCTAGTCCCAGGGCTTTTTGTCTAGCTGTTCACTATTCCTGCACTATCCCCCAGATACTGGCTTGGCTAACTCCTGTGCCCCTAGAGTTTGCTCACACCTCATCTAGACCCACCTGTTTGCCCTCCCCTGCATTTCCACCACTGCTGATCCCATTTGCCTGCTCCACTTGCCTATATTTACCATATTCTATGGTAAATACATCATTTATTTATGTATTAGATTACAGAGTGTTTCCCCTTGCTAGTGTAAACTAAAATTAAAAGCCTAAGCCCCTACCACTGGACAGCCCTCCCACTCCCCACCTTGGCCAAGGGAAGCCCAGAAAAATCTTAAAAACTTAGTTTCCAGTCATGATGATGTAAAAAGTAAAGTAGAGGTTCCTCTTCAAAGACTTTCCTCCGCATTTAGTTAGAAATAAATAGTAACTTCTCTTAGAAGCAAAATTTATTCAAAGACCTGTGCTAACATTCTTAAATATCTTCTAGCCGTGATAAAGAAATCAATGTACTTTATGTTCTTAGCTCCCACAATTTAGCCTAAATATTTGCCCTGGCACACTTATACTGGTCCAAGCAAGCCTGTTCCTCTTTCTTGTTTGAAGGTGTTTTTACCTTTCTCACCATTCCACAAGTTACTTCCTCCTTCCTTTGTTCTCCTCTACCTTTTCCTCTTTTAAAAAGTTCTAAGTTGCTAGCCAATCGGGACAAATGCAGAACGTCAGATCCCATTCCAGACAACGGAAACCGGACACAGCAGCAGGGTGGACGTGTCAGGTTATGAATGACCCTTTCTCCTTTGTTTGGTATACTCTCGTGGCAAAACTGTTGGCAAGTGTACCCTTTCTGCAGGAAGTAAAAATAGCCTTGCTGAGTAAATTAAATTTATGTTTGAGTGCTATTTTTTTTTTGTTTTTGGAGACGGAGTTTCACTCTTGTTGCCCAGGCTGGAGTGCAGTGGCGCAATCTTGGCTCACTGCAACCTCTGCTTTCTGGGTTCAAGCGATTCTCCTGCCTCAGCCTCCCTCCTACCCACCACCACGCCTGGGTAATTTTTGTATTTTTAATAAAGACAGGGTTTCACCATGTTGGCCACGCTGGTCTTGAACTCGTGACCTCGTGATCCACCCACCTCGGCCTCCCAAAGTGCTGGGATTACAGGCGTAAGCCACCACGCCCAGGCTTCAAGTGCTGTTCTTTTTTTTTGAGATGGAGTGTCACTCTGTGGCGAGGCTGGAGTGCAGTGGCGCGATCTTGGCTCACTGCAACCTCTGCCTCCCAAGTTTAAGCGATTCTCCTGCCTTAGCCTCCTGAGTAGCTGGGACTACAGGCATACACCACCACACCCAGCTAATTTTTGTATTTTTAGTAGCGACGGGGTTTCACCATGTTGGCTAGGATTGTATCAATCTCTTGACCTCGTGATCCGCCCGCCTTGGCCTCCCAAAGTGCTGGGATTACAGATGTGAACCACAGCGCCCTGCCTACAAGTGCTATTTCTTTTTTTTTTTTTTTTTTTTTGAGTCTGAGTCTCGCTCTGTCGCCCAGGCTGGAGTGCGGTGGTGTGACCTCGGCTCACTGCAAGCTCCACCTCCCGGGATCACGCCAGTCTCCTGCCTCAGCCTCTCAAGTAGCTGGGACTACAGGCGCCCGCCACCATGCCCGGCTAATTTTTGTAATTTTTAGTAGAGATGGGGTTTCACCGTGTTAGCCAGGATGGTCTCGATCTCCTGACCTCATGATCTGTCCACCTCGGCCTCCCAAAGTGCTGGGATTACAGGCGTGAGCCACCACGCCCGGCTCAAGTGCTATTTCTTTAAGGCACCAGGAACAAGCATTTCAAATAACGGGACAGGAGATCAGACAGCCCTCATTGTACCACCTCCCTTTTGGAGTTCATACACAACTGACTGGCATTAACATTAAAACAGAGATCATAAGACTAATGGAACAGACTCTGTGGCAGTAAGATACCCAATTATAAACAGGTCCTAAGGCCGTGCAGGCAATGGTGAAGTCAGGCACTCCTACGCTTAAAGAATCAACTAAGCTCTAACTGCCACAGGGTTCTTCTTGTTCTCCAGCAGCTAAACAACACTGGCCTTGAGATAAGCAATAGTAAAACACTTGCAGCTCCACCAGACAGTGACTAACTGAACCCCTGTTCCACCAGCCATAACTACGGCTTTGACTGGTCAAGAGACTGATTTCAGTACTTTCTGCTGATAACACCACCGACCGTGGACTGGTCTGACCAGTTTACAGAGACTGTACACTCAAGACACCTTCCTGTCCTAAAAAGACCTTTTGACATAGACGGTCTAATTGTAATGCATTCACATGTTGAGTCTCTATCTCAAAGTGACTATGGGTCATATATTACATACATGTTTGTTCAAGGTGTCAGGTCCACCTTCGTAAATATTCATAGCTCCTCTTGTAACCTGTTAAATATGTGTGTTTAGCCAACCCATTCAGCATAAAGCGCCTACCTCAACTCTTTCTCCTTCGAAGTGCCTGTGTCTGGTCTAAGCTGGAAGCATGCTGTCACCCTTTAGAATAAATAAAGTCTCTTCTCCTTTTCTAAATTGATAAATCATATTTTTTAAGTGAACACTAGAAATCTAAGCTCAATGATGACGGATCTTTGTTTTGCTCACTAATGTCCCCTCAAGCATCTAGAATAGTGCCCAGCACATACTGGGTGCTCAATGAATATTTATTGAATTGAGCTGCATGTTGGACATCTCCTCTTTGATGGCACCTAAACAGTGCAAACTTAACATGCCCATTCCTTAAATCTCTCTCCCATTGACTCTGCTTCTCCTGTGGATAGCATGAACAGCCTCTCAGTTTTGTAATCACAAAATCCGGATGTCATTGCTAACTCCCTTTCTTTCCTTATATCCACCCCTTCAAAATCATTCAAGTCCTATGGAGTCCAAGAAAACAAGTATCTTTCATTTTAATCTCTCCTCTCTGCTCCATCTTGGTTTAAGCCACATCTTCTTTCCCAAACCATGTTGAAGTTGACTTCCCCTGTCCTTTCCATATGGCAGGTAGAGTTATTTGTCTAAAACACACACTGGGCTGGGTGCAGTGGCTCACACCTACTATCCCAGCACTTTGGAAGACCAAGGCAGGTGGATCACTTGAGGTCAGGAGTTTGAGACTAGCCTGGCCAACAAGGTGAAACCCTGTCTCTACTAAAAATAGAAAAATTAGCTGGGCATGGTGGTGGGTGCCTGTAATCCCAGTAACTTGGGAGGCTGAGGCTGGAGAATTGCTTGAACCCAGGAGCCAAGATGACGACACCACACTCTAGCCTGGGCGACAAAGTGAGACTCCGTCTCAAAAAAATAAAAAATAAAAACAAAAACAAAACACACACTTGATTATAATCCTTCCATTTTAAATTCCTCAAAGGAAATGTCTTTGAATCAATGGTTTCATTTAAAGGAAATCAAGCCTTCTGGCATAGAATAAAAACTCCCTTGCCATTTGGCATCTACATCCTTTGTTGGGATTTCAGCCTCCTGTCCACCCACTCTTGTACTTTTACACCCTGATCCAGTCCTAGCAGCACTTATTGTTCCCCAAACAGGCTGCAGTACTTGACATCTGGCCTTGGCCCAAGCAATTCACCTGCCTGGAATACACTTCCTGCTCCTTGCCTAGCCACCTGCCACGCCTCCATTACAGGTCAGGTGGAATCTGCCTCAGGAATCATCCTTTTCTGGTGTTTCCTGGCCTCTCCTTTATCTGTTCTCACCCCCCCCCCCCCCCCCCTTTTTTTTCTGTGCAAGACAGACAGGGTCTTACGTTTTCCAGCTGGGCCTCAAACTCCTGGGATCAAGGATCTTCCCATCTCAGTTTCCCTAGTAGCTGTGATTCTTTATCTCTTCTTTAAATGCAACAAACATTGGTTGAACATCTACATTGTGGCAGCAGACATGGGAAAAAACAAAGATGAGTAAGATAAGGTTCCACACCCAAAGAGCTTACAAGCAGAGGAAGAGACAGACGTGTTACGTGATGGTGCTATTTATTAGAGACACAGTTGGAGACCCTAATCCAGCTCCCTCAATCTGACTGAGGTGCCCACTTGGAGGCTGAATATACAAATGGACAACAGCCAGACCTTATATGATAACAGAACTGTGGCTTAAACAACCACTGCTGCAAGCAGTCCGAGGAAATCAAACTGAGGTAGGAGATGAGAGTGGACTCCAGAGGCGGGGCTTAGACAGCCGACCAAATTGAGGACCAGCTAAAACGGGGGGGGGGGGGGGGGGGGGGAGAAGCAGCCTTCCACAAGACACGCCCACCAGTGTGCCATATCAGTTTACCATTGCCATGGCAACACCCTGGGGTTACGACCCCTTTCCATGGCAATGACCCAACAACCCAGAAGTTACTATCCCTTTCCTAGAACTGTCTTCAGAAACTGTCCCTTAATCTGCATGCAATTAAAAGTAGGTATAGCTCTGACTGCAGAACTGTCCTGAGCTGCTGCTTTCAGCACACTGCCTGTGGAGCAGCCCTACTCTGCAGAAGCAGTCACAGAGCTGTCACACTGCCTCTTTAATAAAGCTGTTTTCCTCCACCCTACCACTGGCTCACCCTTGAATTCTTTCCTGGGCAAAGCCAAGAACCCTCATGGGCTAAGGCCCAATTTGGGGCTTGCCTGTCCTGCATCAAAACCACAATCTCAGCAGCAATCAGCCCCAAATGGTCAGGACTCTTGCAACTCAGAATCAACCACAGAAAGACAAATCCGCTCCTCAAACCAATCACTGAAGACACCTACCTCTATCAGCTGCCTCCAGCCTCCCCAGGCCAGAAGCCTCGATCAGAGCACCCCTGCAGCCTTCCCCTTTTCCATTGTAAAGCTTCCCACTCCCTGCCTGCCTCAGTGTCCACCAAGTGCAAAACTCCCTTGCTAGAGCAAGTTCTGAATCAAGAGCCTCATTTTTTTGTGCTCATTGGGCTGGTCTTTACTTTCACAGACCTCAGTACTTCTAGTACTTCCACCATGTTCAGTGGTTCCTCCCATCCTGAACTTTCTGTATTCTAACAATCTCTTGTCTGTCTCACCACCTCACAGTGGCCCCTCAAGGGCAAGCACTGGGCCTACACAGTATCTGGCAGAGTGCTTACAGCATAATCAGAACATGGACAGCCAGTCACTTATCCCCCATCCTCACACAGCACTTTTTCCATTAACAGAAACACTTTTCACACTCCCGTTACAATAGGATTTGGCTTTGTGTTTTGTTTATCCTTGTATTCCCGAATCCTAGCATTTAGGAGGTATTTAAGAAATATTTATGAAGTGTCTAGAGCCATTGTGAAAGCTTACATTAAATCCCACATTTTTCACAATGTCAGTTATCTCAAAACCCCAACTCATGAGCTAAACCGATCTTTCCCTTAGAATCTGCCTGTCGAGTCCAAGTGTCCCGCCTCTCCCTTCTTTGACGGAAGCCTAGATTCACCCCCCACCCCCCATATTTCCATGCCCTCCTTCACGGTCCTGTAGAGCCAAAACCTCTCCTCCTTCCAGGCAACAGGCACAGGCACAAAAGGCATAACTGCCACTGGCCACGTTCCACCCTGCTGTCTCTGCACCATCTCCTCTTCTCTCTCTCAGTCCACTTACACTGCATCATGCCTACCTCCTTTTATGTATTTATTTTAAAATTTTATTTATTTTTGAGACAAGGTCTCACTCTGTCACCCAGGCTGGAGTACAGTGACATGATCTTGGCTCACTGCAGCCTTGACCTCCTGGGCTCAAGTGATCCTCCCACCTCAACCTCCCTAGTAGCTGGGATTACAGGTGTGCATCACCATGCCTGGCTAATTTTTGTATTTTTTTGTAGAGATGGGGTCTCACTACATTGCCCAGGCTGGTCTTGAACTCCTGGGGTCAAGCGATCCTCCTGCCTCAGCCTCCCAAAGTGCTAGGATTACAGATGTGAGCCACTGCACCAGGCCCTACCTCCTTTTGGAACCAACCTGAAACCCACTGAGAGCCTACTTCCAGGGTGAGTGAGATCTCACTCACTGGGAGAGAAGCATGGGAGCGTGGCTTGTTACCTGCCCACATTCCCCCTTCCCCGCCTCTTCCATGTGGAACATGTTCCACGGAGTTCCAACGGCACCAACCACAACCCTTACTCTCAACTGCTAGGTACTAGTATTTTCCCAACTATTAGGTTTTTCCATAAGTCACTGCAGTCAGAGACACTATTAGCAAGGCTGCTCCAGAGATCCTCCTAAGGCAGGGATGAAGGTCATTCTTTCACGTTTCACTCTATAAACTTTACTGTGTGACTCTTTCGACGTTTGTAATTTTAAAAAATAATGTTTCCCGTTGCCCCTTTGGTCTCCCACCATTCCTACCCCGACAAACGTCCACATCCATTGTGGGGTAATCCAACATCCAATGTCTTCGGTTTTGATCCTAAGCCACTGGATGCTGTCAGGAAAAGTCAGGAAATGCACAAGTGCCCTGGGCTTGCGTGTGGCTCTACAGCCCTTCCCTCTAACCGAAGTGATCATGTTTCCCTTAGAGCTGTTACAAACCTCCTCACTCTTCTGTACCCCAAAGGCCTCACTTTTAGCAAATTTTCTAGGGACTTGTTATTCTTTCTCTTCCCACCCTAGCCCCGTCATCTTTAAGTGACAGCTCTGGTGTAAGCTTTCTCTCTCTCTCCTGGTTTTCTGCCCTGAACTAACTACACACAAACCTTCACGTTATATTCATCCTTTGCTCTCCTCCCTGCCTTTCATTTTCTTTTTCTTTTCTCCTACATTTCTTACTTTTATTTCAACATTTAAAATATTCATAGATGGAGTATTATATTCAGCCATCTCCATGGAAGATGTATGAAAACAAAGCATACAGGTATTTCACAATTACTGAATTACATATTTGTGACTATGTGAATATTTACCCTAGAGTTTATCTGGAAAAACACCATTAAAAAAAAAAAGACAACTTTCGAGTGTTTCACTGGATTAATTTCCATATAAAACGAACTGCAAAGAATTTCAGGATACCTAAATATTAGTACTTTTTAAAAATTTCAAACTTTTATAGTATGCTGCTTATGTATATCCTATGAGGAACACTTAATACTGAGTTCTTTTCTTTCCCCCTCAATAGCCAAGTCAGAATATACTTATTTCATTTTTCACCCAAGTCTTTGTTTCTAAACACATTATGTAGAATAGATTTGATCATCACAGCATCTTAAGTAGCTAATGAGGTAGGAGTATTCTTAAGTTCTTAGGCATTGACAAAGCAAAGCAAAAGACAATCAAGTTACAAAGCTTCTTTTTTAGTGGTTGTTCTTTAAGTAAAATGCTAAGAGCACTGGAAATTGGTCAAATGCTGCTCACATTTTAAAAACAAAGAGGAAAAACCCATTAGAAAGCCCTGATATGCATAGAGTCTGTTAAAGGGAAAAACCTGAGTACTGGAATTAAATTCATTTTGGCATTGTAACATAAGGTATCTATGCCTAAAAATGCTAAGCTTTCTGCCTTGGAAAAAAAATCTTACCAAGGAGATAAAATTTAAACAGAAAACAAAATTAACCTAAACTTTCTTTTCAGAACAAGTTAATTTGCTTCTTTTAACCCAGTTCTCTTTTCCTATACACAAAAAAAGGATTAATAATTTCAGTATACTACATATCCAGTAACACATTTAAATGAAGTTAGCAGTCAACTTACCAACTGTGCCAGAGAAACGCTCCTTATATGCAGGCTTCATTAACATAATGCTAAACAGCTAGAAAACATGTAGGTAATAGATTTCAGCACCATCTGTTAATAGTGTTTCAAAATGCATACACCCCCTAAATCCATATAAACCTAGGAAATGTACCCATCATTCTCTCTACATCTACACCAAAAATCCAGGTTCTGAATTCTAACAACCCTGTGTGCCAAAAATAAGAAAAAATCTATCCAATTAAGTTAATAGGACACAAACATGTTCCCCAAAAAAGGAGGGAAGTTACCAATCAAGCATGACGTGTCTAAAATACAAATTTTGGGAGTTTCTCTGAACCTACTCTGGTTCAAGGGGCTGGAAAAAAAATACGTATTTTTAATAGATTGGTACCTATTATTTGATGAAGGCTAAATTACAAGAAGAGATTTATTTTACCAATTTGCACCTCTTAAGGTTACTGCTAAATATACTTTAAAAAGTCATCTAAAAAATGTTTTAAAAATACAACAGAATAGCTGCTAGAAAAAAAAAATTGACAACTATGTGGTCTGGCAAATGATTTTCAAATTAAGTCCTTGACAATCAACTACAAAATGTTTTAGATGTACGAATCAAACTTGGTAGCACAATAGTGCAAAACTCTGATACGGCAGCCCTATAGCAGGTACTCATTTGAGATTTGCTACCAAAAATGAATTGTCAACAAGAATCTTTTATATGTCTTTAAACCTTTCCTTTTTCTACTCTACCTAGAACTGTATTCCACTGCTCTTATAAAAATCTCAAAATATCATGTGTATATCATTTATACAGAAGGCAATTATTTCCTCTTCACTGCTGCCTCCTTTAATTTCAGTTATAGTTCTCTTTATACACATTCTTTTCCTAAGGCACACCATGCCCTACTTACTGCCACAAAGCCACTAAAATCTGTGCCTCAGTCTGTCTGCTTCATGGGTATGGTTAAATACAAACCACTTGCTAGTGTCTGCTAAAACTTAGTAACATCAAGCCTAGAATGCCATTGTCTGTTCTACTGGGGCAAAGGCCAAAATACACAAGCATGTGCTCATATGCTCTTTTCCCTACAAACTAACCATATTACCTACCATAACAGTAAAGCTTCATGACGTCTCTGGCTACATATAATTCATACTCAATATTATGAAATAAAGTGTTAGGCCAGTAAGCTTTCACATTTTTATTAAATCCTACTCTAGTTTAACAATATCTGATGGTACAGACATCATCCCACGGTGAACATGTTTAATAAGTGAAAGCAAGTCAGACATCCCATCTAGGTCTTTATTTTCTGCAGACTAAGCAATAACTACACAGAACACTATGGGTAATGACAAACACCTTCTCAGTTTCCACACAAGCCATGTTATCAAACTAGATCTGCTAATATTGAATACAGTCGATTTGGTGATTGTAGTTCTCATATAATTATAAGTATCATATTAAGATAACATTTTGACAGTTTCACTGACTTTCCAAATAAGCATAACATACTCAAGGAAAAGAATAAAGAGTGAAGTAAAAGCTGAACATGAAGAGATTAACTTATTAAAGAAAAATGAAGTAAACAAAATAAAAAGAGTGAAAAATCACTGGGGTGGAAGTCAAACAAACCTAGACATTTGATTGGAAGAGAACAGATCAAATACGGATTTCACAAACCAAAAGTTTATAAACTCAATGCAATACAAATCCTTTTTATTGTAAAAGCTGAGTTGAAACTAAAAGATGTATAAAAACTATTACTTTTGGCCTTAAACAGTACCAACTCTTATGGTCAAAAAAGCCCACAACAGTTCAGATTGTATTGCTTGATTTTATTTTGCACTAGGTGGTGGACATAAAGCAATCCTTCTTAATAAAGCTGACAATTAGCTTCACTCAACATTTTTAATAATGCACATTAAAAAAAGGTATTCATCTTACAAATTCTTCTGCAATCCAAACATACAATAGCTTGGAGAACAACGTTTAGAAAACAAAAGCCAAGGTAAAAAGACAGATTAAAACAACTAGAACAGTACAGGTTTTATTTATATGGCTCGGATTTTACAGTTTTCTTACTGCATCATCAATGACAGAAATCTGTTCCTTCAGCTGGCTCCATTGTTCTGGATTTAAAGAAATATCTTTTCTTCCGGGTTTCATTTCACCATCAGGATCCATCCAATATTCTCTAATATCCATTAGCACTTTCCCTTTAAAACCTCGAATGCTAACGTACCTCATTTTCCCAATCTGAAACTTATCATCTCTGCTGCTTCCGCTGTTTAGAAGATGACAGAGCTCTCGAAGTTTCACCTGTCTTTTGCTTCTTTATAGATTTTTCTGGAGCAACTTGCTTTTTCCTCTTTAACTTTTTGTCAACCTCACTGTCAGAATCACTGCCAGAAGAGCTTGAAGAAACAAGTTCCTTTGATTGAGGCATCGCTTCACTCAGCTCTAGCAGTCAAACACCCTCCTTCTTGTTCGCTCGCGATTCCTCCCTGCCCTTCATTTTCTTTTTTTTTCTTTCTAAAATTTATTATTATAATTAGTATACTTTAAGTTCTAGGGTACATGTGCACAACATCCCTGCCCTTATTTTCATCCCCTCCAAGGCCAAACTTCCTGCAGAGGAGACCACCCTCACATTCCACATCCTCCCTCCCACCCAGTCCCTTCCCACTCTGCACAGTGCTCTCCTGAACGCCACCAGGACCTCGAATTTGATCACCTGCCAAGCCCGAGGGGCCACTGCTCCATCGTTCCGCCTTCATCTCTGCATGACTCACGATGCCGACTGCCCGCTTCTCCTTGGACGTTCCTTTCTCCACTTACCTTTGACCCATCTCACTGGTTGGTTTCTCCTTCCTCTCTTGCTCCTTAAACTTACAAGACTTTCTCTAGGATTCCCTGCACCTTTCCTCATACTCCATGACACACTGTGAGCCTCTCCAGCTCATCATGACTCCTACTAGGAAAGCTGCCCCATCGGTGCCTCTAAGACCAGCCTATGCTTGTGGGAGGCCAGACCTGCTCCCCAATTACGTTGTCTCCCTCTCCACAGCACAGGTGGTCGCAGGCTCGAGCTCAACACGCCTCAGGGGCTGATACACGTGCCCGCTCACCCGCTCTGCCTTTCCCCATCTGCCAGGCGGTGGCCTCTGCCAGCGCTCAGCTCAGTGCTGGCTGAGCCCCTCCAGTGTTTCCTGTTCGCCCTGGTGCCCACACTGTTGGCCAGGTGACACCAACAGAGCCACTGCGGCCGTGGCCCGCGCCTCTCACCCTCTCCACTCCTACAGCTACAGCCGCCCCATGGCTTGTCAACAACTTCCTTCTCGGCACCACAACAGCCTTTTCCTTTCTACCAATCCCAGTTGGAGCAGACCACACGCAGGCTGTGGCGTCCAGTCCCCGCCAGGTCCGGGGAACCCTGGACCCACTGTCCTGTAGACACCAACTCACAGGAAATGGCCTCAGCCTCATTTGCTGCAGCTCATGCCTGGAGTCCTAGTCTTGTCCTAGCCATATGGGTTAGAAAGGTGCGTTTCAGTACACACACACACACACACACACACACACACACACTCTTAATTTTTTTTTTCTTTGAGATAAGAGTCCCACTCTGTGGCGCAGGCTGGAGGGCAGTGGCGTGATCTCGGCTCACTGCAACCTCTGCCTCCCCGGTTGAAATGATTGTCTTGCCTCAGCTTCCCAAGTAGCTAGGATTACAGGTGCCCACCACCATACCAGGCTGATTTTTGTATTTTTAGTAGACACAGGGTTTCACCATGTTGGCCAGGCTGGTCTTGAACTCCCGATCTCAGGTGATCCACCTGCCTTGCCTCCCAAAGTGCTGGGATTACAGGCATGAGATACCATGCCCGGCCCACATTCTTTAATGTTACATGTTTTATATATGTGCATATATACACACAAGTGCATGAATATGCTCTTCTACTCTTCTAAATACAAATAAATCCATTGTTCAATATTTTTCCATCGTCTATTCTGGAATTGAGGTTTTATTCATTTTTTCTTGAATCCAGGACTTCATGAAGGGAAAGTAAAGTTTTTATAAGCTATTGTACGTTTTTTTAAAGAGTGGGAGGAGATGGCCTTTGAGAAGTTGAGGATTTTCTCCCAAATTCCTTTGTAGCCTGCAACAGACTGACTTCTGTTCCCTTAAAATTCACATATAAAGCCCTAATCCCCAGTGTGACCTCATTGAGGACTGAGTCAGCCAGCCCTTGATCTTGGACTTCCCAGGCTCCAGAACTATCAGAAATAACAGTCTGCTGTTTCAGTCACCCACCTATGGCACCCTACGGCAGCCAGAGCTGACTCAGGTGTGGCTCTGGCCCTTGTTAATTGTGTGAGCTTAGGTTAGGTCCTCAGCCTCTCTAGACTCTTTCGTTTTCTCATCTATAACATAAGGACAAGGGTGAGTACCTGTCTTCATGAGTTGTTCTGTAGATCATGTGCAAGAAGTAAGCGAAGTGGTGAGGACTGGGTGAGGGAGAGAGAGCCCTCAACACAGGGAGAGCACCTGGTTGCAGGGGGAGCCTTCAGTACAAGAGATTCAGTCTGCCATCAAGTGGCTCTCCGCACTGCTGATAGTTCTCAATCACTGAAGACAGAGGAGGTGACTCATGCCTGTTATCCCAGCACTTTGGGAGGCCGAAGCAAGCGGATCACTTGAGGCCTGAGGTTCGAGACCAGCCGGGGCAACATGGCGAGTCTCCGTCTATACAAAAATACAAAACTTAGCCGGGCATAGTGGTGCACACCTGTAGTCCCAGCTACTGGGGAGGCTGAGGTGGAAGGATCACCTGAGCCCAGGAGTGAGCCATGGTCACACCGCTGTATTCCAGCCTGGGCAACGGAGTGAGACCCTGTCTCAAAAAAAAAAAAAAAAAAAAAAGAACGTGCGTGTATGAGAATAAAGGAAAGCCAGAATCATCAGCCGGTGTTTTCCGTTTCACTCTCACACATCTCTGTGCAGACATCACGGCGACAGAGCTTCAGTCCATCTCTGCTCGCCGGCGGCAGAAGAGCAGGCGTGCCCTCACCTCTTCTCACTGCTCCTTTTATGTAGATTCCTCCTCAGCTAATCCAGTAAGCCCTGGAGGCCACCTCCATGAATAGTTCTGTTATTTAAAGACCTTTTACTATCAAAAAAAGATGACAACAGCAAGTAACAGAGAGCTTTATTTTCATGTCACTGCTCTAGCTTCATTCACCTGCTGCCAACAACCGGAGGGAGTTTCTCCACAGCCCTTGATTCCTGAATTGTTCAACATGTCAACAGTACAAACACATTGACTTAAGGAGTAAACAAGCAGCTTTTCTCTACAGACCACTGGGCACCCCAAGAAGGCGCAGCTCCCTGCTCTACCCCCCGCCTCTTGGTGTCTGTGTCCAGCAGGAAGGACCTGGCAGGAGGCTGAATCCAAGCACTGCTCTCAGGTCATTCTATCCTCATCCCTGGATCCTCCAGGGGAACAAGAAAAAAAAACAACAAAAAACCAAAAAACAACCTGTTTTCCTGCTTTCCAAAATGGAGGGCCTTAACATCAACCAAAGTTACAAAACAAAAACAAAACACAGGAGCTGGCTGGGCACGGTGGCTTACACCCGTGGTCCCAACATTTCGGGAGGCCAAAGTGGGGGGACTGCTTGAGTTGCAGGAGTTCAAAACCAGCCTCTCCAATATGGCAAGACCCCATCTCTATAAAAAGTAAACAAAAATCAGCCAGGCATCATAGCACATGCCCGTCGTCCCATCTGCTCTGGAGGCTGAGGTGAAGACTGCTTGAGCCTGGGAGGGCAAGGCTGCAGTGAGCCAAGATCACGCCACTGCACTCTAGCCTGGGAGACAGAGCAAGACCCTGTCTCAAAACAAAAACAAAACCCCACATCATCTGCAAAGCCATGTGGGGAGCTCAGCCATTTCCCATAGGCTTTCTTTTTCCTTGCCCCAGTGCCTTCTGGGAGGTTTCCCCTTCCCCATCATCACGATTTCTCTCATCTTTCACTATGATGCAATTCAATAGGATGAATTCACTGAACTGGAAAAGGATAAAAAGAATCTAATCTTATGAAAACTCTGCCTTCAACATAACTCCAGGGAGGTGAATATTATAATCCTGGCACCCCGACATACACGATCCTCTGCACCCCATCCCTGCCCACACCCTCCTTTCTGGACACTTAGACGTCAGGTTCCCCAAGGGCCAAGGTTCCATGAAGAGCACCACGAGTTCCTTAGGAGAACTGGCGCTGCTCCGGCTCCTCTGGCAACTGGGGCTGGCACTGTGGGCACCACCAGGTGAGCCTCTGGAACCCACCTGGGGGCCCAAACGCCTCCTTCATGACCTGGTGGCCAGCAGGGCACTGATCTTTCTGGTAGACCTGCGTGTGCTGCGGTCTGCCCTGGAACTTGCCCTGCAGCCAGGCTGTACTGAACTCCACCACGTGATCCACCAGGGCCTCCCGACGCGGGGCACTCAGGACTGAACCAAGAGAAAGGGGATGGATCCCAGCTCTGTACAAGACTTCATTCTTAATGATGTTCCCTGAAACAAAGCAGGGGAGGGTAAGCGAAGGAGAAAGGACACATGGCACGATGACACCACCCACAAAGTTAGCACCGCAGAAGTCAGCTCTTCCACGTCCTGTGGGACCCCGGGCGGGTCCGCGATCTCTGACTCCGCTTCTCTGTCTGTAAACTGGAGTTGACAATTCTTACCTTTAAGGTTGCTGTGAAGATGAAATGAAACTCATGCATGGCCCGTCATGGCAAACAGGCTATCAAAAAGGGGTCGGGCATCTGACTGCCTGCACTTGAATCCCAGCTCAAGCAGATCCTACCCACGTGACCCTGGCAAGCTCCTCAGTCTCAATTAGCTGCAGTTTCCTTATCTGTCAGGCAGGGATGGCTCACCTGGTTTTTGTGAGTAGTAAATGAGAATTCACCAAAAAACGCTGAGCACAGTGGCTGGTATGTAGAGTACTCAATAAATATTAACTGTTGTTATTATTTAAAATGTCGGCCTGGTGCAGTAGCTCATGTCTGTAATCCCAGCACTTTGATAGGCAGAGGCGGATGAATCACTTGAGGCCAGGAGTTCAAGACCAGCCTGGACAACGTCGTGAAACCCCATCTCTACCAAAAATACAAAAATTAGCCAGGCATGGTAGCACCTGCCTGTAATCCCAGCTGATCATGTGGTTGAGGTACGAGACTCGCTTGAACCTGGGAGGCGGAGGTTGCGGTAATCTGAGATTGTGCCACTGCACTCCAGCCTGGGCAACAGGGCAAGACTCTGTCTCAAAAAACAATTTTTTTTAAAAATTAAAAACAAAATGTCAAGCATAGCTAGGCATAGTGGTTCATGCCTGTTATCCCAGCACTTCGGGAGGCAGAGGCAGGAGGATCGCTTGAGCCCACAAGTTTAAGACCAGCCTGGGCAACATAGTGAGAGCCTGTCTCTACAAAAATTTTAAAAATTAGTGAGACGTGGTGTCATGCACCTGTAGTCCCAGCTACTCAGGAGGCTGAGGTGGGAGGATCGCTTGAGCCACAGAGGTTGAGGCTGCAGTGGGTTGTGTCTGTGCCACTGCACTCCAGCCTGGGCGACAGAGAGAGACCCTGTGTCAAAAAATAAAATAAAATGAAATACCAAGCATAATGCTCGTTATGTAGAAAGTGTTTGGGGAGGTGTTATCTTATGATTTTTCTACTCCTGCCTCATTCTCTGTGAAGCCAGCCTCAATCCCGCCTTCCAGAATCAGTAACTCTCTTTGGAATGTTCCAACCATACTCTTTCAGCTCCACCAGGCATTCATAGCGATCTTGCCTAACTCGCAGTGGACTGAGTCTGTGCTTGCTGGGACATTAAACAATGATCTCCTTAAGGAGAGATGGTGAGCGTGACAGAGGTCAAGTGAGTGTGTGTTTGGAGTGAGCGGGTGAAGGAAATTCTTGCTTTTCCCAAGAGCCTCATAGTCACACTCCTCATTACACACATCGGTCTCTCCAGAATTCGTTGACAGAATACCTGGATTCACATCTCAGCTGCACCGTTTACTAGAGATGCGTTCTCTGCTTCAGTTTCCTCATCTGAAGGAAGGGAAACCCACTATAACCATATCCTATGGAACAGCACTAAGGACAAAAACGTGTGCCTGGCACATCAGAGCTGCTTGGAAAACACTGGCCATTATTAATTACTACTGTTACTTTATTAGCTCTTGCCACATATACCCAAAAAGCCACCTCCGATGGCTCTTTGCTCCTGAGGGCACAGGGACTCCCATGGTCCTAACATGAAAATGCAAGGCTAGTGCCTGGTGCACCACCGGGCCTTCTCCGGCCCTCGTGAGGGGAGGTGAGCAGGCAGCAAAGCCACATGTTGGATATGGAGGTGACTCTGTCACCGCCAACTTGCCTGATTGCTTCAGCAGCCAATTTTGGGCACAATTATTCCCCGGCTGTGGGTAATAAGAATGGCACGCTCTCATAGTCCAGCTAATTAGCTGTTATGTGTATTTCTGGAATTGTCCAGCTCTTCTCCCTATCCTGAAATGCTCACGGTTTCACTGCTCACGCCACTGCAACAGAGAGAGGGAAAGTCCTCTTCACTCGTGTCTTGTAAGAGCCCAGTGTAGACCGAGTGATCTCTGCGCTCTGGCCGGCGGGGGAGCTCCATCCACCCAAGAGCAGCATCCCTTAGAACGTGCACTCACTCCTCTGGTAGCAGCCTGCACGACTCCAGTTCCTACAGACACAGGTCGGCACCTCCTGTGTGCCAGGCACTGCACTGTGCTGTGGAGGGTACAGAGGTGCCCGAGACATGACCCCGCGCTTTAGGAGGCGATGTTCCAGCGCTGCTGGCAGAAGGCTCACAACTGATAACACAGTTAGGTGTGGATTCTGAAGCCGAGAGACAAGTTAAAAACTGCCTGATCTAATGCCCTCAGTCTGAAAACAAGGGAAGTAAAACAAAGGAGATTAAGCAAGTGGCACCTCAAGAGCAACAGCACTGGCACAACTAGGGTGGGCCTCAGGTCTTGTGACTCCCACAGGAGCGACTTTTCCATGAAGCAACGCTGTAGACTCACCCCTTTCCCATGAGTCATACCTAGCCCTGAGAAGCATCTCTGGTCCAGCAGTGTATAGCAGACAGGCTGCGCCTGGCCTAGAGCTTCTAGGGCTTGTCCTCGATGGAACTTCTCAGACAGGATGTCACAGGCGGGTGTGACCACTGGGGAAGAGCTCCAAGACATCTGACAATTATAAAATGCCAGAAAGCCACCGCCACCAAAGTACAGGACCAACCTGGGAAGAAAGAACAGGTCATAAGTACACATCGCTAACACAACATAGCCAGAGCACACTCTGTGGTCGGATCATATACACATCCCCACATCGTTA
>NC_045440.1:334475-351882 GCF_002776525.5 Piliocolobus tephrosceles
CACATACACACATCCCCACACTGTTACCACGATACAGTCAGAGCACACTCTGTGGTCGGATGACACACACATACACACATCCCCACGTCATTACCACGATACAGTCAGAGCACACTCTGTGGTCGGATCATACACACATACACACATCCCTGACTTACAATGGTTCGCTTTTAATTTTTGATTTTATAATGGTACAAAATCAATGCACGCTCAGTAAAAGCCATACTTTGAGTGCCTATAAAACCTTTCTTTTCAGTACAGTATTCAATAAATTACGTGAGATATTCAACATTTTATAAAACAAGCTTTGTGTTAGATGATTTTGCCCAACTGTAGGCTAATGTAATTGTTCTGAGCACATATAAGGTAGGTTAGAGGTTAGGCTAAGCCAGAATATTTGGTAGGCTAGGCATATTAGACACATTTTTGACTTACAAGTTTTTTTTTGAGATGGAGTTTCATTCTCGTCGCCCAGGCTGGAGTGCAGTGGCACTATCTTGGCTCACTGCAATCTCTGCCTCCTGGGTTCAGGCGATTCTCCTGCCTCAGCCTCCTGAGTAGCTGGGATTACAGGTGTATACCACCATACCTGGCTAATTTTTTGTACTTTTAGTAGAGATGGGGTTTCATCATGTTGGCCAGGCTGGTCTCAAACTCCTGACCTCAGGTGATCCACCCACCTCGGCCTCTAAAGTGCTGGGATTACAGGTGTGAGACACCACACCTGACCTAATATTTTCAATACTCCATATACCCTTTCCATATAGAAAGGATATATATAAAGCTAATTTTATTTATTGATTGATTGATTTGGAGACAGGGTCTCACTCTGTTGCCCAGGCTGGAGTGTAGTGGCACAATCACAGCCCACTGCAGTCTCAACCTCCCTGGCTCAAACTACCCTCCCGCTTCAGCCTCCCAAGTAGCTGGGACCACAGGTACGCACCACCATGCCCGGTTAATTTTATTTTTATTTTTTGTAGAAACAGGGTCTTCACTATGTTGCCCAGGCTGGTCTCTTACTCCTGGGCACAACTGATCCTCCTGTCTCAGCCTCCCAAAGTGCTGGGATTACAGACAGGAGTCACCATGCCTGGCAAGCTAATATTATTTATTTTAAAGACCAACAAAGTAGATAAAACTCAGGCCATCCTAGTAAAGAAAAAAGAGACAAAGCAAAATAAATATAAAACATGTAAATGAGAAAAGAGACATAACCAGGTAAACAGAGATTTAAAAATAACGGCGTGATACACATTCACTCTATGGCAATGTATCTGAAAACCTAGGGGTGAGCCTGCTTCGTGGAGAGCATTTCAACGCCTCCAGCTGGTGACTAATCCAGGACTCAGCAAAGGGCAGGCTCCTGATGATGAGAGGTTTGCAGGAGGTTCTAAGAAAAGTTTCCTCATCTGAACTTCTAAAAATGACCTCCTCATCTTCTGGACTTTTTGGTGTGAATAAAATCCTGGAGCTGCAGTAGCCTTTTGCTGCTGGTCTAAGGACAAAAACCAATGTGTGGAAAGTGCAAAGCCAGGAGAATCACAGGAAGCCAGAACCTCGGAACTGCAACCCCAAAGACCACCCTCCTTCTGAACTTCCAGTCATGTGAGCAAAATCTCCGGGCCACAGAAGCCCAAAGCATCCTGTGGTACCTACATTATGCCACAAAAAAAGACTGCAGTTCTAAACATTTTTACAAGTTATAAAACTTCAGAAAATGGAAGTCATGTGACTTTCTCTGGGGGTAGAAGGGACCTTTTCTTCAGTAAAAGGGGAAGCCTATGAGCAACCAAGAAAAATACCCACCATTGACGACGTACAAATTTCAAATCCTAGGAGGCATCATAAGCTCAAAGGACAGAGGACAGACTTGAAACAATGCTGGCAACACATGTCACAAAAACAAACAGACTTTCGGTCCAAAGGCTTCGATAAACTGATAAGAAGTACACAAACAACCTAACATTCATGAGATTTCAGCTCAGCTAGCAGTTTCCTAAGGCCATCAAATGTACAGGCCTAAGCATGCAATTACTCCTCTGGGAATTGACACTGAGCATATGATCCTAAACCTAGATAGTTTTATGCACAAAATGTTGATCTCAACATTCATAGATTAAAAACTGGGGCCAAGCACGGTGGCTCACGCCTGCAATCCCAGCACTTTGGGAGGCGGAGGCAGGCGGATCACTTGAGGCCAGGAGTTCCAGACCAGCCTGCCTGTCCAACATGGTGAAACCCCGTTTCTACTAAAAATACAAAAATTAGCCGGTGTGGTGGCACGCACCTGTAGTCCCAGCTACTCAGGAGGCTGAGGCAGGAGAACTGTTTCAACCTGGGAGGCGGAGGTTGCAGTGAGATGAGGTCGTGCCACTGCACTCCAGCCTGGGCCAACAGAGCAAGACTCCGTCTCAAAACAAACCAAAACAACTCATCAAGCTGAACACTTAAGATCTGCATTCTATGGTATGTTAATTATATCTCAATAAAAAATAAACACACAAACAGTATACTTAAAACAAAACTGGGAAAATCTTGTCCCTAAACTCAAAGCACGCAAGTCAGGAGTCCCGCAATAAAATGTTCTTCGGGGACAGTCCACTCTCAAGTGCCACATTTGCTGGGAAAATTCTCCCCTTCTCCCAGCCACCTCTGGGTGCACAACCGTCTCCTGCGTGCAGACCACCGTCTACTTCCTATCACTGGTAGATACAGAGGTGGCCTCTCCCCCCAAGACAGCAGGGCCCTGGGGGGCGGCCTGGACGTCCTCAGTGTGTCCTCACTGCTTAAGTCCCAAACCCCATCAAGCAGGGCCCTATGACTATCAGAGCCCCTGAGAATCAGATGGCCACACCATTACCTCGGGGAAGGGTCCCTCCAGTCTCCCCTCTTGTTGGCTTTCTTGGCTCTGGAGAACTCGTTCACCCAAACGCTGCCAAACAAACCAAAGCTGACACGCAGCCACCTCCCAGCGTCTCCTGCAGGGGCGTCTCCCTCCAAACACTCAGATTCATCCTCTCCCTGGGGGTTGAGCTCTGCAGACTGTGAGGATCCATCAGGCGTCTTCTGCCCACTGGGCTCCCCGTCCCGCTTTGGGTCCACAGCCCCTTCCTTGTGCGCTTCTTTTTGTGGAGGCTCTGGAGGTGGGCTGCTGCCAGGGGGCTCCATTTCTTCATCTGGATCAAATCTAAGGAATAATTTCTTTCCATGGACCTAGAAAAAATGAACAGAGATCTAAGCCTTACAGACCCAGAGGGGAACGGGGAACGCCGATATGTATCCTATTGCAAAGGTCTTCCTTCTCGCCCCTGGCGGGGAGCCTTCCCAAATGGAGTCTTTGGGTTCTGCTTTTTGCTCTTTTGCTCCAGTGGTGTGAGCAGTTCGCATGCGGTTTTCAAAGTGACTGGGAGCAAGCAGACTTAGTTGGCAGTGAAACAGACCCATGCTAGATGGCAGGACCACCCTGGACAACCTGGGGGGAATCGCTCCCAATTTTTTCATGCAGTAGCTAAGAAGTGAACATAAGTTGTCATTCCTTCATTCCATTCATAATACATTTTCTATGCCAGAAATAAGCAGTGCATGGGAATGCACACACACAGAGCAGCTAAAGACAACACACCGTAAGACTGGGTACCCCACGCTACCCCCTCCACCAGTGTATTGGACTTGATAAGAAAATTGAAATCAATAAAAAATTAGATACTGAAACAAAAATTGACCAATGAATCAAATCACCCTATAAAATGTACAAGGCAAAGGACCCACCTTATCTCACTGAAAATGATTTCAGTAGAAGAAAATAAATACCGAAAACGTGTGTTAAAGGATGTTCTGGCTGCTTTGAGTTTATTTTCATTTTTTTTTTCAGACAGAGTCTCGCCTAGACTGGAGTGCAGTGGCACTATCTTGGCTCATTGTAGCCCCCATCTCCTGGGTTCAAGCAATTCTCTTGCCTCGGCTTCCCAAGTATCTGGGACTATAGGTGAACACCACCACATCCAGCTAATTTTTATATATTTAGTAGAGACCGGGTCTCACCACGTTAGTAAGGTTGGTCTCGAACTCCTGACCTCAAGTGATCTGCCTGTCTTGGCCTCCCAAAGTGTTGGGATTCCAGGCATGAGCCACCACACCCGGCCCTTGCTTTGAGTTTATTTTCATGTTACACCTCCTGATATGCAGTAGGTATGCCTAGATTCCAGAATGTGTCGGTTCTACACAGCCTGAAATTCAGGCAGTCTTTCAAAGAGTAAAAGCCAAAGCATCTGGCATTAATACTGGAAACGCCTGTGTTACTTTTTTGACCGCTACAGGTCTGTGCTTAAAGATCACTGTTCTGCCAGGATCTTCAACTTGTTAATTAGCATACAAATTAATCTTGAAATCCTCTACACAAAAGAGCATTACCTTTCGAAATAATCCCAGAATAGCTTATCTGTAAATCTGAGCACAGATTGTTATTTGCCACATACTAGAAATGGTTTAACTGACTACATAAAAAAAAAATTGAGCAAGGATTTAAGTGGGCATAATAGAATCTGCTGCAGAAAATATTTCTTGGTATAAATTCACCAATGTTGATATAATTCTGATGAAAATAACTGTCAAATGCCCATGATGATCAAAACATTTACTAGGTCAAAAATGTCTAGGTCAAGATGTCCTCATACCCTCTCCAACTATGGCAATTTCTACTGTCCCTCGTTTAGGTTCCTGTGACATTGCAGCCACTTCAGTTTGCTAATCATTAATTAAGCTTATTCAATGTGCCTGGCAGTGTGCTAGGCTCCAAGGGCAAACAGATGAGTGAGGCGCTGCAATGGTTTGAATGTGTTCCCCAAAAAGTATGTGTCAGAAACTTAATCCCCAATGGAACAGTGGTAAGAGATGGCCCCTTTGGAATTAGGCCATAGGGCTCTGACCTCCTGAATGGAATAATGCCAATTGCAAATGACACGGCAAGATGCCAATGCCATGCCCTTGGACTCTGCAGGTTCCAGAACTGTGAGCTCTATAGACTTCTATTGTTTATAAATTACCCAGTCTCAAATATTCTGTAATAGCAGCAAAAATAGATTACAACAATCTCCAATGTTCCCTTATCTGTAACATGGGTGAACTTTGAGGACTTTATACCAAGTGAAATAAGCCAGTCAAAAAAACTCCAGATACTGTATAACTGTATAATTCCACTGATGAGGTAGCTGGGGGAGTAAAATTCAGAGAGACAGAAAGTAGAAAGGTGACTGCCAGGAGCTGCGGGAAGGGAGGAAAGGGGGAGCTAGTGTCCAACAGGTATGGCGTTTCAGCTTGGCTCGGAGATAAAAAAGTTCACAAACTGTTACACAACGTGAATATACTTAACAGTACTGAACTATATACTTTAAAATGGTTAAGACAGTGAATTTTGTTATGTGTTTTTCATCACAATTTTTTTAAAAATTTAAAAGGCGGCCGGGCGCGGTGGCTCACGCCTGTAATCTCAGCACTTTGGGAGGCCAAGGCCGGCGGATCACGAGGTCAGTAGATCGAGACCATGGTGAAAGCCCGTCTCTACTAAAAATACAAAAAAATTAGCCGGGCACTGTGCTGGGCGCCTGTAGTCCCAGCTATTCAGGAGGCTGAGGCAGGAGAATGGCGTGAATCCGGGAGGTGGAGCTTGCAGTGAGCCGAGATTGCACCACTGCACTCCAGCCTGAGAGACAGAGCGAGACTCCATCTCAAAAAAAAAAAAGTAAAACACGGTGGGGGTGGGAGGGGGACAAGTATGAAAACAGATACTACACGAGCATGGAGAAAAGTGTAGGTAGGCCAGGCACAGTGGCTCATACCTGTAATCCCTGCACTCTGGAGGCCAAGATAAGAGGATTGCTTGAGCCCAGGAGTTCGAGACCAGCCTGGGTAACAAAGTGACACCCCCATCTGTACAAAAAAAGAAAAGTGTGGGTAGAAGCAGAGGCAGCACACAGAAGAAGAGTCTACATCATGAGGGGAAGCTGGCAGTTACCTGGGCTGGGCTTCACAAGAAGAGTGGAAGGCAGAGGAGACAGGGAGTCCCCAGCTGAGGGGACACACCTGAACGCAGAGGTGGAAACCCCACGGTGGGAGGGGGAGCTCCTGGTCAGACACAGTAGCTAGGGCGTGCGCTGTTAGCACTGCTCCCAACAAACCCGCCATAGGAACCAAAGAGCTCTAAACCCTCGGGATCAAGAGGAGGAGCAGACAGGAGATGCAAATTCCCTCCAGAAGATGAGGAACAGGCACAGGAAGGGTAACTGACGGGAGGCAGAGCAGAGACCCCTGCTGCAGCAGAGGGGGACCCCAAGGAAGAGGCAACCCAGGGAACCTACCCACCCTGAACCCAGATGAGCTGGAGATAGGCCCCAGGTGCTATGGCAAGAGGTTAAAAATGGAAGGACTGGTCCTCATACACTGCTGGAGGATGATAAAATGGTGCAGCTGCTTTGGAAAACACTACGGAAGACACTAAAAAAGTTAAACATACTATATAGTCCAGCAATTTCACTCCTAGGAATAGTCTCAAGAGAAATGGAAACATATGTCTACACCAATACTTGCACATGAATGCCCACAGCAGCATTATGCGTAGAAGTCAAAGAGTTAAAACAATCCGAATGTCCATCAACTGATGACTGGACATCACTGACTATAAAATGTATGATGTGGTTTGGCTGTGTCCCCACGCAAATCTCAGCTTGAATTTTAGTTCCTATAATTCCCGTGTGTTGTTGGGGGACCCAATGGGAGGTAACTGAATCATGGGGGTGGGTTTTTTTCCCATGCTGTTCCCATGATAGTAAGTCTCACAAGACCTGATGGTTTTATAAAGGGCAGTTCCCCTGCACATGCTCTTTCTTGCCTGCTGCCATGTAAGACATGCCTTTGCTTCTCCTTTGCCTTCCACCATGATTGTGAGGACTCCCCAGACGTGTGGAACTGTGAGTCCATTAAAACTCTTCCCTTTATAAATGACCCAGTCTTGGTTATGTCTTTATCAGCAGCATGAGAACAGACTAATACTGTAAACTGGTATCCAGAGTGGGGTACTGCTGTAAAGACACCCCAAAATGTGGAAGCAACTTTGGAACTGGTTAACAGGCAGAGGTTGGAACAGTCTGGAGGGCTCAGAAGAAGACAGGAAAATGTGGGAAGGTTTGGAACTTCCTAGAGACTTGTTGAATGGTTTTGATCAAAATGCTGACAGTGATATGGACAATAAGGCACAGGCTGAGGTGGTTTCAGATGGAGATGAGAAACTTGTTGGGAACTAGAGTAAAGGTGACTCTTGCTGTACTAAGAGACTGGTGGCATTTTGCCCCTGCCCTAGAGATCTATGGAACTTTGAACTTGAGAGACATGATTATGGTATCTGGTGAAAGAAATTTCTTTTTTTTTTTTGAGACAGAGTCTTACCCTGTCGTCCAGGCTGGAGTACAGTGGCATGATCTGGGCTCACTGCATCCTCTGCCTCCCGGGTTCAAGTGATTCTCCTGCCTCAGCCTCCTGAGTAGCTGGGACTACAGGTGCCTGCCACCATGCCTGGCTAATTTTTGTACTTTTAGTAGAGACAAGGTTTCACCATATTGGCCAGGCAGGTCTCAAACTCCTGACCTTGTGATCTGCCCGCCTCAGCCTCCCAAAGTGCTGGGATTATAGGCATGAGCCACCACGCCCAGCTGGTGAAAGAAATTTCTAAGTGGCAAAGCATTCAAGAGGAAGCAGAGCACAAAAGTCTGAAAAATTTACAGCCTGATGATGCAGTAGAAAAGAAAAACCCATTTTCTGGGGAGAAATTCAGGCTGGCTGCAGAAATTTGCGTGAGTAACTAGAAGTCAAATGCTAATCACCAAGCCAACAAAGAAAGTGTCTCCAGAGCATGTCAGAGACCTTCACGGCAGCCCCTCCCATCACAGGTCCAGATGCCTAGAAGGAAAAAATGGTTTCCTGGGCCAGGTCCAGGCCTCATTGCTGTATGCAGCCTAGCAGCTTGGTGCCCGGTGTCCCAGCCCCTCCAGTCACGGCTAAAAAAGACCAATGCACAACCCAGGCTGCTGCTTCAGAGGGTACAAGCCCCCAGCCTTGGTGGTGTACATGTGGTGTTGAGCCTGCGGGAGCACAGAAGTTAAGAATGGAGATTTGGGAACCTCCACCTAGATTTCTGAGGGTGTATGGAAACGCCTGGATGTCCAGGCAGAGGTGTATTGCAGGGGTGGAACCCTCATTGAGAACCTCTGCTAGGGCAGTGCAGAAGGGAAATGCAGGGTCAGAGCCCCGGTGCAGAGTTCCCACTGGGGCACTGCCTAGTAGAGCTGTGAGAAGAGGGCCACTGTGCTCCAGACCCCAGAATGGTAGATCCACTGACAGCCTGCAGCCTGCTCTGGAAAACCCACAGACCCTCAATGCCAGCCTGTGAAATCAGCCAGGATGAGGGACTGTACCCTACAAAGCCACAGAGGCAGAGCTGACCAAGGTCGTGGGAGTCTACCTCTTACATCAGTGTGCCCTGGATGGGAGACATGGAGTCAAAGATCATTTTGGAGCTTTAAGATTTGACTGCCTTGCTGGACTTCAGACTTGCATGGGGCCTGCAGCGCCTTCGTTTTGGCCAATTTCTCCCATTTGAAACAGGTGTATTTACCCAATGCCTGTACCCCCACTATATCTAGGAAGTAACTAACTTGCTTTTGATTTTACAGGCCCATAGGTGAAAGGAACTTGCCTTTTCTCAGATGAGACTTTGGACTGTGGCCTTTTAAATGAATGCTGAAATGAATTAAGACTTTTGGGGACTGTTGGGAAGGCATGATTGGTTTTGAAATGTGAGGACATGTGCTTTGGAAGGGGCTGGGGGTGGAATAATATTGGGCTGTGTCCCCAAATCTCATTATAACTCCCGTGATTCCCATGTGTTATGGGACGGACCCGGTGGGAGGTACCCAGTGGGAAGTAATTGAATCATGGGGGCTGTTCTCGTGATAGTAAATAAGTCTGGAGATCTGATGGGTTTTTTTGTTTTTGTTTTTGTTTTTATTTATTTATTTTTTTCGAGACGGAGTCTTGCTCTGTCACCCAGGCTGGAGTGCAGTGGCCGGATCTCAGCTCACTACAACCTCTGTCACCTGGGTTCAAGCAATTCTCCTGCCTCAGCCTCCCAAGTAGCTGGGATTACAGGTGCCTGCCACCATGCCCAGCTAATTTGTGCATCTTTAGTAGAGATGGGGTTTCAACATGTTGGCCAGTCTGGTCTCAAACTCCTGACCTCAGGCGATCTGCCCACCTCTGCCTCCCAAAGTGCTGGGATTACAGGCATGAGCCACTACACCTGGCCTGATGGTTTTATAAATGGTAATTCCCCTGCACAAGCTCTCTTGCCTTCCACCATGTAGGATGTGCCTTTGTTTCCCCTTCGCCTTCTGCCATAATTGCAAGGCCTCCCCAGCAATGCAGAACTGTGAGTCCATTAAACCTCTTTCCTTAATAAACTACTCAGTCTTGGAAGGGGAGAGTGGAAGGAGCTGGTTTTCCAATGTTGCTCCTATACCACCCTCGACTGTTCCATTACTGGAGTGGAGGGGGAAACCCTGAGTTGGAGTAGCCATTTTTCTCAGTCTGTTACGAGTAATCCAACACAACTCCTGATACAGAAAATGGAGAGCTGACAAGGAAAGAATGTGCCAGACAAACAGATGGCACAGGGTGGAGCCAAGCTCTCTCCTGCCTCAACTTGTCCTGCTCACTCTACCTCCATCAGCCTGCCTGTAACTGCTTCTCCAGCCTGAAATGCCCTTTCCTCCCTCTTCAGGTCACCGAAATCCTTCAGCCTTCAAGGCCCAACTCAAGTCCTACCTCCCACGCATCATCTCCAGGCCACTGGGACCTCTTCCTATCAGGGCCATTACCTGGGCCTTCATCATGTGCTCTGCACTCCCCATTTAGTGTAGCTTAATAGTGTGGCCTGTGTCGACACAGGCCCTATGTTCTCAATGCAATTCTAAGTTCCTAGGGTCAGGGATCCATTGACAGGGAGAAGCAGGGAAGGGCGCTCACTTCAAAGCACTGCCAGGCAGCCCCCAAGGTTCCCTGCAACCTTAGGTTCCCTGCAACATGGGCTTTTGCTTGGTTTACTGGGAAAGCAGCTCCCAGTCCCGTCTACAGGTTCCTTCACTGCACATCCATCTGTCCACCCATCCACTTGCGAAATATTCTCTTACAGCCAGCTCTGTGGCAGACACCCTGGCAAGTGCTGGGGATCCAGAGACGAGACATAATCCTGCCCCTGCAAACCTCGCAGGACAGTGTGTACAAAGAGGCCACAGTCCTGGAGGCCATGGGGCCCTGGGCTCTCACCTTTTCCTTACCAGCCACCTGAGTTTGGGCTAAGTACTCCCTTCTCCGAGCCTCAGTCTCCAAAGGAATCAACTACGGGTAAAGGGCTACAAGATCTCTTCCAGTTCTAACAAAAAACAGTTTTAAAACCTCTGTGTGCAGCCGGGCGCGGTGGCTCAAGCCTGTAATCCCAGCACTTTGGGAGGCCGAGACGGGCGAATCACGAGGTCAGGAGATCAAGACCATCCTGGCTAACATGGTGAAACCCCGTCTCTACTAAAAAATACAAAAAAAACTAGCCGGGCGAGGTGGTGGGCGCCTGTAGTCCCAGCTACTCGGGAGGCTGAGGCAGGAGAATGGCATAAACCCGGGAGGCGGAGCTTGCAGTGAGCTGAGATCCGGCCACTGCACTCCAGCCTGGGTGACAGAGTGAGACTCTGTCTCAACAAAAAAAAAAAAAAAAAAAAAAAAACCTCTGTGTGTATGTGTTGCAGGGGTGGGGGTTGAAGGCAAGATGGAAGAAAGGGAACTAGTACTTATGGTGTGCCCATTATGTGCCAGGCATAAAGTCTACTTAAAACAACAATTTTAAGAGGTCAGTGGCTTATCTCCATTCTACAATAGAAGAAAGAGCTAAGAGATGAACATGCTTAAGAGCACACGGCTAAGCAGCAGCAGAGCTCGAGTTCATCTGCAGGCACCGCCCCGTGCTTCCTATGTGCCAGCACTCAGCTAAGTGCTAGGGGCACAATACTGGCAAGGGGCAGCCCCTGCCCTCTGCATCTGTCCTCGCCTCTCAACAAGCAGAACAACTCAGTAAAAAGGGAAGAACAGGAGGAAGTACACGATATCCTGGAAGCACAGAGATGGAGTCTCCTCCCCACGTAAAGCAGACAGGGCAGGTTTCTCTGAGGATGCAATGGCCAAGTGGAAGCTGGAAGACCAGGAATAACTATTATAAATTTGAGGGGACGGGGCAGAGCTGGGAGAAAACGGAAGAAGTGATTGAGCAGGGGGCAGCAAGTCAAAACCATGGACAGAAAGACTAAGAAGAGTCACAGTCAGTTCCATCAATCAGAAGACAGGTTTTGGGCAAGATAAGAAGGCTAGAGAGGGAGGCAGGGGTCAGAAAACAGGGAGCCCCGTGAGCCCCTGGAAGGATGAGCTGCTTTGAACCTAGATCTGAAGGTTCTGCTCTTTTCTTTCTTTTTTTTTTTTTTTTTGACAGAGTCTCACTCTGTCACCCAGGCTGAAGTACAGTGGCATAATCTCGGCTCACTACAACCTCTACCTCCCGGTTCAAGAGATTCTCCTGCCTCAGCCTCCCGAGTAGTTGGGATTACAGGCACCCACCACCACACCCAGCCAATTTTTGTATTTTTAGTAGAGATGGGGTTTCACCATGTTGGCCAGGATGGTCTTGAACTCCTGACCTCGTGATCTGCCTGCCTCAGCCTCCCAAAGTGCTGGGATTACAGGCGTGAGCCACTGCGCCTAGCCGGTTCTGCTCTTTCCTTAATTCTCCGCTGGCTCAGGGGAATCGAACACAGTTCCCAGCCAAAGGTGCCCATCAGCTGTGGCTGGAGAGAACAGAAGTATTCCAGACCCTCTGAATCAGGGTCTCCAGCTCATGTACACATGTTCTTTACAGTTCTACAGTCCACAGCAATATCTACTTCTGGCTGAGACACATGAGATTGAAAGACGGAGCTGCACGGAGTCTGAGCTTGGTGGTTCCGGACTCAGGGAAGTGACACCCTGAGACATGTGGGGATAGATCCTAGGGGAGGTGCAGGATGTGCGACAGAGCCAGCTCTTCAGAGGAGGATTGCCTCACCTGGGTGTCCTGCAGCCACAGAGACTGCAGGCCGGCGGGCTGTAGCTTCTTACTGCTGCCCCCTGTCTTGACCACCTGCTGGCCCACAAAGGGGGAGATCAAATGGTGAAATTTCCTCACCGACGGCCCTTCTGGCATCCCTGTGGGCAGAAATGGGCAAAAGAGGCCACGGATTTAGCTCATTTATCTCTAGCATCTCTAACAAGTGCCAAGCAACCTCCACGCCGCCATTTTTGCTGCCAACTAACTTTAAGAGCAAATATAGCCAAAAAGGGAGTGTGGCTGGGAGGGGGTCAGATCATAGAGAAGACCAGCTGCGGCTGTAAAGCTTAGCAGTAAAGGCAGCCCCTCTTACCCTTCTTCATGCAGCAAACACTTATTAAGCACCAACCGTGTGCTAGGCAGCACATCATGGGCACCATCCACTTTATTCCTGAGTGGCAACTGCCACACCAGGAGCTGGCCCTTGTTACTTTTTGCCTGGACTGTGAACCTCTAACACCTCCTGACTTTCTCTGCGCCCCCTCCTCCCGCTCTCAAAAAAAACAGCCATTCTGACCCACTGCTGCTGACTGATTTCCCACTTTTGAAGGGACTGGATACTGCCCTCCAGGACCACCGACCACTCACATGGGGGAGGTGTGCATGGGACGACCAATATGCGGACAGAGCTCAGAATCATAAGTGAGACTCCCAGCCATGTAGTTAAGCCCAGCTTAACTTCAGATAGTTATCTCTGATCACCGAGAAAAGCTGTGGTTCTGTTTTAATGACCACGCAGGGCTCCTAGGGCCACCTCTACTCTCCCTGCCCCAAATCATCCCAGTCCACTGAGAGCCACCTACATAAGACAGTCTGAGTGGTCTACACCCGGGCTGCTAGGGCAGAGGAGACCCCCAGTCTCACCCAGGGCAGCTGCCTAACCACCTGTTCCAGCACCAGCCTCTCTATAAATTATGATGAAAATTGAAAAGAACTAAGTAGAAATCGGGCACGTGGTAGCTATTATATTTCAGTGATCCTAAAAAACATTTTAGAATACTTTTAAAATCTCAGAAAGGGGGATGGCTCACAATCTGAGCATTCTCATAGTTTCGGCGGCAACACATTCAATAACGTGCATCTTACACTCGCTGGTGCCGATTCACTGAGAGGTTCTCTTTCCCCTCATCAGGCTTTCGAGACACTCTACAGGGAATCCTCACAAAACCTCCAGGCTGGAAGGAGACGTGCCAAACGCTGCCGACCGTAACCAGTTGGAAGCCTGATCCTCTCCTATGCGGAAGCTTCTGGAAAAGCCTTCATCTGAAATGCATCAAGTCCTTAAAAACTCTGGACACGTGGGCATGTTTCCTTTAGGGATTTTTATGGAGATGGACAGGTGGGAAGCAAGCCGCCTCTGCAACAGCCTTGAAAGGTGAAACGCGGAGCCGGAAGTGGTGGCTCACGGCTGTAATCCCAGCACTTTGGGAGGCCGAGGCGGGCGGATCACGAGGTCAGGAAATCGAGACCATCCTGGCTAAGACGGTGAAACACCGTCTCTACGAAAAAAAATACAAAAAATTAGCCGGGGGTGGCAGCGGGCACCTGTAGTCCCAGCTACTCGGGAGTCTGAGGCAGGAGAATGGCGTGAACCTGGGAGACGGAGCTTGCAGTGAGCCGAGATCGCGCCGCTGCACTCCAGCCTGGGCGACAGAGCAAGACTCCGTATTTTAAAAAAAAAAAAACAGATGAGACGCGGAAGGGGCTTCGAAGAGTCTCTGCGGCTGCGCGCCCCCTCCTCGGGCCCTCCCTGCCCGGGGGCTACCGACGAGCTCGAGGCTGGCTCTGCGCCAGGAGGGAAGGGGAGGGGTGTCTTCGCCGTTCTCTTCCGAGTGCCCGAGGGGGGTCTAAGACCACTGCTTTCCCAACTCCGCCTCGGTGTGTGGGGAGAGGGGCACAAACGCGGGCCTGAGGGTCACGGGGGTCCTCCAGACCTGGGCAGCTCCTCCGCAGGCTGCCGAGACGGAGGAGGGCCCCACGCCCGCCCTCCCTTCCTGTCCCCTCCCGACTTCTCCGCGAGGCCGCGGATCTACCGGAGGGCGGACGGCTGCACTCACCGGCTCCGGGTGGGTGGCACCTCGGCCCGACCCAGCACCGCTGCGCAGCCCGCACAGCCGCTCCAGCTGGGGGCGGAGATTTCCCGGCGCCG
Organism: Piliocolobus tephrosceles; assembly: GCF_002776525.5. Taxonomy (NCBI): domain Eukaryota; kingdom Metazoa; phylum Chordata; class Mammalia; order Primates; family Cercopithecidae; genus Piliocolobus; species Piliocolobus tephrosceles. The sequence continues at coordinate 348,857 of NC_045440.1, forward strand.
CGGCCCACAAAGGCTCCGTCCTCCTAGGGGACGCCCCTGTAGGTGGAGGCTGCGGGGCTCCGCCCCCAAGTGGGCGTGGACTCCGGCCTGGAGGCGGTGGCGGGGCTGGTAGCTACGCGCCGGCTGCGCGCAGGCGCGAGGCTTCTCTCCTGGAAAGGGTGGAGGCTGCTCACTTGCGGGTGGGCGAGGGGTTCTGTCCCCGGGGTCGCTGGAGGCGGAGCTGCGTTACAGGGTCGGGAGTGAAAGCCAGGGTGGAAGAAGGGTGCGGGCTGGGACTAACACTGAAGAGATGCTCTTGGAACTTTTTTTTTTTGGCGGAGGAGACAGTCTCGCTCTGCCGCCCAGGCTGGAGTGCAATGGCGCGACCTCGGCTCACCGCAACCTCGGCCTCCTGGGCTTAAGCGATTCTCCTGCCTCAGCCTCCCGAGTAGCTGCGCTTACTGGCGCCGGGCTAATTTTTGTATTTTTAGTAGAGACCGGGTTTCACCATGTTGGCCAGGCTGCTCTTGAACTCCTAATAGGTGATCCACCCGCCTTGGCCTCCCAAACTGCTGGGATTACAGGCGTGAGCCACCGCACCCGGCCCTTTTGGAACATTTCTTGTCTCAGGGAGACAGTTGTAGGGAAAAGTTAACCCTCTTAGCCAATGGATCGGAATGGGACAGCCTGGGTGATCCCACAATGGCAAGCCTTTCGGTGGGTTCTGCTTTGCCTCCGAGCCTAATGAAGTATGGTGCAAAGGAAACAGGTGGCCAAGAATCTTGAAATGTTGAACGGGTGGGATTTTTTTGCTTTCTATTGTTTGAATATTATTACTTGAATTTTTACTATAAGCAAATTTTGCTTAAAATATTTGTGTATTAAATTTTTTATTTCAAAGAATAAAAGAGATAAAACAATAGGCTGTTTAAGGATACATGTTTTCTTGTCTTTAGTTCTCGAAGGAGGATGGGGAGCCAGCGCTTTCCAGGAAGTTGGGAGGAACTCCCCAGCAGGTGTTCAGGAAATAGGCTGGGGTGAAGTCACCATGGACCGTAGCTGAGGGGGCCCTGGGGAAGGACTTGGTCAGCACAGGGAGACAAGCCCAACCCACCACCGTCAGAGACGTGGTTGTGTCCTACTGATTGAGAGGGAGGGTACAAGTGGCCTTCCCACAGTGGTCACCTACTGAACAGATTAGGGCAGGAGGTGAGGAGAGGGAGGCCTGGGGAGGCCTAGGGTGTAAGGTTCTCATCTAGAAAGGCATCTGGAGGCAGAGGGGATGAGGTTGGAGGATATGGGGTTTGCAGGAGGCATCCCTCGGAGAGCCTCTGGTCCCCCTCTTTCTATATCTGGCCTTTTCTGGAAAATAACGTCCCCACCCCTCCCAGGACGCCCCTGCTATAGGATCAGGCTCACCACAATGGTAGCTTCTGGAACCCCTAGCTTCCCTTTCTGTAGACTGGCTGAACTGGGAGGGAAGCCATAGCCATAATTCTCACCTCACCTGGTGGAATGAATGCCTGGTGCCTAAAGGGGTTCTTCTGAGGCCAAGGGGCTATGCAATTGAAAATCAGATGGTTCACAGCTTGGCTGTGTCATTGATTATTATTGTTCATTGAGCACATACTATGTGCAAAACACTGTTGCGAGTGCTTTGCATATATTGCTTGATTATTAGTTGTGGGGATACAAGCAAGTCACAGTATCTCTGACTTCATTCATTAAATGGGATATCTATTAAATGGTATTATAGAAATATTACACAGCCACACTTCTCAAACTTCAATGTGCCTATGAATCCCCTGGGAACCCCTTGTTTAAATGCAGATTCTAAAGTCTATACCAGGGCCCAAGATGTTGCCTTTCCCGCAAGCTGCTGGGTGATGCTGATGCTGTTGACCTAGGGGCCACATTTTTATTTTTTTCTTTTCTGTGACGGAGTTTCACTCTTGTTGCCCAGGCTGGAGTGCAATGGCGCAATCCCAGCTCACTGCAACCTCTGCCTCCTGGGTTCAAGGGATTCTCCTGCCTCAGCCTCCCGGGTGGCTAGGATTACAGGTGCGTACAACCATGCCCAGCTAATTTTTGTATTTTTAGTAGAGACGGGGTTTCTCCAGGTTAGCCAGGCTGGTCTCGAACTCCTGACCTCAGGTGATCCTCCCACCTTGGCCTCCCAAAGTGTTGGGATTACAGGCTTGAGCCGCCGGGCCCGGCCCTAGGGGCTACATTTTGACAAGCAGCAAGAATTTAGAGCACAGCGATTGACAGTTGGTAGACACTCAGCAAATTGAGTGAATGATTCAATGCATCCATGTTGAGTGAATGATTAAATGAGATATTAGCTAGGAAACACACATAAACTGTAAGTACATGCAAGTGCTGTGCAAGCATATGCAATCATCACTGTAAGACAAAAAGGCTGAATAATCTGCCTGGAAAAGGCCAGCCTGGAAGAGTGACTCCACAGAGGAGTGGCTGGAAACCTGCTCCCATACCAGGCTGCCTGGGTCCACAACCCACCACTCAGCTGGGAGAGCCTGGGCAAGTAACTCACCCTTTCTGTATCTCAGTTTCTTCATCTATAAACAATGACCTCACTGATTTATTATTTATTTATTTATTTTTTGAGGCAGAGTCTCAGTCTGTTGCCCAGGCCGGAGTATAGTGGTGCGATCTCGGCTTACTGCAACCTCTGTCTCCCAGGTTCAAGCGATTCTCCTGCCTCTGCCTCCTGAGTAGCTGGGATTACAGGCGCTTGCTACCACACGCTGCTAATTTTTGTATTTTTAGTAGAGATGGGGTTTCACCATGTTGGCCAGACTGGTCTCAAACTCCTGATCTCAGGAGATCTCAGGTGATATGCCCCCTTCTCAGGCGCCCAAAGTGCTGGGATTACAGACCTGAGCCACCACGCCTGGCCCTTGTGGGATTTCTTGAAATGATTCACCTTCATCACTGCACTGGGTCTGGTCACTGCACTGGTCTCCAGCACTGGACCTGGTCACTGCACTGGGTCTGGTCACTGCACTGGGTCTCCAGCACTG
>NC_045440.1:351892-397014 GCF_002776525.5 Piliocolobus tephrosceles
GCACTGGATCTGGTCACTGCACTGGGTCTGGTCACTGCACTGGGTCTGGTCACTGCACTGGGTCTCCAGCACTGGATCTGGTGTATAGCAATCGCTAAACGTTTTAGTAATTATTATTTGTATTAGTAGTAGTAGTAGTAGTAGTATTTGTCTGCCTCCTGGAATGGGGCAACCCCCAAGCCCACTGGAGTGGGCCTCAGCTCCGCAAGGACTGGCGCCCAGTTTTCTAAGAGGCGTGGAACCAATTGCTCCCCCTGCCTTTGTGTCCTTGTTTTTTTCCAACAGAGCCAGAGTTGTAATGCACATGAAAATAGATTAAAATACAGCCGCCCCAAAGAATGCAAGGAAGGGAGTGAAAGAGAAAAAACACTAGGATCCTGTAAGGGGTTGAATTACTGCTGAGAGTTTGGGGATTCTGAAGCACACGGGGAGGGTCCACACGGCTCTAGGAGCACCACAGGAGCAGGGGCTGAGCGGATTCTGGAGGTTCTTCCAGTTGCCCCTCTTTTGGGGTATGTGGCCGTGGACAGTAAGCCCGATTCCCCAATTATCACATATAATTCGGGAGAATTTGGAACCAAGGATTCTCCTCAACTTCTAGAAAGACACTGAAGGACTTCCTCTAGGACTGCCGGCTAATCCCAGACTGGGCAGGGCTTCCCGGCTTGTTGATTTCCCCTGTTTAGGAGACACAAGAGTGGGGTGTAAAAGCTCAGATTCTGGAGTGAAATAGATGTTGTTGGAACCCTGATTTGCACTTACTAGCTCTGTGACCTTCAACAAGTGACTTGAAATCCGTGGGCCATATCTTTTTTGTGTGCAAAACGTGAGTGGGGGGATATGGAAGTGTTTCCTGCAGCTGTCGAAAGCTACCAGCAGCGTTTGACATGCAGTCGTGTTCAATAAGCAGCAGGTGATTTTTGCTGGCAGCATTTGGGGCTGCGTAGGGATTGACGGCTGGGAAACTCAGGCTGCAGTGGAAGCTGAAAGGGAGAACACGTGCGCCCCCACATGGTAGGCGCATTAACTGCAAGGGCGTACTCTAGGTCGGTTCCATGGCCTTCCAGTGCGGGTGGCTGGTCAGTGAATGTTGCTCTTCCTCACAGCAGCTCTGTGGATTTGGGCAAGTTCCCTTGACTGAGAGACAAAAGGGTTTGAACCAGATGGTCTCGAGACCCGACATGATTTGTAAATGAGTCAGGCACGATATCTCAATCTGGGCTTCCTTTCCTTAGCAGGGTTCGGTTTTCTTTGTTCCATTCAGTCTCCCAGGCCAGCTGCTGGAAACTTCGGAGTGCTAACTTCCCAATCGTGAGCAGTTTGTCTTCTGGAAGAAGTTTAGTTTCCAAGGCTACTTTGAGGAACAATGCTCTTTGGATGTATAATTCTGGAACCTTTTTTTTTTTGAGACAGAGTCTCACTCTGTTGCCAGGCTGGAGTGCAGTGGTGCGGCCTCTGCTCACTGCAACCTCCGCCTCCTGGGTTCAAGCAATTCTCCTGCCTCAGCCTCCCAAGTAGCTGGGATTACAGGCACGCGCCACCAGGCCCAAGCTGATTTTTGCATTTTTAGTAAAGATGGGGTTTCACCATGTTAGCCAGGCTGGTCTTGAACTCCTGACCTCGTGATCTGTCTGCCTCGGCCTCCCAAAGTGCTGGGATTACAGGCATGAGCCACCGCACCCAGCCTCTTGGAACCATTTTTTTTTTAACCTTATTAATTGGGACACAATGACGACACTGCTTTCCATTTGAGACTCAAGACATCAATGTTATTTATTTATTTATTCATTTTTTGTTTTTGAGACAGAGTCTTGCACTGTTGCCCAGGTTGGAGTATAGTGGCGTGATCTTGGCTCACTGCAACCTCCGCCTCCTGGGTTCAAACAATTCTCCTGCCTTGGCCTCCCAAAGAGCTGGGATTACAGGCGCCCGCCACCACGCCCAGCTAATTTTTTGTATTTTTAGTAGAGATGGGGTTCCACCATGCTGGCCATGGCTGGTCTCAAACTCCTGACCTCAGGTGATCCACCCGCCTCAGCCTCCCAAAGTGCTGGGATTACAGGTGTGAGCCACCGCACTCGGCCAAGACATCAATCTTGAGTCTCCAGAAAGAGCATTTTCAAATCTTGGGGCCCTGAGGTGTCATCTGTACCAATGAGAGTGTGTGAGGCCCGGAGAGAGAGGTCAGTCATTTCCCTCCAATCTGTGATTCCATAGCTGCTGGTCCAGTCTTGGACACCTGAAGCTGCCCGGGTCAAACCATTTTACAGATGAGGATGCTGAGGTCAGAGCAGTTGGGTGAATGGCCCAACAGCACGTAGCCAGCCCATGACCAAACTTGAGCCAGAAGGCAGGTCTCAGAATTCCCTGTTGTGGGCACTTCCAGTCCCCTCCTTTTTTTTGAGGAGGCAGAAGCACAGGTGTCTATTGATACAGGATCCTTCCAGGTGTGTGTGTGTGGCAGTGGCCCCTTCTGGAGGCCCCAGGACCCAGAGAAACCCACAAGCCATTGAAAAACAGTCAGAAAGCATCTAAGTAACCATCCATTTAGTATCTGTCACAAGGCCACAAAGTAAACTAAATGGAATGTCTTTGCCTTAGGCAGGAACCCAGCTTGGTGTATTGACTCTCTGGTACTTGTTAGCAGAGATGAACAGTTATGGTTTTTATTTGTTTGTTTATTTATTTATTCAGTTATTTATTTTGAGATGGAGTTTCTTTCTGTCATCCAGGCTGGAATGCAGTGTTGGGATCTCGGCTCACTGCAACCTCCATCTCCCAGGTTCAAAGGATTCTCCTGCCTCAGCCTCCCAAGTAGCTGGGATTACAGGCGCCCGCCACCACCCCCAGCTAATTTTTGTATTTTTGGTAGAGATGAGGTCTCACCACATTGGCCAGGCTGGTCTCAAACTCCTGATCTCAAATGATCCACCCACCTCGGCCTCCTAAAGTGCTGGGATTACGGGCGTGAGCCACAGCGCCTGGCTTGTTCATTTTTAAATTGAGGTATAATTTTCATGCGGTTGTTTTTGATCTACAAAAAATGAGGAAAACCCCAAATGATTAGTTAAAACTACTTCAAAACATGGGACCTGTGCTGGGTGCGGTGGCTCACACCTCTAATCCCAGCACTTTGGGAGGCCGAGGTGGGCAGACCACTTAAGCCCAGGAATTTGAGGCCTGCCTGGGCAACATAGTGAAACCCTGTCTCTACTAAAAATACAAAAACATTAGCCAAATGTGGTGGTGACACACATCTGTGGTCCCAGCTGCTCAGGGGGCTGAGGTGAGAGGATCACTTGAGCCTGGAAGGTGGAGGCACCAGTGACTCACAGGCTTTTTTGGTTCTTGTTTTCTGGTTAACCTGGAGCACACCTGTGCCATCAGTGCTTTCTGCAAAACTAACCCCCGCCCCCCACACCCCCGCCACCCCCGGGTTTTAGCCAGAGGAGTGAGCTGGCAGTGCATAGACCAGAAAAAAGAATGGACTTTGAAAAATGAGATCTGTTTTACTATCATCTTCGCTTTGATAATTTTATTCTTACTTGTTCTCAAATAGCCTTTTTGCAAATGCCACTGCCACCGCTATCTGGAGGAGCAATATGAAAGTCACGCTGGAGTCAGAGCTTAGAGAGCAGCACCATGTCCCTGGAGGAAAGGGAAAGGGCCTCAGTGACTGAAATGAGAGCAACAGTGTGAAGTGGCAGGCAGACCACAGAAGGCGGTTCCTGGAGGTTCCGCTTCCCAAGCTAAGCCTCGCAGGGATGACGCATACTTGTATTGTTACAGGGTGATGGAACATTCGTGCTCCAGCTTCAAGCAAGCAAGGCAAGGATGCAACCTGAAGAATAGGTGCCAATGTCACAAAATGATAAAACAAGCAAACCAAAACCAGAGCACCCAGTCCCACTCCCAAAGAAAGAGCTTTCCGAATGGCTGTGTCCCGTGCACTCAGTCCACGAGTGAGAGCCGGGGGCTCTGCAGTGGGTGGCTTGTCCTAATACTCCCCACCCCGGCTCCATTTGGTACATATTCAGAGATTGCAAACTTATTATTTTGAGATGAAGTTTCGCTCTTGTTGCCCAGGCTGGAGTGCAATGGTGAGATCTTGGTTCACTGCACCCTCTGCCTCCTGGGTTCAAGCGATTCTCCTCCCTCAGCTTCCTGAGTAGCTGGGATTACAGGCATGCACCACCACGCCTGGCTAATTTTGTATTTTTAGTAGAGACGCGGTTTCTCCATGTTGGTCAGGCTGGTCTCAAACCCCCAACCTCAGGTGATCCACCCACCCCAGCCTCCTAAAGTGCTGGGATTACAGGCATGAGCCACTGCACCCGGCCTAAACTTATTTTCATTACTGTTAAGCCAAACACAATCACAGCATAATCACAGCTAAAATTAACTTTGTTACTGCTCACCTATCTTAGAGGCATTTAAAAGTCTAATTTTAAAGATAAATGCGCTCCTTAATTGTTAAGAGACTTGATGTGGGTTTCAAAAGGTTTTGTTTGTTGTTTGAGACAGAGTCTTGCTCTGTTACCCAAGCTTAAGTGTAAGTGGCATGAGCTCAGCTCACTGCAGTCTTGACCTCCTGGGCTCAAGTGATCCTCCCACAACCTTCTGAGTAGCTGGGATCACAGGGGCATGCCACCATACCTGGCTAATTTTCTAATTTTTTGTAGAGATGGGGTCACCCTATGTTGCCCAGGTTTGTCTCGACCTCTCAGGCTCAAGCAATCCTCCTGCCTTGGCCTCCCAAAATGCTAGGATTACAGGGGTGAGCCACCGTGCCCGACCCCACTCCACATACTTTCAAGATGAAGTGGTTAAGCACCCCTGTGGCCTAAGGAGGTGAAGACAAATGGATAAAGGAGAGGAAGTGCCGCCTTCTCTCTCATTCTTGTGAGGCATCATTTGGCCCTTAGCCTGTTTGGATCAAACCATAAAATGGCAAGAGCTCCTTGTCTAGAGGGACCCTCTTTTAAGTCGGAAGGGGCGAGAGAGAACATTTTCTTCCAGGTAGGTGGAGTCTCATGCTCCAGACCCTGTTGTCTGAAGGAGGGCTCTAAAAATGCCCTCAGATGGTTGCGAGTGGTGATCCATGCCTCTAATCCCAGCATTTTGGGAGGCCGAGGCGGGAGAACGGCTTGAGCCCAGGAGTTTAAGACCAGCCTCGGCAACAAAGCAAGATCCCATCTCTACAAAATAAGAATTAGCTGGGCATGGTGGTGTGCCTCTGTGGTTCCAGCTACTGAAGAGACAGGCAGGTGGATCGCTTGAGCCGGGTGGGTCCATGATGGCACACAGCACTCCAGCCTGAGCAACAGAGCAAGGCCCTGTCTCAATAAATCAATAAATACATTGAGCAACTTTTGTTGGACCACAAGGAACTGTCGTTGTGTCCAAGGTACAACTGTCTCCTAGGAAATTAAAGCCCAGCGGTGACACCATCTAATGTCGGACATTAGCAGGGCTGGGATGAGTGTTCTTTTCAGGATCCACTGCTACCAAAAGAGGGAGCCTTGGCCAATGGCCAAAAATAAAGGAAGCAGCCGTGAGTGGGTCAGTGGATCCACGGCCTCAAGATTCCCCAGGAAAGAACAGCAGTGCTGAACCTCCCAGTGAAGACCACTGAGGGAAGAGGAGGGAAAGAGGAATACAGATAAATTTATTAGTTAAATACTGATTTTACAGCCATTTCACCTTAAGACAATGTTAACAGGTTTGTGGGTTAGGGAGGGTATACGAGGGGGCCTTTGGAAGAAAACAATGTAAATGATGATTACAACAGAATCTTGGTTCAAAGGTATTCTCTGCTACAGCCAGTAGGATTTCGGAGTGAGGGGGCTGGGCGTGTGGGAGGCGTAGTAATGCCACAGTCAGCTACAGCTCTGCTGAGAAAGAGGAAGGAGTCTCCATGAGCTCCAGCGTCAGGGGCGGAAACTGAGCGATGTGCAGAGGAGAAGGCAGCAGATCCTGGAGCAGCTCAGAGTCGGAGGCTCCCTCCAGGCCCCCTGCCATGTCCTAGCAGTCATCTTCTTTCCATGACTTGTGTTGTGTTGTGTTTGTTTGCTTTGAATTCGTGTTGCAGAATCTCTGGCTTTTTGCCTCCTGGACAAAAGACTTCTGCCAAGGCGAGGCTGCAGGTCCAGAGGGACTCTGGCTGCCACCTGACCAAGGGCCAGGAGGAGCAGACAGCAGGTGGGTCAGCCTTTGGAACACTCCTGCCCCCCAAGCAGGACTCCGTCCACTTACACTCTCCCCGGAAGGATCTCGAGGCTTGGCTGAGTGTTTGCCAGACTGGCTTGAGCAGCAGAATGTCTTGTTCTTACTCAGAGCCCCTCTGTGTGTGACAGGGTGAATGAAGGGCCTGCAGTGAACTCGAGGGGGAGCCGTTTGGCTAAGCTACCCAGCTCTGGTTTTGCCAGAAGAGGGACATGTATAAGCTGCAGGCAGAGCTGAATCACTCAGAGCAGGAGAAGGGATTTTTATTTTGAGAGACGTTGGAAGTGAAGGAGCAAAGGCCGGCAGCAGGGGAAGGTGCCTGGGGGAGAAGTTGCCAGCTGCAGGTGGATGAGGCTGCGCGCTGTGGCGGGTGCAGTGCTCCTCTAGCTCCCCAGGAACTGTTCGGTCACTTCTGTCACATCCCACAGTTGTGGAGACAGATTTGGTATTGGGGATGCAGGGCGGTGCCGTTTCTCAAGCGGATGGATGGGGCAAGGGCCTCTCCCCAGGGGACCGTCCATCCAGGTACACGGCAAACAGATGCCGTCATCTGGGCTGGAGCAGGGATCCCAGGGCCCAGCCCTCCGCTTGTTCTCAGATCCCTGGTGCTGGAAACACAATGCAAAACCCACCGTCTAGGCCACAGCGGTGAACACAGGGGACAAGGACATCTTGGGGAAGAAGTCTCCAACTCGCAGGGAGATGCAGTGTGCTCGTGCTGAAGGCTGGGCTCCCTCCAGTCCCAGCACCGTATAAAGGCATCCAAGAAAATCCAACACCCGCTTCCCCTAACCAGATTGTCGGCTTCAAGTGTCTTCCCAGTTGTTGTTCTGGAGTCATTCCCAGGCAGAGGAGGCCGGCCCCTGGGAGCCCAGGGCCTCCTTCTTCGCAGTCCTCCACGTCCCAGGTCCGTGCAGGAATTTGAGGAGGGAAGAGGGAAGATTATGCAGTGATTATGTCCCCGTGACCGTCAGCCAAGACCAGGCTGTTCCAAGAGTCCTGCTTGGAGCTGGTCTGTGGAGACTGGCTGACGGGAGACACATAGCCTTGTGGGGAGAGCTTCAGGGCCGAGAGGACCGGGTGGATGGAGGGCCCATGGCCAGACATCGCGCTGACCGAGAACGTCTGAAAAGCAGAAAGCACACGATGAGGCCCATGGAGACGCTCCCGAGGTAGGGGAGGGTGCCCTACTATGCCGACGTCGCCAGGATGGCTCCCGCCCTCAGGAAGGGACCAAGGAGCACGTCTCTCTGTTTCTCCTGATCCCGGTGATCTGGGCACGAAGGGTCTGGGTGACGCATTGGCTGCTTCTGAGCACAGTATACAACCAGGGCTAGGACCCGGTGGGCCTGTGGACACTGTGGCTGCCCAGAAGGCTCTGATGGTTACAGGAGACACTTTCTACCATCCTATCACTACCACGTCCACTTTCCAACAGAGGAGCCGTCCGCCCGGCCCAGAAGGGCTCCTGCTGCCCCTGGTTCTGTGGGATCAGGTTCTCCCAGGCAATAAGAAGCTCATTAAGACACAGCCTCTCTCAGTTAAGAGCAGAGGCAAGATTAACACCAGGGGCTGGTCAGAGGAGACTGTGGTCAAGCTTGGTGCATCCTGGTCCCAAGAGAGGGACCGGCAGAGGGGACGAGGCAGGGAAGCTGAGACGCCATCATCCTCCACAAGGGGGAACCTGGGTTGCCCCGGGTGTCCCCTGACACACGTGCAGAGCTGGGCCTCATGAAAGTGGCATCCTGCCTGTGACCTCCCACCAGCCTGCCCTCCCTGCCCTCTGCAGGGTCCAGGCCTTTCCCCATGCCAGCTTCCTCCTCCTTCCCCACCCTCTCCTGTTGAAGTCTAACCTCCCTGAACATAGGAGACAGACTTGCCTAGAGATCCCCTGCTCTGCCTCCCATGGCGGAACCACGTGGTTCCTCCCACCACGGAACCACACCTCCCCTCGCCCCAGCAGGCAGTCTCATTCAGGCTGTACTTGTGCATTGTTTTCCTCCCCTGACACCCATGCTGTGTGCCAGCCCCGGACTCCCCTCTCTTTGTTTCCAAAGATAGTGGCACAGAGGAGCTGTTAAAAAATTGTGAGTCATAATCGTGTCCACACCACCATAGCTTGATAAGATGTCCTGAAATACAGCCGCATGCAGATGCCCCTAGCCTCGAGGGGCCCTGAGGGCACCACGCAGCTCAAAGGCTGGAGCTTCCTAGCCCAGAGGGTAGCTCACTGCTTGCACCTGTGAGGCCTGGCTGCAAGTCCCACCCAAGACTAGGCTGGCTCCTGGGACTCTGCAGTCAGCCTCCCCACAAACAGCCCTGGCGCCCCACCCGTGGTGTGTACCTGGGACACGGAGCTGCTGTGCCCGTAGTGAGATGACAGGCCGGGTTCTGTCTTGATGGGGCGCATCTCCTCGCTGCTGCTGGTGGTGGCACTGCTGGAGTTGCTGGAAGCACCGCTGGCGGGAGGAAGGCTCTCACTGCCTGAAGGACCTGGAAAGAAGCAGAGTCAGCACACCCAAATCAGCGGCAGGGACAAATGAACAGAGACAAATGAACAGACGGCGGGCGGGGATGGGTCTGTGCTAACGGCTTTATCTACATGTGTCAGGGAGAGCAGCAGGGGTCCTTATCAGTGGAGAGTTACAGTTCTCACAGGCATGGCTTCTTCCCCCATCTCATCTCAAACCCCTGAGGCCACATGGGTTTCAGGATTCAAAACTTTAAAAAAAAATTCTTCCTCATTCAACTTGAAGATTCAAATTTTTTAAAGTCCAAATACTGTGTATTATAGAATACCTCCAGCAGGGCCTGAGATAATACCCTATAATTAAATACATTAATATCCCCACAGCAAAGCATGTGACTATCATACTGAATGGGGTAAACAGAGACTATCAACAGCCTTGTGTCTGTTCAAAGTAGGTTTTGCTGCCAAATCTAGCTTCCTGGGTTTGGAATTCTGGACCGGGGATGGTGCACCTGAGCCGAATGTCTTCTCTACCTGTGACTGCTACGTGCGATGAAATAAGGTTGCCCAGGGCACATAGGGTACTCGGCAGCAGCAGGGAAGCAGGAGGAGAGGTGGAAGACCACAGGTGTGAGACACTGAAAACTCCGGTAGGAAATATGCCTGCCAGAAGGGGCAAGCCATGGTTGAATCTAGAAAAGTAGAACTTTGATCATGTCCTTGGTGGTGGAAAGGGCCAATTTATCTGACTCTGTCATGCCTTAGGTTAGAAGATAAATTTTCCATCAGATCAGCCAATTGATTTTCTCTGAGACTGTAGCATTGACCAGTCCAATCTTTAACTGGGTAGCAGTACTGAGTGGGGAATGTTTTGGTAGGGAACATAAATGTATTAAAGAACAGCCCTTGTTCTTTCATAAATTTATATATAATTTAATAAATACAAATAAATATAATTTAAATTTAATAAATATTTAATAAATTTATTTATTAAAAATAAATTTAAAAACAACAGCCCTGGTTCTTTTTAATTTTTTTTTTTTTTTTTTTTTTTTTTTAGAGATGGGGTCTTGCTCTGCTCTCCAGGTTGGAGTACAGTGGCACGATCACAGGTCACTGCACCCTCCAACTTTTGAGCAGCCCTTTTTCTTAATCTAGAAATTAAGAAGGCAGAGTGGTATATTGAAGAGAACATTGACCCGGAAGCATAAAAGCTTGGGTTTTAGTTCTCTACCCATTAACGGCTGTATGACCCTCGTTAAATCATCGTCCTCTATGAGCCTCAGTTTGCTTGTTACTAAAATGGCACCATAAACTGGTTCTCATGGAGCCTTACATTCATGGAGATCATGTTTCTGAAGGGGCTTTCTAAAGCACAAAGCACTGCATGATGTTAATTATCCACTGGCTTAGAGATCAATCTGTTAGGAACATGATTAATTGGACCCTGTCCTCCTGGATCCCCGTCAGCCCAAAGAAAATTGAAAGGAACTGAGCTTTTGGGTGGCTGCAGCGCTGAAGATGAAGGGACCTAGTAAAGTTCCTCTTTCCTGCAGGCCCTCGACTGGTCCAGCCTGCCCACTGAGATCTTTGCAGTTGGCAATGATCAGACCCCAGCCTGAGTTGAGCCTGCTTCAAAAGCTCCCAATACGTTCCATGGCAATTGTTACTTTTTTGCTGGGCTCTTCATCCTGTCTTGAAAGGCCAGGGATGTACAATGCTGTCACCACAGCCTGGCAGCCTGGGCTGGCCTGCCTAACCCAGAAGATATGATTCTTATGCACTCTGAGGGCTTCTGACGTATTCACATAATCACTCACAGATCTTTTCCTCACCTGCTGGTGTCTTAGATTTATTCAGGTTCTTGGGCTTCCGTTTTCTGGTTTGAATCCCCTCTTTCCGCATTGCAAGAGGCCTGGGGACCTGGAGGGTCACAAGTCAATACATATGGTTTTCCATTTCTACATAATCTGCTACAGCACTGAAAGACACACACCTGCTGCGAGAAGGCAACACCTAAGCAATCTCTCCACAGGCTGGGGCTCAGACGGTGTGCACAGGCCCCTGGAATTCAGCAAGAAAGAAATCAATTCTGTTTTTTTTTTTGAGACGGAGTCTCGCTCTATCGCCCAGGCTGGAGTGCAGTGGCCGGATCTCAGCTCACTGCAAGCTCCGCCTCCCAGGTTCCCGCCATTCTCCTGCCTCAGCCTCCCAAGTAGCCAGGACTACAGGCGCCCGCCAAATCGCCCGGCTAGTTTTTTGTATTTTTTAGTAGAGACGGGGTTTCACCGTGTTAGCCAGGATGGTCTCGATCTCCTGACCTCGTGATCCGCCCGTCTCGGCCTCCCAAAGTGCTGGGATTACAGGCTTGAGCCACCGCGCCCGGCCAGAAATCAATTCTGTTTTTAAAGAACTTACTGAGCACCTGTGTGGTGTGATGGGGACTTTACTAGAGCCTGGAGAACAGGGAACGAAAGACACACAGTTCCTACCCTCAGAAATTCACAGACAAATAGAAATAAGCAGACTCTGGTAGGTGATATAAAAAGACAGAGAAACACGAAACTGTCCTGGGGTGAGGAGTGGGAAGGAGGGGCACGTGAGGATATCAAGGAAGGTTTCAGTGTGGAGGTGACACCTGAGTTTGTAAAAGGTTTTGAGTAGACAGAGGCAGGCATTTCAGGCAGCAGAGACAGAATGTTCAAAAGCCTTTATCATCCACACAAGGACCCTGAAAACAAAAAGTGGGTGCTAGGCCAGGCACAGTGGCTCATGCCTGTAATCCCAGCACTTTGGGTGGCAGAGGTGGGAGGATTACTTGAATCCAGGAGTTCAAGACCATCCTTGGCAAAATAGTGAGATCCCATCTCTACAAAAAAGTTTTAAAATTAGCTGGGCATGGTGGTACATGCCTGTAGTCGCAGCTACTTAGAAGGCTGATAGGAGGATCACTTGAACCCAGGAGGTCGAAGATGCAGCAAGCCACGATTGTGCCACTGCACTCCAGCCTGGGTGATGGAGCAAGGCCCTGTCTCAAAAAGGGGCGAGAGTGAGGGGTGCTATCAATAATTGTGCTGGGAAAATTGGCCTCAACAGCAACAGCCCCAGTGAGTTGAGATGTAAGATCACTCTACTTCTAGCAGCTCTGTACTGCATTGGGTCTGGCTGGAGCCACTGGTGCTTCTATGAACGCTGGGGAGCAGTAAGAGATTATTCTAGAGACTGCCCTGTGACCAGGTTCTGAGATAAAATGTGCCTGGACAATACTTTGACCACAGTTCTGTTGGGAGGCAGGCCCCACAGCCATTCACAGATGCCTAAGCCAGTCCTGGGAGCAGGACTGCAGGGTGCCTTCCCCACCTCTGGTTTCTCTTAGGCTGAGCCAAGTCGTTTAGCCTGTTCTATGCTATGCTTGTCTACCATGTGGGATCAATAAAGGCCACACCTGCAAATACAGAAAGAAAAGCAATTACTGCTTCAGAGATGTGAACATGGAATGGTTAAGCGAGAAATGCACCAGCATATGTGAACTTGAACTTGCCTCCTATTTAACTGTGGGTAGATGGGGCAGCATTTGCACCCCCTACCCCACCATCTGCCTACCTGTGACTCTATACCCAGACCCCTATTTTCCACCTTGTGGGAGAGTGTCCTCCCCCACCCCATCCCCCTAACTATGCCTCAAATGTTCAAGCCCATTCTAGCTTCAGAAGAATCTTCCCCTCATGTTAATCTCCATTCACTTAGGTATGCCTTTTTTTTCAGTTGCAGTAAAATAAAATACATGTAACTTAAGATTTACCATCTTAACCATTTTTAAGTATATCGTTCTGTAGTGTTAAGCACATTCACTGTTCTGCAGCCCTCACCACCATCCCCAGAACTCTTCTCATCTTGCAAAACTCAAACGCCATACCCATTAAACATCACTCCTCATTCCCCCTTTCCTCAGCCCGACAGTCTCCATTCTACTTTCTGCCTCCATGGATTTGACACGTGGTGTCAGGGGCCAGAATTCCCTTCCCTTCTAAGGCTGAATAATATCCTACGTGTATATATATCACACTCTGTTTATCCGTTCATTTCCCCATGGACACTTGGGTTGTTTCCATCTTTCTGCATTTGTGAACCATGCTGCTATAAACAGGAGTGTACAAATAGCTCTGAGACCCTGCCTTTAATTCTTTTGGGTATATATCCAGAAATGGTATGCTGGATCATGTGGTCATTTTATTGTTTTATTTTCTGAGAATATTATCTTTTGAATACCTATATAATATTTCCCAATAAGTTTCTTGTACCATTCCCATATTGAAGAATAATAGTTTGACCATTTTCCTTCCAAAGGTTTTTTCCCCTCCATTTTTGCTATTACAGTGATTAACAAACACCCTTATATATATTCTTTGCAGAAAGAAAAGTTTTCTTATGAATGTTCATAACTTCAGCTATTTGTTTGTTCATTATAACAAGAAATCATGAAAAGATACACGAGATTAAGTTAATAACAGCCCTCTCACTCCACTACCGTAAATCCTATCCCAATGAGGCAACTGGATTTAACAGCCTGTTATATATTCTTACATTTAAAAAAAATTCTCAAACACGTGTACACATATGTATCTATTGACGTGGTTTGGCTGTGTCCCCACCAAAATCTCATCTTGAATTGTAGCTCCCATAATTCCCACGTGTTGTGGGAGGGACCTAAGGGAAGATAATTGAGTCACAGGGTGGTTTCTCCCATACTGTTCTAACTGTAGTGAGGAAGTCTCATGAGAGCTAATGGTTTTATAAGGGGAAACCCCTTTTGCTTGGCTCTCATTCTTTCTTGCCTGCTGCCATGTAAGATGTGCCTTTCACCTTCCGCCATGATTTTGAGGTCTCCCCAGCGATGTGGAACTGTGAGTCCACTAAACCACTTTTTTATTTTGAGTATGTCTTTATCAGCAGTGTGAAAACAGACTAATACACCTATACATGTATATTTGTGTGTATGTATTCACCCATCCGCTGGTCTGTCCGCTCATCCCATATGTATGTGTGTTTACTGCACTTTCAACACTCATAGTATGGGGTCATGCTACATATATTTCTTTGCAATGTGCTTTTTCATTTTCTAGATCAAGATACATGGCTCTAGATTATTATTTTTAAATTTCTCCTCAATATTCCACATTTTGGGATATACCAGAATTGTTTCCACCATTCCTTTATGGGGTTTTAAGGTGGTTTCTAGTTTTTGCCACCACAAACAATGCAGCAATAAATGGTTCAAAGGTCATCATGTACTGGTTATTTTTTATAGGCTAGTTTCCCAACAGTAGACCTGCCAGATATAAAGGTGTTGATGGTTTTAACCTTTAAAAATACCACTAAGTTAATAGATGCAGTTATTCAAATACAAATCAATAATACATGAGAGTATCTAATTCCCCAAATCCATAGCAGCACACATTTTAATTTTTGCCAAATATATGGGCAAAATAGGGACTTTCGTGGTCATTTTCAGGTACATTTCCCTGATTTTCAGTGAGATTCAGCATGTCTGCACATGTTTCATGGCGATCTGGACAGCTTCTGTGAGATGTCAGTTCGTATCTTTTGCCCATTTGGGGGAAGTGGGGAAAAGATCAAGTGTTCTTTTCTTATTAGGCTATAAGGTCTATCTGTTTCTGGTTTGGTTTTAATTTAACTTGTATTTGAACAATTAAGACTTGCAAATGTACCGTCTAAGGTACCAAGGGGGTACACAGCAAAAAGAGTGTCCTTCCAATCCCTTCTCCCCAGGATCCCAGTTTTTCTCCTGGAGGCACCCCCATGTACACATATATGCATACATGTGATCATGTGACCAACCTCTACATATCCTACCAGAGGTGCTCTGTGTACATGGAAGCAACCATGTATAAGTTATGTATAAGAACAACCATGTATAAGAACTTCCTCATATTTATAAAAATAGTGCCATAGTAAGTAGTGTTCTGCACCTTGCCTTTTTGTTAACACTGTATAATGGAGAATGTTCCAATAAAAATGTAAAGAGTTTTGTAGAAGCTCCTTGTAATTCTGGAAATATTAACCCTTTTTCTGGTACTGTGTGTATTGGTCTTTACTTTCCCTAGCTATCATTTCCAGGCACTAATGGTAAATATTTACAAAATCAAATCTATCTAACTATTTTTATATGGCTAAAAAGTTTTAAAATATTGTTTAAGAAGTTCTCCCATCCCCAAAGTTATATAAATACTTCCCCTTACATTTTCTTCTAGTGTTTTTATCGTCTGATTTTTTTTTTTTTTTGGTAGTATTTTATTGTCTAATATTTTTATTTTTTGGAGACAGGGTCTCACTTTGTAACTCAGGCTGGAGTGCAGTGGCACAATCAGAGCTCACTGCAGCCTCAAACTCCTAAGCTCAAGCCATCCTCCTATCTCAGCCTCCTAAGTAGCTGGGACTAGAGGCATGCACCACCATGCCCAGCTAGTTTTTTTTTTTTTCAGTAGAGACAGAGTTTCCAGGTTGGTCTTGAACTCCTGAGCTCATGCAATCCTCCTGCCTCGGCCTCCCAAAGTGCTGGGATTACAGGCATGAGTCATGATGCCTGGCCTTACTTTTAGTTTATTTCAAAGATATTTTACATTTAATATCTTTAATTAACCTAAGTTTATTTTTGTTTAAGTAGGAGGTAGAGGTGATGCTTTCCTTTTGTTTTCCAAATGAACAGCCAATTTTGTCAATGCAACTATCCTTAAGCTTCTTATCCACTGAATTGAAATGCCGCCTTTGTTGCCTATCAAGCTGCTATACATAAATATGGCCTGCTCATCTGTAAAATGGAAAATTCACTTATGCAATGTAAAGGACGGAAGAGGCCAGCAAAGTTGTTGAAAGTCCCTTCCAAATCTAAGTATCTTTGTTAAGAACGGAAAATGAATGCTAGTCCAAAGGAAGAAGACAAGCGATGACTGAGAGATGGGCATCAGAAGGCAAGGATGCCGCGTGGGCGTGGGACCCACGTACCCCATGGAGCTTCATGTAGAGGCCACAGGCATTGCACACAGGCTCGCCCTCTGCATTGCGGCGCCACAGCGTGGTGGTAGTGGTCTGGCAGTTGGCACAGGAGAGGCCCACTCGGCGGGAGGCGGACTGCAAGACAGGAAACAGACCCTTCATGTCCAAGTAAAAGGGGGGCACTGCCCCTTCCACCTCACGTGCGACTGCGGAGTTGGGCCTCCCTAATGGGAGGCAGGGCTGGGCCCTAATGACCCTGCATGAGATCTCTGACCTGTGACAGCACCTAACTCTCCTGTCACCTGAGCCGCTGCGAGGAGTAAACCAGAACAAGGTTGCTGCTGCACGAGGAGAGCGAACGTGGCCACTGAAGACCTGGTTTCCAGTCCTACCGTCATTCACCATCAGGCAAATAACCCAATGGGCGCCGGACACTGCCGGAAGGAAAGCTTCTCCTGAAAGAAGCTGCAGGTGCCAGGCACAGATGGAGAGTGAGGAATCACGGTGTCCAAATGGTATCAAAGTCTGAATGGCCCTGGGACCTCAAGAAAGGGAGGCACCAGGGTTTATTCCCTCTGTTCTTCCCTCCTTAATATAGTGCAATCTGGTTGGTGTTGATCAGAATCAAATTATATTAAAAAGGAGCATGAAGCCAAGAGCCAAGCCCCAAGCCCAAACTCTTCCCCAGCCACGGGGCCCAACCCAAGCTGCTTGCACTTCTGAGCTTGGGGATTTATTAACTGATCAACTGAGGTCAGGATAGAGACCAGCCTCTGAGGTGACCTTCCTTGCAGGGTTGGTGTGGATGGAGAAGACACTCCGGTCAACACTGGAGTGGGAACCAGGAAACCTGGATTCTGGTTCCAGAGTTCCAGATGGGAGACTCAGTACCTTAGTGGCTGTGAGCAAGGCCACTAGCTTTTCTGAGCCTCACTTTCCGTTTCTGTGTGCTGAAGAGGTTGAACTGGACAGCCTGGATCATTCTGGTGGCTCCAGCTAACTCTAAAGTTGTGAGAGTTATGGTGGGGCTCTCACCCATCTAATCCCCTGATCCACACCCTCAAGTTCCAAAATTCAAAACCAGAGGATGTCCCACCAAGGCGAGAGCCCTGCAGCCAGGTGCCGAGAGGAGGCTGCGAGGCAGGTGCTTACCAGCCGGCGCTGGGGCTTGATGAGCGGCCGGTTGATGCCGTTCATCTTGTGGTAGAGGCCGCAGGCGTTGCACAGATAGTGACCCGTCCCATCTCGCCTCCAGAGTGGGGTGGACATAGCCCCACAGTTGACACACTCTCTGCCTTCTGAGAAGTCGTCAAACATATCTACTGAGTTGGGGAGAACAGACAAGAAAAGACACAGAGGATTAATTCTTTGTTTATGCCCATCTCTTACATCTGAGAATCTAGAGAGCGCAGAAACAATACCCTTTCCTTGGAAGGAGAAGACCACCTTGGGCTGCTCTTGCTCTTCCTCACTCTGACTTCAGCCCCTGCCCCCTAATCCCAGACACTGCGAGCTCCCCTGAGCATGAGAAGAGGAAAGGTTGCAGTGATCACCCGCGTCCTGGGCTGGGAGGCAGGACACCTGGATTTCAGTCCAGGTATCACATTGAGAGCCTGCAGCCCCAGGCCTCTCACCTCACACTGAGGTCCACGCAAGCCTTCTTGCACTCTCTTTTTCCTTTTCAAAGTTAGAAAGATTACTTTTCCCTTTGCATAAAGGTATAAATATTTACCTTAGGAAAATCAGTGCCAAAGTATATAAGGAAAATCCAGATTGTCACTAATGTTTTCAGCATTTGGTTCTATTGTATCCTTTGTAAGACTGTATTTTATTCTTTTTATCAGAGACAGGGTCACTCTGTCACCCAGGCTGGAGTACAGTGGTGCAATCATAACTCAGTCCAGCCTTGAACCCCTGGGCTCAAGTGATCCTCTAGCCTCAGCCTCCCAAAGTGCTGAGACTACCTGCAGGAGCTGCTATGCCCAGCCCTTTGTGAGACTTTTCTTTTTTTGAGATGGAGTTTCACTCTTGTTGCCCAGGCTGGAGTGCAATGGCGCAATCTCAGCTCACTGCAACCTCTGCCTCCCGGGTTCACGCGATTCTCCTGCCTCAGCCTCCCAAGTAGCTAGGATTACAGGCATGCACCACCACACCCCCCTAATTTTGTGCTTTTAGTAGAGATGGGGTTTCACCATGTTGGTCAGGCTGGTCTCGAACTCCTGACCTCATGTGGTCCGCCCACCTTGGCCTCCCAAAGTACTGGGTGAGTACACCACACCCAAGCTTGTGAAACTTTCATATGTTGATATATATTTTTGCCAAGCTATATTATTCTGAGTCTGTGTGGGTCTTTTGCTTAATACCAAAACATTTTCTCAATGAGAAATTCTTTATAAACTCATTTTATAAAATTCTTTATAAACTCATATCATTATTCCATCATATAAACGTGCCATCATTTAACTAGTATCATTCAACTATTAATTTTCATCCAATTTTGGATTCTTGTTACGTAAACACTGCTTGTTCTGTGCATAAATCTGTGCATTTCTAGTTATTCCTTAGGATACTCTCTGAGAGGTAGAATTTCTGAGTCAAAGGCACTAGATTTATTTTAAGTTTTTGGAATTTTCTAACTGTCCAGCAAAAAAAAACGCTTCATTCATTCATTTTTTCTGTTTTAATATACCTGTATGGGCTGCTGTATCATAGTTTGACATTTTTCTTGCTTATTGGTATATAAAATAAAGGTGCATATTACAAGCAATGGCACCTCAGAGCTGCTCACATGAGCGGAGCATCTCCCCGACCACCACAAGGCTGCTGGGTCTGCCGCTCCCTTCACTCGCTCAATCCTCCCCGCCATCACCTTTATTGTCCATGTCTACAGAACGTTCCAACTGACAGGTTCCACTTGTGTCCATTCTCCTCACCCTGATGAGACAGGCTGGGCCAGTTTTCTTATTCCCTGTAGTCTATATAAGCCTGGCTCACAATCTCCAGAAGTCTCTCTGACTTCATGTTATCCTAATTTGCTGTCCCTAAACATATCTACTTTGGTCTCCAGATTCTTCCTATGCTCTGCCAGAGGCAAGGGCAGATTCTTCTCTAGTGGAGAGGGGAGCTTTTACTGAGTTGGGAGGACGGGTGGTGAAGAGCTCTCTTTCCAACAGGACCCAGCCCGGGAGGGGGTTAAGGTTGCACATTTTGCTAGTTCTGTGGCCCAGCTACTTGCTCTAAGGGAATGTGGGCCAGAGAAAAGCATGGTGGGGGGCCCTCCCCCCAACTCTGGGTACACAAACAGTCATTTGCACCTGCAAACAGGTAGCTGTGTGTCCACACCGAGTAAACAGTGTGCAGGTGTGAGGGGCTATTTGCTCAGGCCAGGGAGCGGAGCACAGGCGTCACAGCAGAGGCTATTTTTACACCTGGGTCACACTGACAGCCTCTACCAAGGTCGCCTGCCCTCAGACCCACACTCCCGCCCAAGACTTGTTCACAGCTGGACCCCCACAATTAACACTACTGTTGCCACCTCTACAGTCGGTGCCTATGGCCTGCCAGCCTCACTTCTTTCATCCAGGCCTGCTCATGAGGGGATTCGAAAGGCCAGGAATTTACGGAAAGACATTAGACCAAGCCAACTCCACAGCAGGAGGTGGGCGCAGGCAATGTCGTCATTTTGTTGGGTGTCAGCAGTAAACACTAGGTGGCACTACCATCTCAAAATTGAACCAAGACGCACAGTCTGGCCTGAATGACACTTGGACATAGAGGCCTTGTAAGATCACCTTTCCAGTCCAAACCTAGCACAACTCTCTCATTCTGGTTTCCTTTTTTTTTTTTTTTATTTTTCTCTTTAGAGACGGGACTCTGTCACCCAAGCTGGAGTGCAGTGGTGCAATCGTAGCCCACTGCAGCCACCAACTCCTGGCCTCAAGAGATCCTCCTGCCTCAGACTATTTTTCTTTTTCTATCTTTTTTTTTTTTTTTTTTTTTGAGACAGGGTCTCACTCTGTTACCCAGGCTGGAGTGCAGTGGGCCCTGCAACCGCAAGCTTCCTTAGTACCTGGGACTACAGGCATACGCTACCATCCCCAGCTAATTTTTGTAGAGATAAGGTTTCACCATGTTGCCCAGGCTGGTCTCAAATTCCTAGGCTCAAGTGATCCTCCTGCCTTGGCCTCCCAAAATGCTGGGATTACAGGCATGAGCCACTGCACCCAGCCCTATTTTTCTTTATTATGAAAAAATTCAAACATATTCAGAAGTGGACAGAATATGAAAGAGAACTCTGACTTAACCATCATCCAGTTTCCAATCATTTGTGGTCAATCTTGTTTTATCTATACCTCCATTCACTTTCCCCCATATTGTGCTACTGAAGAAAATCCCAGACTTCCATTATTTTATTCACAAGTATCTCAGTATGTTGCTCTAACAGATAAAGAATCACACTCTTAAAAATAAGCAAACTGGCTTCTCTCCTACACTCTGGTTCATTTAAGTCGAAAACATCTCATAATGTGTTCCTCTTGTTCGGAGGGGAGGTTCTCTTTTCTTCTCACAATTATTGGTTTATATGCAGGAATGGAGTGTTTTTTTTCTTATTCCCACACTACACTGATGTAAAGAAAAACTTTTTTTGAGACAGGGTCTCACTCAGTCCCCCAGGCTGGAGTACAGTGCTGTGATCTTGGCTTACTGCAGCCTCAACCTCCTGGGCTCAAGCACTCCTCCCGCCTCAGCCTCCCAAGTATCTGGGACTACAGGTGCATGCCACCATGCCTTGCTAATTTTTTTTTTTTTTTTTTTTTTGTATTTTTGGTAGAGACAAGCTCTCACTATGTTGTACAGACTGGTCTTGAACTCCTAAGCTCAAGCGATTCTCCCACCTCAGCCTCCCAAAGGGCTGGGATTATGGGTGTGAGCCACCGTGCCCACCCCAGAACCGTGTCCCCCCCAGAATCTTATTAAAGGACCCAGGAATCCCTGCAGCGTCCTCTCAGCTGCTGACTCACCTTTGGCTGCCTTGAGAACCCAACACACAGGTCTGCCTCGGAAGGTCCTGCAGGCTCACCTTAAAGTTGGGTTCCTCATTCAAGCAACTATTTTACTGTCCAGGTAAAGTCACTGGAGGTGGCCAAATATGTATTTGTCACCAACAAATACTTACTGAGCATCTGCTAGTTAATCACTCTGTTAGATGTCACAGGAGCTAGGAGGAAACCCAGGTCTCAGAATGCTAGTGATCTATTTGGACAACTTGGATTTGAGTATCAATAATGAGTAATAATATTACTCGGTTTGTTTTTAGAACATACCCTCAGCAGAGTGGGGGACTCATGGCAGACCCTAATTGTCTAGGGCAGAAAGTGTGGGATTCCCACCAGCATAAAAGTCCCGTTGTGATAGAAGGGTCAGGGGTTACCAAAACAGCCAAAGTAAAGGCTATGCTTCCTAAAGACACCCAATATACAACCTGCAACACCTCCAAATCTGCAGAAGTTTCCATATTTCTGACCACAAAATCTTGCCATCCAACCCGGTCAATGAAATGTTACACACATTTTTAAACAATGACTATAAAAACAAGGTAATCATAGAGGAAAATGTTGACCCTATAATGTTAAATGACAAACACAGCACTAAGTCCCAAACTAGCACTCACATCTGGTATGAACCTCGGTAAGCACCACTTCTCCTTCCTTCCTAGGAAAGGTACTGAGAGGGAAGAATGATTCTGAAGCCAGGGGCACAGCTGTGGCCTCGGATGCAGCCCCTCCCACCCAGTGCTGGCATCCCGGGAACTGCTCCAGCCACTTGGAAGGCATCACCCACGTTTGGAGGAAAGACTTGTAATAATAGTTGTAAAGTACTTTGCAAATGAGAGGAAAAACTTACAACAATGGCTGTAAAGTGCTTTGCAAACATCAAATGAGATAACAATGATGGATTATTGTTAGGAGGCTGAAGTTGGAGGGGTCAGGAGGGAATGGGAGAGACCATGACAAACCTTGGCGCTGGTTATTGGAGGAGGGGAGGACAGATAAAAGAGCCAGGAGACTGGGGAATCTGACCTTTCTTAGACCACTGGGGCTATGCTCAGAATTGTCTGTCACTCTCAGCCGTCAGGTTTGAGACTGTAAGCCGGGAACCAACGGACGGCAAGGCTGACCGTGTACACTTACTCAGTCTCCAAGTTGTTGCTCATGGAAGTAGGAATTAATGATTAGTTTAGCAATGAAAAGCACAAAATAAACTATGTCCTAACTCCAAGGATGGGGATCTCACTCCTCACTTCCATCCATACCCTGCTAAAACAAAGTTTTTTTAAAGAGGAAACAAAGTCTGATGGTCTGATTTCTCAGACATCCAGTGCAATATGGACGTTCCTATGAATGAAGGCAAACTACTCCCACCCTCGTGCCTGAAAGAAGAATGTAGGCCAGGAGGTTGAAACATCCCACCCCTGACTTTCCTACAAAGAACTGACGCAACCAGAGGCAAAGACTGCGACCTCTCCGCTCCTCTGACCTGCTCCATCCATCTTGGGGAACGCACCCACCCCAACAAGGGGAAGCCAATCAGGGCCGGGAGAGGGAAGGCATGGGAGGAAGAAAGGGAGAGGAATCAGAGGCCAGGGTCACGGTTCCGCTCTCCACTCCCTCCCCTGGGCACTGCTGGCTGCTGGGGAGACAGCTCAGGCCACTGCCGCCGCCCCATCGGCGCCACAGAGCCTGGTCCGCTCTCCTGCAGATGCGCCCCTCCGACCTCCACCTGCTGGGGAGAGCTGGTGTTGAGCCCCAGCTTGGGCTGGAAAGAGCCTCACCCTCAGCCTGGAGGCAGAGGTGATGGGTCTCAGCCCCTTCACTGCAATGTCTGAAGCGCAAACATTTGCCATGTGTCTGTATACGCGCCCCTGTGCGAGTGCTAGACATAACGAACATGGTGGAAAAACCCACGCTAACTCCTTGCCCTAAGTTGTTTTGGTCTTGCTGGGGATGCCCAACTCAAAACTAATCGCTACCTTTGAGGTGACAAACTGCAGTGGGCCTGGGCCTCACACCAGTGCCCAGTCCACCACCTCCAGCTTCAGATCTTCAGCATCATGGACGTTCAGGGAGAGACACATCAACAGTGGAAAGGGCCCGTGCCCGGGGCAGCTGGGCAGTGCTACACAAGAAGGGCCGGGGCGCCAAGGAGATGCAACCCAGAAGGCTTCTTGGAAAAGGCCAGACCCCGGCCCAGACTGGGCAGGAGGGAGGGACCTGCCCAGAGACCGTTCCCTGGGAACTAAAAGCGTTTCAGAGCGAAGTCTCAGCCCCACCCAAAGGTCCCTTGCTGAACCCCAGGCCCACGTCCCATCCAGAGTTCACTAGAGATGGAGCCTGGATTTCCCGACAGGCCCGGATCTGTCCCTGCGGCTGGCGCCTGGGTGTGGGGCACGAGGCCCAAACAAAGCCTGAGGTTTTCCTGGCAGCTCTCGAGCCCTGCGTCTTCTGGGCTTCGTCAGGCTCAGCAGATGCCTGTGACAGGAGGCTGTCACGGGGAGGCCCACACAGCCCTAGCGGGCTCCGGCGAGGGGATGAAATCACCTATTTTGGAAGCTCCTGCAGCTGCTGAACAGAGGTTACCAGTTACCGCCCACCTTGCAGAGTCACCCCACAGAGTCCAAGGCCTCTGCTTCTGACCCTTATAAAGCACAAGACCCCGGGACGCTGGCTGGCTGGAGTGACGGAATGTGACTCGGGTTTTTTTTTTTTTTTTCCTGAATCACAAACAGGCAAGGACATTGTGAAAGGAAAAAAACAAAACAAAACAACACAAAAAAGACAGAAACAAGAATGGGGGTGTGGGGAATGTACAGAGAGACAGAGGAGGAAGAGGTTGAAGATCAAATGATAGAGGAAAATACACCTGCTCATACGCAAAGAGGTTTACAAATGACAAAGAGAAAGATGAGCTTGAAGGCTGTAACATGCAGCCACACCTGTCACTGGAGGAACTACGGAAAGACTCCAGCCCCCGACACCTCGGGCCCCAGCGGCTCCTCCCTGGACGTCTGAGAACTCCTAGCACCTCCGCACCTGCCTGGCCTGTGCTCATAGCAGGGTCAGCGTGGGAGGCTGGTCCAGGAGAGGACGCCAATGGAGGAATGTCCATGTGCTTTAGAAAACAGATTCTGCGCGGGGCCACAGAGCTAATCAACAGCAGAGATGGGATCAAACCCAGGCTGGCCAGTCAGCCTCTGAACCGCAGGCCAGGGTCCCACCAGCTCTGCCCACAGATGTCTTGGCCATCCCTGACCCTTTCCCCAGCGGCAGTAGCTGGCAGCAGAGAGAAAATCAGTCTCGATTTGACCTGTGAGCAGCAAGGGCTGTAGGAGTCCAGAGCCCAAGCGTGCTCTGTTTTCCCAGCGTGTCTGATCCCAGAAACGTCCCAGCATCTCTGTTTCAATGCTTCTCAGCTCACCCACTTGGGAATTGCTTCCTGGCCTTCATCATTGTCAAGATTAGATTTTGAGACCTTCAAGAACCCCTACACGTGGGTCTATAATTATGGCATAAAGATTTCCCCATAAAATGCAGGATCAGTTGTTGGCTCCAGGAGAAATGTAGGGTGCTTCTGAATTCAAATTTGAGTCTCTGCAATGACAATGCCATAGAGCTAAATCCATGAACCTGTGGCCTGTGGACTGTTGCATTACTCTCACAGGACTTTTTTTTTTTTTTGCAATGGGGTCTTGCTCTGTCACCTAGGCTGGAGTCCAGTAGCTCAGTCACAGCTAATTGCAGCCTCGACTTCCTGGCCTCAAGCGATCCTCCTGCCTGAACCTCCTGAGTAGCTGGGACTACAGGTGAACACCACCACGCTCAGCTAGTTTTTGTAGCATTTTGTAGACATGGGGTCTTACTATGTTGCCCCGGCTGATCTTGAACTCCTGAGTTCAAGCAATCCTCCCGCCTCAGCCTCCCAAGGTATTGGTATTACAGGCATGAGCCACCACTTCTGGCCACAAGCACTTTCTTGAAACAAATGAAACAAAAGTATTGTGGTTAATATGACTTCATTTGCTATATCTCGACACTAAACATGCAGACTCCCAGAAAATGGTCACCATGGCCCCTTCCCACCAGAGAACAACAGGCTGGGATACCATTTTAAAAACAGGCAAAGGGCCAGGTATGGTGGCTCATGCCTGTAATCCCAGCACTTTGGGAGGCCGAAGCGGGTGGAACACTTGAGGTCAAGAGTTCAAGGCCAGCCTGGCCAACATGGTGAAAGCCTGTCTCTACCAAAAATATAAAAAATAGGTGGGCATGTTGGTGCACCCCCGTAATTCCAGCTACTTGGGAGGCTGAGGCAGGAGAATTGCTCAAACCCAGGAGGCAGAGGTTGCAGTGAGCTGTGATCATGCCACTGTAGTACAGTCTGGGAGACACAGTGAGACCCTGTCTCCAAAAAAAATGGAAAAGGAACAAAGAAAAGAAGGGAATACTGAAAGACTGCAGTGAGCTCTACATTTCTGTTTGAAAACTCTCCCCAGTGCCGGCATTTTGCCCCTATACCAATACATTTTTTACAAAGACTGTCTTGCCGGCTGTCACCCTCAGGTGAAAGAGCTGTGGAGTTTTCCTGGGGGCCTCCGTGTGGGAAGCTACGATCAGTCCCAGAGTGGAGGGGCCTGGGCCTCCCAGCTGCCGTGTCTGCAGTGACCCTGCCCGGCAGTCCCCACCCCGAAACCTGGGACAGTGTTCTCCCCTTTGTGCTGTCGCCCTCCCGGGTTAATCTGGGAGCCCTGTGACTCACCATACAAAATGGGACACTTCTGAGGGGAGGGGGCACCTTACTAATTATTCTTAAAGCACAATCGTAACACCAGGGTGTGTGGCAAACCTCTGCAGACCTCACTGTCAGACCTGCTTCTCTGACATGCTGATCCCCCCTCTCCGTGTCTCCCTAGTGTCCCAGCTGACAGGTAATACGGCTTACTTGCCCCCTCCCAGACAAGCCACCCGCAGCATGCCAGGAAAGAGGCCAGGACACCGCACTGGGCGCTGGTTCCTGCAGCTCCTGGGACTTCCAGCTTCAAGCTCAGATACAGCCAGGGTAGCCCTGGCCGGGGAACAGCACTTGAAAAGATTTACTCCTTCCTGGCCTCTGGGGACTGCAAGCAAAGGGCGCCCCCGCCCCGCTTCCCTGTCCACTGCCTTGTTGAGTTGTCTGGCTCTGCACATTCCCAGTCCTGCTGTGGGAGAGGCTGTGAGGGTCCAGGAGCAAGGGGCAGTTGGCACAGTGGTACAGTCTTAAAACCTGCAAGGTGGGTCTGGGCTATTCCGTGAACATTCAGAAGAGGAAACCAAGGTGCAGAGCAGGCCGGGCAAGTGCCTGATCTGAGCTCCCAGTCCCACCTTCCACAGCACCACACTGCTCTCCGCTGGGCCCGGCCACCTGTAGCACCCGGCACACAGCAGAAGCTCCAGACACAACACAAACTCCGCACACACGACAGAAGCTCCGCGCACGACTAACAGAAGCTCCGCACACAGAACCACCGGGCTTCAACAAACCCAGTGCCTAGAGTCCCGTGAGGCGGCCAAAATGACGATGGGGCAGGGCTGGGCTTCCGGCCGGCCGGGCTGCCTGGCCACTGGGATGCCCTGTTCCTGGACACACACCATAATTCAGCTGTGAGAAGTATCTATGCAGGGCCAGAAGTTTCCATGTGTGTGTGTGTGCACATACGTGTGTATATATGTGTGTATGTAAAATCATATATAATGGATGTATATGGAAAATTACACCGCGTTGCACTAAAAGCCAGCCCACTCTTGCTAGCAATAAAACTGCTCTAATTAATTCACTGGAATAAATTGTTTTTAAAGGGAAAATGTCTGTTTTTCAGATGTTCCTGCCAAATACTGGAAACAACCAAGATGCCCAATGGTAGAAGAAAGAATACAAAAACAAAGTTTCAGTAAAGCCATACGGGAATTGGAGTTGGTTTATTAAATGACAACTGGATAGACTATGTTCTTCAGATTTTCCCTTCCTGTAACATGGTTTAAATTAGTTAAATATGCAGTTAATTAAACAAGCATCTCTGCCTAGGCACTGCAGGATCAGACATGTTTATTTTCTTCAATTTCCTGGGATCCTCCCAGTCTGAAAGAAAAAATACAAAGTACTTTTTCCACTTTGGGCCCAGCTGCCTCCCCACACAGTGGCAGCCCCATCTGGGCTCAGGCATCACTATGGCACCAACTATTCCTCCCACTCTACAGAAAGAAAGGGAGAGCCCCTCCCTTCGGGGTACAGTCCCAGCCAGGGTAGAATGTACATGAAGAGCTTGCAGGTCACGCTGTGGACAAAGTCTGGCACTGGTCCTGGTTCCTCCAAATCACTGTGTTGTGATGATGCCCCTCTCCAGGCTCCTCCCAGCTTGCCTCAGTCATTTTAGTGTGCCTTGGGGTTGGGGGATGTGGGGAAGCAGACACTTTGGGTCTTGATGGGAAGCGTGACATGGTACAGCCCCACAGCCAGTGGGGAAAGCAATTTGGCAATATCTTATCAAAAGTATAAATGCATGTGTCACTTGGTCCAGAAACTCCACTTCCAGGAATTTATCCTCCAGATTACTTTTGTGTAAAATGGTTTATATACAAGGAGATTCACTATGGCATGTTTTTCCATAGCAGAGGACTGGAAAAACCACTTGTACGTTCATCAATACAGGATCGGTTAATCCAATTAAGGCATACTATGTAGTCATAAACAATGGTCTTGATGTACTGATATGGAATTCTTGCCACTATATGCTGTGAAATATTAGAAGGCATGGACAATACATTGATCTCTTACAAAAAGAAGGGGAGAAGAATCTATACATGGATTTGTTTATATATACAATGAATATTTTTAGGAGGACAAACAAGAAACTGATCATACTGGTTGCTTCCAGGGACGCGTCTTGGTGGCTCATGGAGGTACTTCTAATTGTTTGCTGTTGTGTACCTTTTAAATACTCAACTATTTTAATGTTAATGTATTTCTTATTTGTGATAGTGATTTTTTTTTTTTTTTTTTTTTTTTGAGACAGAGTCTTGCTCTGTCACTCAGGCTGGAGTGCAGTGGCATGATCTTGGCTCACTGGAACCTCCATCTCCCGGGCTCAAGCAATTCTCCTGCCTCAGCCTACCCATAAGCTGGGATTACAGGTATATACCACCATGCCTGGCTAATTTTTGTATTTTTAGCAGAGATGCGGTTTCACCATGTTGGTCAGGCTGGTCTTGAACTCCTGACCTTAGGTGATTCGCCAGGCTTGGGCTCCCAAAGTTCTGGGATTACAGGCGTGAGCCACGGCACCTCGCCTATGACTCTTTGGCATGTTAAATAAAGTACAGAAATACGTCATGGGCTAGCATCATCACTCTTTCATGCAGTAACATTTTTAATTTAAAGCTGGGCAGGTTCCATTTTCAGATTTTTCCAAAAAAGCATCTTTTCTCCCACCTTACTTTCCTACAAAAGCATCTTAATTCCCTAATGAGAAAAAGGAACCCATTTCCCAAGTGGGTCCTTAGCTTTGCTGCACTCCTAAAGCTGTTGACCCACTGTCATCTCTCACAGCACCCTAGCTCCTGCCCCAGGGAGCCCCAGACTCAGCCCTGGGGAACCCTGGCCTGGCTTCTAATGCTCAGTGATATGGTTCTGGCTCCTTTTATTTATTAGGAAGACCGCAATGGAGCTTTGGCCCGAGGAGACTTAAGCTGGGCTAGTCTGGGCCGTTTGACTCTGCAACCCCAGTTAGGAGCTGGCAGGACGGAAAAGGAATATTGAACAAATTGCCAGGGCAGCTCCCTCAGGGACCGAGACAATGGGTCTGCAGGGAGAGGCTTTTCCTTCCAGGCCCATGGCCTGCTGTCGGGAGGAAACAACTTCCCCTTCGCCTCTGGAATGGCAGCAGCAGCAGCCAGCTGGGAGATTTATGGAGATATAATGTGACCTCTTTATTGCCCTGAATGCTAGGGAGGCATTTCAGGGGAGATTTACGCCTTTCAGAAGAGGAGGCGAGCAAGGGTGTAGAAATTTATACGTGGGGACTGTTTTCCCGTCTCGGGGGGTTCTGGGGGATTACTTAATCAAACCAAGGTTAAGCTCCAATCGCCATCACTTTACATCTTCTTCTCCTGCTAATCCACCCAGTTACCCTTGTACCCTGAAAGCTTTTTGCATGCAATGTGGAGTCTAAGCCAAGCTGCAAGGGATCTGTTAAGTTCTGAGTTCATTTAACACAAAACAAAACAAAAAATAAGAATGAAGACCAGATCTCCAGGGCCAGGAGACAGTGCCCTGCAGCCATGGACCTGGGCAGCACACATTTTGCTTATATAGGCCTCAGATCCTCTTCGTGAAAGGAAGGCCTTAGACCAGATGACTTAGCTCCTTCCTAGTGTGAAAATAATCTAGATAATATCAGATCAAATGCTAATGCTATACCTCACTCTGCACCAGTGATTTTTCTGTCACTTTTTTTTTTAAGCTGCAGAACTCTTTCTTCAAAGAAAATCTAGTCTGAGGAAGCCCAGCATTAAAGACAGAGGAATGCAGTGGACTGGGTGAAAGCGTGGTTCCGTCTTCTGCCCAGCACTCCCTCAGGTCCACATCCACACTTCCCGGCGCCTTGAGGAAGGTCCTCCAGCCTCTAGAGGGCGCCCGGCGCTGCAGAGTTCCCGCCAAGCGCCGTTCAGGGCTCGCCTGATGCGGTGAACGGGGTCCGCCCCGGCTTCACTATCCAGAAGCCCCGCAGACCAGATATAAAGGCAGGGGCAGGCGCAATTCCAGAGGCAAGCGGAGGTGGACGCATTGGCCAACAGTCGTTTCACCTTTCTTGGTCTGGTCTCCACAACTCAAAAGTGCAGTAGTTGGAAAAGATGATTTCTTTTTTCTTTTCGAGACAGAGTCTCGCTCTGTCGCCCAGGCTGGAGTGCGGTGGCCGGATCTCAGCTCACTGCAAGCTCCGCCTCCCGGGTTCCCGCCATTCTCCTGCCTGAGCCTCCCGAGTAGCTGGGACTACAGGCGCCGCCACTTGTATTTTTTAGTAGAGACGGGGTTTCACCGTGTTAGCCAGGATGGTCCCGATCCCCTAACCTCGTGATCCAACCCCGGTCGGAAAAGATGATTTCTAGGCTCCTACTTGTGAAAGCATTCAATGTGGCACTGCATTCTAATTCTCATTTATGTTTTTAGTCCCTGTCCCCTTCAATTTGTGTTTAAATTATGCAATTTTTAATTGCTACAAAAATGCAAACAGGCCAGGCATGGTGGCTCTGGTCTGTAATCCCACCCCTTTGTGAGGCCGGAGTATGGCTTGAGCTCAGGAGTTCAATACCAGCCTGGCAAGCCTGGCAACATGGTAACTCTTAAAAAAAAATAATTAGCTGGGCATGGTGGCCCTCGCCTGTAGTCCCAGCTACTCCAGAGGCTGAGGTGGGAGGATCACTTGAGCCTGGGACTGTGGGACTGCAAGCCTGCAAGCGAGTTATGATCGCACCACCGCACTCCAACCTGGGTGACACAGGGAAACCCTATCTAAAAAAAAAAAAAAAAAAAAAAAAAAAAAAATTCAAACAAACAGTACAGAAGAATGGCACATAGAAACAAAAGGTCCCAACTAGGCGCAGTGGTTCACGCCTGTAATCCCAGCATTTTGGGAGGCCGAGGCGGGCGGATGACCTTAGGTCGGTAGTTCGAGACCAGCCTGAATAACATGGATAAACCCCATCTGTACTAAAAATACAAAATTAGTCAGCGTGGTGGTGCATGCCTGTAATCCCAGCTACTCGGGAGGCTGAGACAGGAGAATTGCTTGAACCCGGAAGGAGGTTGCAGTGAACCGAGATCGCACCATTGCACTCCAGCCTGGGCAATAACAGTGAAACTCAGTCTAAAAAAAAAAAAAGAAAGAAACAAAAGGTCTCCACCATCACCATTATCCCATCCCCAGGGGCAGAGGTGGCTAACAATTTTTCTATTTTTCCAGATACTTCTACTTCATTAACGAACATTTTTATTTTTAGAAATTTTAAAATTACATAAAAACACAAAGGACACTGTAACAATTCTGTTTATTCCCCCACTGTCTGCTATCCAATCAATATATTGAATTTAGTGTATATCCTTCTAATTAATTTATATACTTCTACACACAGGTATAAATGTTCCTCTGAAGAACATAAGCATTGCTTTGCAATTCTAAAGATTTACATGAATGCTTTCTTTAAAAAATATGAAATATTTCAGTCACTGAGAAAAAAAATATATAGCAAACACTCTTAAACTCACCACCAGCTTTTTCAAATCTTTATATTTTACCATATTTGCTTCAGATGTTTTTAAAGAAATACAACACTGCAGATACAGTAGAGGCCTCTGTGTAACCCACAATTCCAGTCTCTTTTTTGCCCATTATGTTTCCCAGTTTTAATTATACATATAGATCTGCTTTATTTGAGTTGATTTATAGTTTTCCATTATATTAATAAATCACATTTTACTTGTTCATTTCTTTATGGTTATGGACTAAATGTCTGTGAATACCCCAAATTTAGACCTTGCAATCCTAACTCATGTGATGGTATTTGGAGGTTGGGCATTTGGAAGGTGAACAGGCCATCAGATGGAGCCCTCATGAATGGGATTATTACCCTTATAAGAACAGAAACAGGCTGGGTGCGGTGGCTCATTCCTGTAATCCCAGCACTTTCAGAGGCTGAGGCAGGTGGATCACCTGAGGGTCAAGAGTTCGAGACCAGCCTGACCAGTACAGTGAAACCCCCCCATCTCTATTAAAGATACAAAAATTAGCCGGGCATAGTGGTGCACGCCTGTAATCCCAGCAACTCAGGAGAGGCTGAGGCAGGAGAATTGCTGGAACCCAAGACGTAGAGGTTGCAGTGAGCCGAGATTGTGCCACTGCATTCCAGCCTGGACGACAAGAGCAAAATTCCGCCTCAAAAAAAAAAAAAAGAAAGAAAAGAAAAAGAAAAAGAAAAAAAGAAAAGGAAAGACAGAAGAGATATCTCCCTACACCCACCCCATGTGTGAATGCAGCGAGATGATGGTTTTCTGCAAAGCAGGCTTGGGACTCTCATCAGACACCAATCTGCCAGTGCCTTGATCTTGGACTTCCTGGCCTCCAGAATTTTGAGAAATAAGTGTTGTTAAAGCCACACATTCTATGATACTCTGTTACAGCAACCTAAACTGACTAAGACACTTACTGACATATATTCAGATTGTTTTCAGTTTTTTGCTGTAATAGCAATGCTTCATCAGGCATCCTTGTACATGTCTGTTTATACACATGAGAAAAGTAGGATATAGGAGATATATTTTAGCCATGTTCAAATGTATATGCATAAAACACTTATGCTTGGTTTGGTGCTGTTTAAGTTGTTATGCTGTAACAAATATTTATTTGTTTGCTGTACACATTACATGTCAGCTGCAAGTTGGCTGAAATTCTATATGTGTATTTCACTCGGACATGCAGGTTGAAGGCAAAACCTCTATGTGGTCCATGCCAGCCTTGTGGCAGGGGGCAAAAAGTAATGACAGAACCATGTAATGGCTCTTAATGCCTCTTTGTGGAAGTTGCATAGTGACTTTGAGTAACATGTTCTTGATCAAAGCAAGTCTCATAGCCAAGCCTGTGTCATCAGGGTGGTGGAAATAATCCTCACCAGATATGGGCTCGCTCAGTATGGGAAGAACACAGCAGTGTGCTGAACACACGTGGGATCATACCATCAGTACTCCTCTGCAGCTGTTTCTGCAGGGAAGCATATCTGTTTGGACATTTTTCCATATCAGCACAGATCTACTTCTCTCTTTGAAGAGGATTTATTAGTTTTGTATTGTTAAGACACATAACGTTTACATTCTACTCCATAATTTTCACAGCTGTTTAGCTGTAGATGATATTTGAAAGGATTCAATACTAATGCCAATCTTTTTATACCACAGCCTCCCCATTCGTAATACCTTGGCTGCATTTCAGCAAGTAATTTTTCACTGCTACACACAACAGGGCTGCGATGAACATCACTGCTTTAGCTTCTGTGCCAGCGTGTCTCTAGTTTGTTTTGATTTCTGATAAGGCAAGTTCCCCTCTCTTAAGTCTCCTTTTAAAAAATTATCTTGGCTATTCTTGTACAATAACTCTTTCATATAAATTTTATAATCAGCTGGACATGTCGTATTTAAGAAATCTTGTTGGGATGTTTCCTGAGACTGTGTCAAATTTATAGATTTGTTTGAGGGAGTTTGGAATAAAGAATGCTGCCAACTTTTCCAATCCAAGCATCTAGTATCTTTCTCCATTTATTCATGTCTTTTTTTATGCCCTTCAGTAAAGCTTTATAGCTTTCTCCACAGGGAACTTACATTTGTTTACTGAAGTTGACCAGTCTTTCATCTGCAAATAATTAAAACGTTGCCACTTTTCTTCCTGTCCCATTTATTGTATTAACAGGGAAATTTACTCCTGGCTGGAGAGCTGAGAGGTATGCACCAGCTCTTGAAGTCTTTCCTTCAATGTGGTCTGGATTTATATTATATTTGGCAGTTTTCTATAGTTGGGGATATGAGTTGTCTCTTAATTTCACTGCAGATAAAAGTTTTACTTGATTTGGGGGTTTCTTTTCATCTGATGTGCTGGTCTTCAGGGAGGAGGGGGAGAAAGCAAACCTTTACTCTGCTAGCCTTCGCAGGAAGTCTCCACCTGTTCTTCAGACCAAACACACACCCTTCTCAAATTCCGTCAGCTCCTCTTCCTCTAGCCTTCAGATTCAGGTGCACCTGACGTGTTCATGAATCTTTATGGCAATCAATCGCATCTATCTTGAATTATCTATTTTATCTTGAATTATTTATTTTGCAACAGCAGTTCATTTTTTGGTGTTACTTCACTTTTTCTTCCCAACCTCTCTCTGTTTTGTTTTGTTGCTCTAGCCTCGGAATTCTTTAGCCAAGCAAACATTTACAAATCAAATATAAAGTAGATGAAATGGAGCTTCTGTGCAATAGGGGCCCCACAGACCCTGCTCTCAGCCTTCCTTCCATCTAAAGCACCTGCGCTGAAATCAGTGCTCCTGGAGCATAGTTCGATGACAAAACGTCTAGTAGTTCAATCTGCCTTTTTACAAATAAATTTCACTTACTTGGCAGACATCTTAGGTGGAGCATGAAGCTGCTACAAAATCTACAGTCTTTTATTATGCGTGGTTAATAGTTTTAATCTAATCTGATTTGCATTCCAAAGGAAATTATAAAAGTGTATTCACTGCTATATTTTATGAATGTAACTTAAAATTTTAATGCCGATTATAAACATGGTAAATTTGCAGATCAAAATTGGAGTAGTTGCTTGTAGTACGACATTTAAAAATCACCATTTTCTACCTCCTCACCAAGGATAACCTTTTCATTATTGATCAGCCCTATTCTGATAGCAGGATGACACTGAGACTTGGGCAGACAGAAACACTGAAGAGCCAGAAAGGCAATCTTATAGAACAAATTCTGGATGGATAGTTCTACCTAATCTTCCATTAATGCTACTTACACCTTTGGCCAAAGAAGGAAACAGAATGAGGTGTTAGGAAAAAGGTTTTCACAATTTACTTTCTACTAGCGAAGCTTGTACACTGCCTCTCCATTTTTCTCTTCTTTATTTTAAATTGTGATAAAATACATATAAAATTAACCATCTTAACAATTTTTAACTGTACAGTTCAGTGATGGTAAATGTGTTCACACTGTTGTGAAACTAAATCTCTACAACTGTTTTCATCTTGCAAAACTGAAACTCTGCACCCATTAAACACCAACACCCCATCCTCCTGCTCCCCTCTCTCCCCCACCACCTGGCAACCCCCATTCTACTTTCTGTCTTCGTGAATTTGACTGCTCTGGGGGCTCCACAGAAGTGGGATCATACAGTATTTGCCCTTTGGTGACTGGCTTGTTTCACTTAGCGTAATGCCTTCAGGATTCATCTATGTCGTGGCAGTGCAAGACTTCCTTCTGAAGGCTGACTAATACTCCACTGTACACACAGACCACGTGTGTTTATTCATTCATTCATGGATGGACACCTAGGCTGCTTCTACTTTTTGGATATTGTGTCTCTCTCTTTTAATCAATAATGTGCTCATTTTTACAAGAAAATAAACACTGGGAATAAATGTCGTCTCAAAATACATCAATCAAATGTGGATCACTGTGGATTTGCTGATCCAACCAGGAAACTCCTCAAGACCGGGTCTTCATAAGACTCAGTCTTTCAGGAAGAAACTCAGAGGCAGTGGTAGCTGCAATATTATTCTCTTGCTGACCAAGAGTGAACAGAACAGGTAAGGAAATGAAAAACCAGAGAAGTCAGGACCAAAGGAGAATCCTGCAGCAAAAAAATCGAGAGGGAAGGAAGGAAGACTGCCCAAGAAGCTCGCCCTGACAGCCATCCAGGCACACGGGCTGCACCTCAGTGGGCATTGGGCCACATGCCCTGAAATGGGAGCTCCTGGGGCAGATGACACGAGACAAACAGAGAGGGCACTGGCCAGGGAAGTCAGGCTGACCTAGGTCCCGCCAGCCTCGGGCCCTCTGTGGCCTTGGGCAGGTCCCTGTGACCTGGGTTTCTTCTCCTGCCCATGGACATTACAGTTCCTGCCCACAGGAAGTTGCTGGAATAAATAACAAAACAATGCCAGGACAGTGGGGAACGTCGTAAGCGCTCAGTGTTCGCGGGGCCTCAATGCCACCACCAGATATCACACCTTTCCCCACAACGGCTCTGCTGAGCAGGCTGGCTGCGGCCTGAAGACCCAGGATCCATCCTCCTCTTTGCTGTCTACACCTCTGCCTAGTTCTTGTCCTCTGGCCCCTACATGGAGGCCAGACAAAGCCCCCAGCTCCGGATTAGAACAGTACAAATAATCACCCTTCAATTCCCCTTGTTTCACATTCTATTCAGATTTTTAATAAAATCGTTAAAACATCCCGACAGTGAGTGTTCACCTTCACTGAATCTCACAGGTCATGAGAGGTAGACGGGCTCACAGATCTAAGAGGTATCTGGTTTCAATTCACTCATCTTCACAAGAATCAAAAGCCTAGGCAAGCCCATTTGGCTCCTCTGAGATGGACACCACGTCCATGTCACTCCTGCAGTGAAGACGGAAGCACAGGAAATTTGGATCCTGACTCCAGCCCATAAAACCACTCAGTGAGGCCAGGCACAGTGGCTTATGCCTGTAACCCCAGCACATTGGGAGACTGAGGAAGGAGTATCACTTCAGCTCAGGAGTTCAAGACCAGCCTGGGCAACATGGCAAAACCCTATCTCCAAAAAATATAGAAGTTAGCTGGGCATGGTAGTAATTCCAGCTACTTAGGAGGCTGAGGTGTGAGGATTCCTTGAACCCTGGAGGTAAAGACTGCAGTGAGCCATGATCACGCCACTGCACTGCAGCCTGGGCAATGGAGCAAGATCTTGTCTCAAAAACAATAAAAACAACAACAACAACAAATAGTAAGTGGCAGGAATATCCAGGAATTATATACTGGGTTTAAAAACCAACAATGTATAACAACTAACTAATAAGTAACTCCTCATTTTCCTTTCTTCTCCAAACTCATTCAGAGTTGAGCAGCCACCATAGGTCAGATGCATTTCCAGGCAGAAATTCATAGGGCAGCAGACTTAACCCCTGCTTTTCAGTGAACAAATTTTACACCATGATAATTCAAGCTGGAATGATTCACTTATTTCCAGAGATTGCTAGAGACCAACCCCGTGAGGGCTTTCTCAGAACACACATTATTGAACCACACAGCCCTTCTTCCTTTCTGAGTTCAACCTAAGTAGCTTCTGCTTTTTTTTTTTTTTTTTTTTTGAGATGGAGTCTCACACTGTTGCCCAGGCTGGAGTGCAGTGGCACAATCTCGGCTCACTGCAACCTCTGCTTCCCGGGTTCAAGCGATTCTCCTGCCTCAGCCTCCCGAGTAGCTGGGATTATAGGTGCATGCCACCATGCCTGGCTAATTTTTTGTATTTTTAATAAAGATGGGGTTTCACTATGTTGGCCAGGCTAGTCCTGAACTCCTGACCTCGTGATCCACCTGCCTTGGTTTCCCAAAGTGTTGGGATTACAGGCATGAGCCACCATGCCCAGCTTCTGCATTTTTTCTTTTTGTTCAGACATCACTGGAGAAAGTCATCTGGTCCCAACTTCCTCAGCTAGATCTTTTTTTTCTTGTTCTGTCGCCCAGGCTGGAGTGCAGTGGCACAATCATGGCTCACCACAACCGGGTTCAAGTGATTCTCCTGCTTCAGTCTCCTGAGTAGTTGGGATTATAGGCACCTGCCACCACACATGGCTTATTTTTCTATTTTTAGAGAGATGGGGTTTCACCATGTTGGCCAGGCTGGTCTCGAATTCCTGACCTCAAGTGATCCTCCTGCCTCGACCTCCAGAAGTGCTGGGATTACAGGCGTGAGCCACCATGCCTAGCCCTCAGCTAGATCTTTAAAATATTCTAAAACTATGACTATAACCCCATTAGTCTCTGCTTACCTAAATGTGCTCCCCTATGTAAGATAAATTATAGACAGTAAGTTGGATATGGGGTCTACGACCTAAATGTAGATTAATACTGAGAAAGAAAGCAAATTCTCACTAATATAAAACCCCACTTAATTCAGCTTGGCAGCCTCTTGTGCAATCTAACTCTTTATGTTATTGAATCCAGGGCTGGGCACAGTGGCTCAGATCCATAATCTCAGCATTTTTGGAGGCTAAGGAAGAAGGATCGCTTGAGCCCAGGAGTTGAAGGCTACAGTGAGCCATGACCATGCCACTGTACTCCAGCCTGGGCAACAGAGCAAGACCCTGCCTCTACAGAAAGTAAAATGATAATTTAAAAAAATAAAAAAGCTGGGTACGGTGGGGCACACCTGTAGTCCCAGCTACTTAGGAGGCAGAGGCAGGAGGAGTGCTTGAGTCCAGAAGTTCAAGGCTGCAGTGAGCTATGATTGCAGCACGGCACTCCAGCCTGAGCAACAGAGTAAGACCCTGTTTCAAAAATAAAAGTAAAACAAAAAAGATCCTATTTTAAATATTTCCTTTAATGATAATAGCTAGCATTTATTAATGGTTGGCTTAATGACTAATATTTGGATGGGTGCA
This sequence comes from Piliocolobus tephrosceles, assembly GCF_002776525.5. Lineage (NCBI taxonomy): Eukaryota > Metazoa > Chordata > Mammalia > Primates > Cercopithecidae > Piliocolobus > Piliocolobus tephrosceles. The sequence continues at coordinate 389,861 of NC_045440.1, forward strand.
GTGGCTCACAGCTGTATCCCAGCACTTTGGGAGGTCGAGATGGGTGAATCACCTGACATAAGGAGTTTGAGACCAGCTTGGCCAACATGGTGAAACCCCATCTCTACTAAAAATACAAGATTAGCTGGGTGTGGTGGCGGGGGCCTGTAATCCCAGCTATTCGGGAGGCTGAGGCAGGAGAATCGCTTGAAACTGGGAGGTGGAGGTCACAGTGAGCCGAGATCGCACCACTGCACTCCAGCCTGGGCAACAAAAATGAAACTCCATCTATAAATAACAAATAAATACAGACTAACATTTATAGATACTTACTATATGCCAAGCACTATGCTTTATGAATATTATTTCTTAGCTTCTGTGGAGTAGTTTCTATTCCAATTTTATGGGCATGAAAACTGGGTGACATTATATGGGGTAAAGCTGAAATTTTTTATTACTTTTTTTTTGGAGACAGTCTCACTCTGGCGCCCGGGCTAGATCATGGCTCGCTGCAGTCTCCATCTCCCAGACTCAAGCGATCCTCCCACCACAGCCTCCTTAGCTGGGGCCACAGACACACACTATCATGCCGGGCAAATTTTTTGTATTTTTCTTTTTTTTTTTTTGAGACGGAGTCTCGCTCTGTCACCCAGGCTGGAGTGCAGTGGCCGGATCTCAGTTCACTGCAAGCTCCGCCTCCCGGGTTTACGCCATTCTCCTGCCTCAGCCTCCCGAGTCGCTGGGACTACAGGCACCCGCCACCTCGCCCGGCTAATTTTTTGTATTTTTTTAGTAGAGACGGGGTTTCACCATGTTAGCCAGGATGGTCTCGATCTCCTGACCTCGTGATCCACCCATCTCGGCCTCCCAAAGTGCCACCGCGCCCGGCCAATTTTTTGTATTTTTGGTAGAGAAGGGGTTTCACCATGTTGCCCAGTCTGGTCTTGAACTCCTGAGCTCAAGGAATCTGCCCGCCTTGGCCTCCCAAAGTGCTGCAGGCGTGAGCCACCGCGCCCAGGCTAGCTGGAATTTTAAATCAGGTGCCTGACTCCAGCTTCTTTAACCACTTACTAGACTCTACTGCCTCTCCTTATCAACTGCCAAATAAAAAGCTGGAGGTCCCCATAAGGATTATAAGCAAAATTCCTGAAAACAAAGGAAAAAGGGGTCTGGCTAATGGGCTCCCCCTTCACCAGGAACAGCTGCTTATATGGCCAGCTCTCCCCTTCCCAGCAGGCGGGTCCATTCTCCTCTTCCTTCGCCCCCCATCCTCTGCTTTGTGCTGGGGAAAGGGTCCCCATTATTTATGCCACTCCTGGAGATGTGTTTACACAGGGAAGGAAACTCAATATCAACATTCCCTGAAGGAAAGTGTCTTGTCACTTCTGTGAAGCTTTTCAGGCAGGGAGTCAGTATCCTCCAAGATTGACAGGCACTTACTGCCTTTAAACACCTTTAAACAGGGTCTGAAGGGAGCTTCTTTCCTTGTGGCATTTGTTATGATGAGGCTGAGAACGTGGTTGGCACACACAGCTCTCCTGGTGCCTCAAGGGGCTCTCCAGGAAGGATCCTGGGGAATCTACTGAGAGTGGGTTGGAGGGAAAAACAGTGGGCTGAGGCACCCAGGATGGGAAAGGATAAACTAGCTGAGTGAACACTCCAGAAGTCCCTTTGAGCTGGCAGGAGATTGTGAGTCATCTGCTCCGGGTCCAGAACACTGATGGAATGTGAAGATGGCGGGGGGCCTTTGGAAGCCAGGAGGGCACCATCAGGCCCAGCAGAGCACCAAGGGATCAAGTGAGGAGGCCAGGGGTGTTTACAGGCAAACGCGAGGGCACACTGCTGTCCACTTCCTCATCTCCCTTGCGTGGCTCTGGGCCTTCCAAGCCCTCCAACTGCATCAGAAGCCAGCTCTGCAGAGCTCCTCCTCCAGCCCTCTGCACCGCCCCACTCCCCTGGGGACTCTCTCCTACTCTCAAGGGTTCAAACGGAGGCTGGAGGGTCCCACGTGTGCATCAGCCCTTAGCCCTCAGACTCCAGCCACCACCACCTGTGCCACTGTCCCCGGGACATCTCCACCTGCACCTTTCTCCCTGCGCTCAAACCCAGGAGGCCTCCGGTGTTGGCCACACCTCACTGCCCTGTTCAAAGGTAGTGTTACTACCTTTGAGAACATAATGTTAGAACTTTCTGCACTCTCCTCTGGCCTCCTGGCCTTCTAGGTTTTGGGCGCCTTTGCTCCCTCAATCTCCCCCGACATCTCTCAGGCTCCTTCTCCCTGTAAAACTGGCCAGGGATCCACACGGGCTCATCCCTGGGCTCCTGTTTCTCAGGTTCCTTTTATAAGGATGGCTCTGCTTCCCGCTGGAGATGTCTCAGCAGAGCCATTCACGGAGGTCTGAATACATGAGCCAAAGGTGCCAAATGCTTCAGGATGAATTCCCGGTTGCATTTTTTTCAGTGAAGGAACACGTGCATGTGTTTGGTATGTTCCAGGTGATTGTATTCCGGACCCCAAAAGGAAATGTGGCATAATTCTTGCCCTGCAAATACTTCCAGACTAGTGGAACTATAATCCAAATAAAAGGACAGTACCAGAAGGTATAGTGAGTACAGAGGCCACTGGCTGATGCTCAGGAATTGCGCCTGGAGATGAGTCAAAAGCTGCTTGCAGAGACAAGCCACACAGAGATGCAGAGGCCTGAGGCCGCTCCCCTGCCCCCGGACCCCTTTCCCGCTACTGGCTTTCATGCACTTGCAAGATGCACCTTCTGCTTCCCTCTGAGGCCATCAGTACCAGACGGATTGCCAAGGTGCGGAGTAATAATGGCTCAGGGTCAGCACTCGCTGTGAGCCAAGGCTGCTGGGTCCACGCTCTTCCCTGCCACGACAGGCAGGCAGCAGCAAGTCTGACCTCCAGAGTCAACAGCGAGCGGCAGGAGTTTCACAAACCTTTGCCATCCCCACTAAGACCAAGACTCACCCCAGCCTACGCAGTGAAACCCAAGCACTCTCCAGAAATACTGTAGCATTTGCTCTTCTCCCAACAGGAAACCAGTCAAAAATAGGCCTTCGGTTCTGCAAGTTCCCTCCCTGGCAGTAGCATCCACTTCCCCGCATGTGCCCGGAGCCGTAGGCTGCTGAGGGTGGGGGCCGGTGCGGGATCAGATTCCCCAGCCCTTGCGTGATGCAGGGAGCTTCAGCGGGACTGGCAGTGAGATAGTCTTTTGTAACTTTCACAACCTACTCAAAATGTACTCAAGTCCCTATTCAAAAGTTCCTCCAGACTTTCTCAACCCAGCAAAGAAGCTACTGGGAAAATGTGGATCTAAATCCCCGATGGGGAGTGCGATGCCATTGGCCTGGGCCAGATGACTGGATCCCATTTACTACTACAGGGTATCCCTCCTCCCTCATCTCCACCCCAGCCCCACAGGGAATGCGTGGGCTCCAAGGACAAAGCATGACTCCTTCCATGACAACACAGAAGGGCAGCAGAGAATGAAGGCGGTGAAACAAATGCGAAGGCCACCCCTGGGCGGGCCACGTCAGGATGACCCACCCCCAGCCGGTGTACACTGCGCAGCTCTTCCCTTCACACTGTGGCTACAGGAGCTCAAGAGAAAGACGATGGCCACTGGCTCCCCCATGGATTTCCTTCCCTATTTGGCCTGTGACCTTTCCTCCTTCCATGTCCTCTGCCATCACCCACTCACTCCCACGGCTGGGTTAGGCCTGTGATCGCCTCGCCTCCTCTCTCAAGCCTCTGCCTTCAGCCCCCATGTGAGCAATGCATTTGATACACACACACACACACACACACACACACACACACACACACACACTTCTGTGTGCGTGTGTCCCTAAGGCACTTATTTAATCATGCCTGCCTATGTCCCACCAGCTCAGGAAAGTGATGAGAAGCCCACAGCCAAGAGCTAGAAACACTGGAGGTGAACCCAGTGTCAAAAGGCAAGCCACACAGGGTGCGTTTCAGAACTGGTACCGCTGGTGAAGTGTTGCTATTATTACTCACAGATGTGGATGTTATGACATAAAGAAAATGAAGAATTATGTTGGAGATGTTGAGAATGGGATTTTTGGTGTGGATGGAAAGATTGACAGATGTAAAGATGCCCTGAAGGATATAAAATGGTGCAGTCTCTGGAAAACGGGATGATGGTCCCTAAAAACCACATAGAATTACCCTAGGATCCAGCAATGACGCTTTTGGGTATATACCCTGAAGAAGTAAAAGCAGGGAGTTGAATGGGTATTTGTTCACCCAGGTAAAAATGGCAGCATTATTCACAATGGTCAAAGGGCAGATGCAACCCAAGTGTCTGTAGAGGGATGAATGGATAAACAAAATACAGTATCGATCCAGATAATGGAACATTATTCAGCCTTCAAAAAAAAGAGACATGCTGCATTCTGACATGCTGCAAAACGGAGAAACCTTGAAGATACTACACCAAAGGAAATGAGCCTGTCACAAGAGAATACTGTGTCCTTCCACGTAACTGCAGTAGTTACACTCAGAGAGACAGAGAGCAGAATGGGGCATGCCTGAGGCTGGGGAGAAGCGGGTATGGAGACATGATTTAACGGGTACAGAGTTTCGCTTGGGAAGATGCAAGAGTTCCGGAGACTGATGGCGGTGATGGTTGCACAACACTGTGGATGCACTTAATGCCACCCAACTGTACACTTAATAATGGCTAAAATGGTACATTTATCTTATGTATAGTTTATGATAATTTTTTAAAAAAGATGAATACAGCAAGTAAAAGCCTTTTAGCCCTAAATTTGAATTGAAAGCATCAGTACGAAGACATGCTGTGTTTTATCTTATCTTTGGGGTAGGAGGGGTACGTATTTCCTAACTCTGCATGTTGAATGACTAACCCAGTAGCAATAAGCCCAGCTGGCAGAACTAGCTCTGAGATTGATCTCCAAACGCCATTCCTCACTAACAGGAACCAGGTTTCTTGGGGGAAATGGCCAAATCCAGGCCTGACAAGGGAAAACTCATAAAAAGGGATTAGGACATTTTATAGGATGGAAAGCAAGAAACTATTAAACTAAGATTTTGTCAAAAGAGCTCAGTTTGAGCAAGTTCCCTCTAGCAAAGATGGGACAATCTGAGCATCAATCAGGATACAAGGATAGAAACACATCATACTTGTTTAAACCAATGAGGGTTGTTTGTTTTGTTTTGTTTTAAAAAGACAGGGTCTTGCTGATTGCAGTGGTTGGACCACAGGTCACTGCAGCCTCGAACTCCCAGGCTCAAGCGATCCTCCCACCTCGGCCTCCCAAGTATCTGGGACTACAGGCACATGCTACCACCTCTGCCTTATTATTATTATTATTATTATTTTGGTAGAGACAGGCTCTCACTATGTTGCTCAGGCTGGCTTCAAACTCCTAGGTTCAAACGATCCTCCAGCCTCAGCCTCCCAAAGTACTGGGATTACAGGCATGCGCCTCTACACTCCGCTGAAGTCCATGAGTTCTTAATCATGCTGAAAACAACTTAACTTCATTGGTCATCGTTGAAGGATGCTAGAGAACTAGTTTGTTCTTTTGAACAATGAAAAGTAAAGTGACAGTAGTAGGCATGTATCCTGCCTTTCCTAGACAAACTGTACCTCAAGGTAACCAAATATTCCATAAGCTAAAAATGTGCTTGCTGCTATAGAAGAATTCCAGCTAACAAATGAAGAAGGAATGATGGCATTAGAATATCATCATTAGCAACGCCTAACGAAGCAAAGGGTCTAGGCGATGAGCACCCATCGCAGGGCTGCTGCCATCACAAACTTGAATCTGACTATGCCCATTTTTTCCACCACAGACTTACATGAGCAACAGGGGACAGAGGCACATGTTCAATGTCATCAAGAGAATGCAGTCAACAAAATCCAGTCTGCAGCAGTCCTCTGGGAAAAGCCTCATTTCTTTAGCAAACAGAATGCAAGGAGAAGAAAAGGAGATGAAAGAGAAATGCATAGATTAAAAGAAACTTAAGAGGCATAACACAGGCAACGCTTAGACCTCATTTAGATCCTGATTGGAACAAGGCGTTAAAAGACAATTCGACAAACTGGGAAATTTGAACAGTGACTGGATATTTAATGTTATTAAAGAGTGACGATTTGTTTCAGGGTGATAACATAGCACTGGGGCTGTATTTTTTTTTTAAATAAAAGAGTCCTTGTACTTTTTAGAGATATATACAAAAGTATTTGTGGGTAAAATGACATGCTGTATGGAATATGCTTCAAAATAACACTGTATGGGGGAAAGTGAGTAATGTATAGATTAAACAGCTGGTCATGAATTGATATTTGTCAAAGCTGAGAGATGAATATTCTACTCTCTATTTTTATTATGTTTGAAATTTTTCACATTAAAAAACTTGCTTAGATGGGGCGTGGTGGTTCACACCAGTAATCCTAGCACTTTGGGAGGCTGAGGTGGGAGGATCGCTTGAGCCCAGGAGTTAGAGACCAGCCTGGGCAACAAAGTGAAAGTCTGTCTCAAAAAAGTTTTTTTTTAAACTTATTTAAAAGGTGTAAATTGAACTTAAAGGCAGGGCGGTGGATCAAAGTGAGAGAGGTTCAAATGAGGGAGAAAGACTGGTTAATCGGAGCCCTCCCTCTTCACCTCTACACCTCCTGGGAGATAGGTGAATCCACCCTACAGGGTCTGGCCATCCATCCTTGCATCATAGTATTGTCCCCTGTAATGATCTGTATTGTATTCCTATTTTATCCCACCACCTTTAGAGAAGTTCAAGAGGGCAGAATTACGAGATGTTTGACCTTCTGGGTCAGAGTAGCACTCCTCTTCCTTCTCAGGGCAGGGGTCCAGATTTGGGGACTAAAACTGGCTTGAGTTTTGTCCCCTTTTGGCCCTCAACTTGAACTCAAAGCGCACAGCCGCCATGCCCTACTGCCGAAGCACATCACACAAATCCTCCAAAACAGGCCTGTAGCGTGTGGCTTCACTTTAACCAGAGTTCCTTCTCCGACGGGAAATGGGTGACTCAGCGGGAGGCGCTCATCACCCTGCATGGGTGCAAAACAAAACCAAGAGCCAGGAGCTTGCGCCTTTCTTTTTTTTTGAGACGGAGTCTCGCTCTGTCCCCCAGGCTGGAGTGCAGTGGC
>NC_045440.1:397414-424263 GCF_002776525.5 Piliocolobus tephrosceles
GCTGGGATTACAGGCTTGAGCCACCGCGCCCGGCTGTACCATAACCAATGCGCTGTATCTGAAGTGCTGCTCGAATCCTGCTCACCTCTCCAGCCTTCTAACAGCCCTCAACGCCATGCCTCTGCTTGCATTCCTGCCTTGCGCCCTCCACTCAGGACTGCAGAACAGCCTGATTCAAGCTAAGTCCTGGGCTCAGAATGACCTTCCCATAGGCAGCAAACTCCTATTCATCCTTTAGGATTCCACAAGTCTGCCTTGCCTAGGAAGCCTGGCCTGGACTTCAGGCGCTGAGGCCAGTTTCCGTATCCTAAGCGCTCCGTAGAACCCAGTTTCGCCGCCTTGTGCTTCATCCCCTGCCCTAAGAGTGCACATCCACGTGTTCCCTCCCTAGCAAGCTCTGAGCTGCTGGGATTCGGAGACACTTCTGTTCATTTTCTATCTTTACAGCCTGACCAGTGCCAGGCTCACAGGGAGCGGGGAGAAGTATTTATTGGCTGGTGGATGGATGAAGCAAAATCGCGCATGTGGAGCTGGGGTGTGAAGGGAGCTGACCTTCCATGAAATCTCCACCACTGCCTAAACCTGCAGACAACACTGAGTGGGTTTATTAACAGAAAAGCAAAGCCCAAGCAGCAGGAAACTCAAGAGCAACTGAGGTCACTTTGCATAAGAAAAACAATACAGCCATAAAAAAGAACCAGATCATGTCTCTTGAGGGAACATACGTGGAGCTGGAGGCTATTATCCTTAACAAACTAACGCAGGAAAGGAAAAAGACTCACATGTTCTCACATATAAGTGGGAGCTGAATGATGAGAACTTACTAACAAAAAGAAGGACACAGCAGATGCTGGTGTCTAATTGAGGATGGAGGGCGGGAGGAGGGAGAGGAGTAGAAAAGGTAAGCATTGGGTACTGGGGCTTAATACCTGGGTGATGAAATAATCTGTACAACAAACCCCCGTGACACGAGTTTACCCTATGTAACAAACCTGTACATGCACCCCCAAACCTAAAATAAAAGGTAAAAAGAAAAGATGAGTCCATCAAACCCAAGATTTCACAGAGTTGCTTAAAACGAGGCAGGCAGCCATGGAAACCTGCCTGACACAGGCAAGGATGAATTGAGTTTGATGTCCAGGCAGACGCAGGAAGGCTTACTGTTAATGTAGCCTCTGTGGTACGGGAAAGACAAAGTCAGCCTGAAGGCTATCAGGGGGCATGCGGAAGACACTGGATTTTAAACATCTCCAAAGGGCAGTAGAGCAGTCCTCACCACTGCTGTACCTGGCCTGATTTCTTCACCTTACAAATGGCCGCACAAGCAGAGAGAGGCACAGTGAGTCAGACGGCAGGAAGACAAGGGTCTGGGAGAGGAGCCCAGGGTTTCTCCGCGCCAGACCAACGTGCTTTCACCCCCCTGCGGCTGCTGGGATCTCGGGTCACCCCTTTTCAAATGGCATATTGAGCACTGCAACTCCCGTTCTCCAGTGAGGACTTCTAAATCACACATCCTGGGGGCACCTCGCTTCAAGGACCCTAATTTAAAACTTACAAATATGCTTTAGTTTTAAAGTGGCTATAAATGATATACCATAAGATTGAAAAACATATTTTTACACCCATCTCTTCCATTCGGCTGTTATTGACAGTGCTGGTCAATTTCTCATTTCTGCTTTATTTAAAAATATCTTCAGGGTTTAAGGATCCAGTCTGGGTCACTAATTTTACAGAAACTGCCATCAGTGCTGAAATGACTTTAAACAGTAACTTTTATGACTACTTAATAACGTAGTTATACACATGCCTGTATATGTATGATAACTAAAAGTCAAGGATTAATGCCTAACAGTGGTTATCTTTGGATGGTAAGATTACCAATTATTTTCACATTGGTTTATGTGAGTTTTCCATTTTTCTGTAATAAATATACATTGAGTTTAAGAAAAGAAAGAAGTTTCCCTGATACTACTTGAAAAAAAAATACTACGTGTTTTTCTGAAGCCATTTTTGGCCTGGAAAACATTTTCTTTTTTAATATAAGCAGTATTTTCGTGTATCTGTGCACTCCGTGGGAACCACATTCTTTATTTAGGGTCAAGTTAAGTTCTCCCTAAATGCTAGGGAAAGGTTTTATTTGTTGTTTGTTTTCCCCGCCTACTCAATTTTGAGGGGCAACCTGTATTATTGCCTCTCTTTACCTGGTTTGATTTATGATCTTGGAAGTCAGGTCATTCTTTTCTAGGTCAAAGAAAGAAAAAAAAAGGACTCCCCCACCTAATACCTGATAAAATATCTGAAAAGGTCATTGCAGACCTTGACAGAGACACAATTTTAACCCAAGCTGATAAAACAACAACTAGAAAACTTTTATCAGAATAAAATGTAACTTGCCATTTCCTAGCTCAATTGATGAACTCTTTTTTATCTGAAATGACAGACATCATAAGATAGGAAAACCTCTAGATAAGAAACCAAATTGAGTTGTTTGAATCAGATCCGATTGTCTGCCCCTGGTTCAAACTCCCACACCTGCTCGGAATGGGTCAATGAGCGCCTTGGCATGGTCCCGAGGGGTTTGGAAACATTGCAAAAGTGGTGAACTTTGAGACTTCAGCGTTTATTCTGCGATTATAATTAACCTGCTCACCAGTTGCTATTGATCAGTTCTAAATGGAGGTGATAAGGTTTGACTGGATTTCTAGAAGTAGAAATGGAGATTTAAACTGGGGAGTAGAAAGGAAAATTTAAAAAATAACTTAAGGACTGAATTACATTTTAAGAAGCAAAACTGGATTTGCGATTAGGGGATCCCCAAACCCATGGCTTTGATCTGCATGGAAGAATCTTGAGGAATCTTGAGTACAAAGGAAAACTTCAAAATTCAAAATTCCCACCAAACTGTGGTAGTCACTTCTTGATTTTTCATCCTCCAAAATAAAACATATCTGGAGCTATTCAATGTGGGTTACAGACAGCCTCAAAGTTCCCTTGCAGAGGCTTTTCAGTGCCTTTAAACACAGAGAACAGCCCACCTGTTTGGATTAAACTCCTCCTTCAGAGGAAAAATGTATTTTAAAACATCAAGTCAATTCTTGGGCTCCTGCAAAATGCAGAAGGCCAGAAAACCAAATTCCCATCATTCAGATAAGAAGCTTGAATATAGTGGCTCAATTCTGATTACAGAGCAGTAACAGATAAAAGCACAGGCCACCTGCCAGAAACAAGAAGACTTCACTGATGGGCTGCTGCGTTCAGTTCAGACCAGTTCCACCAGACTTTTCCTGCCTGGGGTTTAAGTCACTGTCTTGATCCACGCCCCTGTTCTCATCTTTACTAAAATCATCATTATTGTGCTTTTACTGTGCTTTTCTCCTTTACTTTCTCTGCTTTTATCACAAATACATTTGAAATCTTCAGGGAAAAGGGAAGACAGAGAGGTCAGTTATAGATTTCTCTTTGGAAAGGGATTTTTTGAGTGAGCCATATGGTTTTGCTCTTAAGCAGTCAACAGTTCCCCCAGAGTCAGGAGAACTGGAAGGGTCTGAATCCCGGGAAGTCTCTTTAATTCTCTGCACACCAGAATCCAAGGGCTAAAAAGGAAGTTTGTGCAACACTGGGATTCCTAACACTGCATTCCTCAACTGCAGAGCTTGCAGCCGAGGAATGATACAGAAGGGACCTTAGGACGACATTGGTCCTAGAGAGACCGTGATTGGTGGGAAGCAAACGGAAACTCAGACAAGAAGCTACCCTGGGGAGAGGAAGCGGATGGGAGCGACAAGTCATGGAAAATCCTAAGGTTTTAATAGAGCTCTTCAATCACACATAGCTTCTGGTTCTGAAGAGCTAAGTGCCCTCATATCAGATCTGGCAAACGCAAAATGTGGGGAAAGGGGGAAAGTACAATCCTGCAGGTTGGACTTACTGGGTTCCAAACCAGGGCTGTTACTACCCATGGGGACCTGAGATTACAGCCTCTTTCTGGTATCAGCTTCCTTTTCAGCAAAACAGAGATCATCATATCTACCTCTTGGAGAAAGACTTCAAAGTCCCTGGCATCAGATGATTTCCCATTGACTGGGATCCACCTTACGGTTCAATGGAATGTCATGCAAGATACAGGCGACTCTCCCTAAAAAGTTGTTAGCCAGGATCCAAACACGAATGTACCAAAATTTATAAATGTACTTTGTATAAATCAAAACAGATTCAAGATTATTCCTATTATAACCCCATTCATATTATCTTCCCTGTCTTCTTTAGAAGGTGACAAAAGAGTAGCTCTAGAGATAGCCATTAAATTAGTCTTAGTAACCGGTTTATGTTGTATGGTACATGGGGCCATGTCATGGTCTACCAGAGGTCAATACAGCAGAGCGATACTCCTTCCCAAGAGAGCCTTATCAGCTGGTTCTGCAAGCAGGCTAGGACAAATAAGTTCCCAAAAGACAAATAGTCTCAGATGTCAGAAAAGTTGCTTCAAGTTCTTAAAGCAGCAGCTCTCATCAGCAAGAATTGCCCCCTTCTGGAAGGAGGAAAGGAAAACCAGCATACTTCCTCTTTCTTATGCAAACACAAGCAGCTACATTTGCCACTGGCTTCAGCTCTAAATTCAGTACAACTAAATTGTCTTGAAATTTGTTGAAAAGAATCACCTTGCCCTGGAGGAAGGTAACTTGTTCTTCACACATTCCTACCACTGCAGCCAGTTAGCGGTTTTCAGGCCGGTTCTGACTCCAATATAACCTGAGGGAAAACTGCCTACCCGGAGAGGTCACCATTGCCTAGTATGTGAGTGTTTGTGCCCACAAGTGGGGACGCCACAGTAGTGTGGGGTTGGGGTGTCTGCCCACTGCTGACTTAGCTCTACTACCAGTACTGAGACCAGGAGGAGAGACTCCCCGCTCTCAGTAAAGCAACCTCCTGTGAGATAAGCAAAATCAAAAGCCAAATACAGGATTGTCACTCAGGATGGTTTTGATCTACCTATAAGAATCTTGAGGAAGCTTGAGCACAAAGGAAAACCCCCAAAATTGTAAAAGAATGGGCAAAAGACAAATTTAATAAAAAGCAACCTATACCTTAAAGCAGTTTTCCTGTACATCCATAAACACTCAATACAGAATCTTCTCTTTTTAAAAATAACTCTACTTTCAGGAAGTTGATTCATGAATACCATATATTTGTTTTTTTAAACTTAATTAGTTTAATATGTTTTTAAAAATAGGTAATATAGTCACATCCTTCAATATTCAAAAGTTCCATTTGCATACCCATGTTCATAGCAGCATTATTCACAATAGCCAAGAGGGAGAAGCAACTCAGGTGTCCACCCATGGATGAATGGATAAACCAAACGTGGTCTACACATACAATGGAATATTATTCAGCCTTAAAAAGGAAGGAAATTCTGGCACATGATACAACACGGATGATTCATGAAGACATTATGTTAAGTGACATTAGCCGGAAACAAAAGGACAAATACTGTATGATTCTACTTGTATGAGGTCCCTAGAGTGGTCAAATTCACAAGAAAAAGAAAATAGAACAGGGGTTACCAGGGGCTGGTGTGGAGAGGAACGGGAGTCATATTTTAATGGGCAGAGTTTAAGTTCTAAAGATCTGATACACAGCAATGCAAATATACTTAACACTACTGAACTGTATACTTAAAAATGGCTAAGATGATTTGAATTTTTTTTCCCGAGATGGAGTCTTGCTCTGTTGCCCAGGCTGGAATGCAGTGGTGTGATCTTGGCTCACTGCAACCTCCGACTCCCGGGTTCAAGCAGTTCCCCTGCCTCAGCCTCCTGAGCAGCTGGGATTACAGGCACGTGCCACCATGCCCAGCTAATTTTTGTATTTTTAGTAGAGACAGGGTTTCACCACGTTGGCCAGGCTGGTCTTGAACTCCTGATCTCACGATCCGCCCGCCTTGGCCTCCCAAAGTGCTGGGATTACAGGCGTGAGCCACTGGCACCCAGCCAATGATTTGAAATTTTTAGATTAAACTTAACTTTAACTTCCTTGTATGTTAAATGTATTTTCTTGTTATTAAATGGATTAATGAAGCACAGAAATGACTATAAAAATGATTAAGGTGGTAAAAAATTCAAAGAGTTCCAAGGCATGCATAGTGAAAATCCCTTTTCTACCAGTATCTCTCATCTACCGGCTTTCCTCCCTACAGGCAAATCTGTGTTACAACTTTCTTGTGAGATTTTGTATTTTCAAGTGAATATAATCTTTTGCTTCCTTTTTTTTTTTAACACAAAGAGTAAAGTGCTATATATACTTCCTGCGTTTATAAATGTCTTTGTGAGGATTCCATACATTAGATAACGAACTTCATTATTTTTATGCCCACATAGCTTATGGTTTCTATGTGCCACGTGCATACAAACAGTCCCCTGAGGATGCACATGTAGATTATTTCCAATTTTGTCATTACGAGCAATACTGAAATTAATATGTGCCGGTGTATTTGTGGAACAAATCCCTAGAAATGAAAATTCCGGAGTCAGGGCTGTCTACTTTGCAATTTTATGGCTACTACACCAAAGACTCTCCATAAAGGTCAGAGCGATTTACACTCCCGCCCACAGGTATCAGAGTTCCTGTTTCCCCACACCTCAGTATGTTTGTTTTCTTAATGCATTTAAGTAAGAAAAGAAATGGGAAGGGATACAGAATAAAACGTTATCTAGAACTGTCTCCTGGGCATCATTCCACCTCAGTGCTTAGAAAGTGCCTAGCAAATGTGGCCTGACCTTTTGATGGGACACAATTGGGCTCACTAGAGGTAGTGACACACCCCTGGCTACCCCAACACACCTTCCTTATTTAATTCGTTCCCAGCTTAGCACCACAGACCAACCCCAGCTCTGACTGACCTGCTCAGGGTGGTAACCAGAAAGTTAAACAACTTTGGTTTTCCTTAAGACTGACAAATCATTCTCCAGTTTCACAAAGTTCCCCACACAAATGAGCCGACTCTGAAAGCCACTAGCGTACTTGATAAGCAAGTCCCAAAAGATCCAGAAAACACTTCAGGGTTTTTCACTGACCTGCACCATAAACAAACTCTGAGAACACCTTGAATGCCCCTACTCCATCCCTAATGGGGCAAAACTGCTTTTAAATAAATTGTTTGGGTAACACAGTGATATACTGTACATGTATTTCATTGTGTTGTTATTTCTATTGACTCTAAAAATGACTCAAAATTTTTGAAATCCTGGGAGAATATCATAATTGCTTATTTCTCCATTACACACAATAATTGTTATTCCATAGTAAAATATATTTTCCTAGCCTTTCCAGTAACACCTACCACCATATATCCGTCAAGGCATATTTACAATCTATTTCCATTTCAGTCTCCTTTTCAGCCTTAAGTACTCATAAGCATTAACTGGTACAAAAATCAGCTTCACTGAGGTGTAATGTACACGCAATAAAAGATCCCATTTTAAGAGCACAGCTCCACAATATTGCCATATGGAGATACATGTGTAACCACCGTGACTGGGTTCTTTAACAGGCAACAGCTACATTCTCCGGCTATGTCTGTTTCACAGGCGCATGCAGATCCTAGCCCCTGCAAGGCAAGAACTGTCCACCGACCTCCACCACGGTGTTTCCAGTGCCCAGGAGTTTATGATGAACACAAGTCATATTCCATATTGCATTTCCACACAACCACAATCATCTAGGAGTGTTCTCGCATCTAATATCGCTCACCTTCAGTAACACAGAGGTAAAAGGCCATGGTCTTTTTTTGTTTTGTTTTGTTTTTTTGATTTTTAGAAATTTGGACACAGTCATACTCCATCTTACTTTTATCCACTCAGTGACTTCTCTAGCCTAAAAGCCCTACTTTCCACCAGTGGTTCCCTGAAGTTTCCAGAACCCTCTTCCATCCTGCCCACCCTTCCCCTAGGGCTCTCCAGTTTGCTTCTTAATGGACTCCTGCAGCCATTCTCTGTGGTTGGACCCAGGTAGGGCAGAGTCCTGGGGCAATTACCACCAAGATCCCTACGCAAATATTTGCTAAGTGTCCAACATGTGCCAGGCACTTAAATATGAGTAAGACTCTGTACCTGCCCTCAGTAAGGTCACATAATTCCATTCATGCAGTCTAATTAATGATTTTAACAGTTGTTTTAGGGTCATAGCTCATATGGAACTTGGAGTGAATTAAAGTTCACATACATTGCAATCAGGCCACACTTATTTCTTCCAACCTAAGTTCAGGGCTTTACAGAGGCCCCTGTTAACTTTTATTATTTTGATTTTTGCCCTATTCAATGGCAAGATATTGTTAAAACTACAGCAGTTACATAGAAAAATAAAAATGTTCTCTTATTTCTCCTCAGTGAAATTAAAAACAGTTTCCGAGTTAAGGGTGAATTAGTCTGTATAGTTTTACTTATAGTGACAAATATGTTATTTAAACCAAAGGCCAGGTTGCATTGTATTATTTCATGGTGCTACACAACATATCAGTAAAGTAGAGTATATCCTTTCTTTTTCTTTTTTCGAGACAGGGTCTTTGCTCTGTTCTCCAGGTAAGAGTACAGTGGTGCGATCACAGCTCACTGCAGCCTCAATCAACCTCCCTGACTCAAATGATCCTCCCACCTCAGCCTCCTGAGTTGCTGGAGTTACATGCACGCATTATCATGCCCAGCTAATTTTTTTTTTTTTTTTTAGAGATGTGCTCTCACTATGTTGTCCAGGCTTATCTCAAGCTCCCGAGCTCAAGCAATCCTCCCACCTCAGCCTCCCACAAGGGTGGGACTACAGGTGTGAGCCACTGCGCCTGGCCTCTTTTTCTTTTTCTTTTTTTTCCCTATAAAACGGTCAATATATATACATATATTTTCGAGATGGAGTCTCGCTCTGCCACCCAGGCTGGAGTGAGTGGTGCCATCTGGGCTCACTGCAAGCTCCGCCTCTCGGGTTCACTCCATTCTCCTGCCTCAGCATCCCAAGTAGCTGGGACTACAGGTGCTCGCCACCACGCCCAGCTAATTTTTTGTATGTTTTAGTAGAGACGGGGTTTCACCGTGTTTGCCAGGATGGTCTCGATCTCCTGACTTCATGATCCATCCACCTCGGCCTCCCAAAGTGCTGGGATTACAGGCGTGAGCCACTGCGCCCGGCCCAATATTTCTTTTTTAAAAAAATTCCTGACAATCTCTTCCTCACCCTTCAATACCAAATGCAGATGGCAGCACTTAAGTGACAACTTCCAGAGTCTCAGCAGAGGGAAGAAGAATGCTGCTTCTCCTTTGCTCTCAGCTGCTTCTCTTCTGCTGTTTCTCCTTTGTCCTCAGCTCATTACCAAACTGCAACGATGGGTCATGCACCATTTTATTGAGGGTCCAACAGTCTGTGTTCACTGGGGACTGTCCCAGGTTTATCACTAACAAACCCACATTCTGGGAAAACCCTCAGTCCTGGGAACACCAGCAAAATTAGTAACGCCACATGATAGTGAGTGGCTATTCAATAAAATAACCATCATTTATGAAGGGCCAAAGCCAAATTCTTCACAAGTATTACCTTATTTTTCTAATTTAAGGCAATACTAAAAAAAGTTACGATGATCCCATTTTACAGAAAAAGAGGTGAGACCGAGAGAGGTAAGTAACTTACCCAAGATGACACGAGGCTGCTGGAACTGAATCTAGGTTTGCCCAACTTTAAAACCCTGTGCTCCTCCCACCACACTGTCTGGCCATCTTAGGGCTCAGTGGCAACTCCTCAGAACGCTTGGGTCGATTCTCATCTTCCCTCCATCACTCAGGCTCAGCTAGTATGTGATGCTGGTCCTCACTAAAGCTGCCAGGCAGCTAGGAGAGCCCAACTGATGGGAAGAACATATAAAAAGCACATTCACATGCACTGGCTTTTTTTTTTTTTTGACACAGGTCTCACTCGGTCACGCAGGCTGGAGTGCAGTGGCCTCGGGCTCATGTGATCCTCCTACCTCAGCTTCCGAAGCTGGGACTACAGGCACCCAACCCCATGCCTGACTAATTTTAAAAAATGTTTTGTAGGGATGGGGTCTCACTATGTTGCCCGGGCTCACCTCGAACTCTTGGTCTCAAATGATCCTCCCCCCTCAGCCTCCCAAAGTGCTGGGATTACAGGCATGAGCCTCCGTGCCTGACCACATGCATTGCTTTTAACTTCAGTTGCTTTTATGTAAGTGCCACCTGCAGAACACGCCGAAGCTATGAATGCCAACAAGTTCAACATGCCCTGTGTTCCCTCACAGAGAGTTACACCTCTCCTAAAACACTTGGCTGCGTGCGGAAGAGAAAATCCACCCTCTAGGCCAGACTCAAAGGCTGTGGACGTCATAAGCTATCCGGGAAGAGCCCAGAGAAGGCAGGTGGCAGTTCTTGGCAGAGACACGCTCAGGGAGGTCAGCTTGCCATTTGCTGACACAGGAATTTGGGAAACATCACTTCAGCAGCAGCCTCTACATGGCATGACACATGGCATGACTGACGTTTTAAAATCTGAATCCTGTGTGCACACTCACATGGTATTTCAGGGTTTTTTTTTGGTTTGTTTGTTCTGAGACGGAGTCTCCCTCTGTCGCCAGGCCTGGAGTGCAGTGGAGCAATCTCGGCTCACTGCAACCTCCACCTCTGGGGTTCAAGCGACTCTCCTGCCTCAGCCTCCCAAGTAATTGGGACTACAGGCAAGCACCACCACACCCAGCTAATTTTTGTATTTTTAGTAGAGATGGGGTTTCACCACATTGGCCAGGAACTCCTGACCTCGTGATCCGCCCGCCTGGGCCTCCCAAAGTGCTGAGATCACAGGCGTGAGCCACCGCGCCCTGCCGGTATTTCGTTTTTACACTGCTGGATGTAACTCACGATTTTGAACTCTCTTCTGCTTAACCAAACACCAAATCCCCTGCAGGATTATCGGGGTTACAAAGCAAACTCTCTCTGGCCCCTTTTTTTTTTTTTTTGGAGACAGTCTTACTCTGTCGCCAGGCTGGAGTGCAGTGGCGCGATCTCCGCTCACTGCAACTTCCGCCTCCCGGGTTCAGGCCATTCTCCTGCCCCAGTCTCCCGAGTAGCTGGGACTACAGGCGCCCGCCACCTCGCCCGGCTATTTTTTTTTCTTTTTTTGTATTTAGTAGAGGCGGGGTTTCAACATGTTGGCCAGGATGGTCTCGATCTCCTGACCCAGTCCTGCCTATTTCAAGTCAGAGACCCCAGAGGGCCCTGGAGAGGACCCCGTAAGTGCGCAAGGCCAGGGCGCCCCGCCCCGCACTCCCGCCTGCGGGCGCCATTGTGTGGAGATGTCGCCGCCCAATCTCGCAAAGGTCGCTTCGAGGCGCGGCCGGGCCCCTCCTCCCCGGGGGTGGCCGTCTGGCTCCCCCAGGAGGGACGACGGCGAGGGGAACACCAAGAGCCACAGACCGGGCCTCGGCGCCACTTCCAGGGTTGACAGTTTGCCGGCGATGTGTATTCGGCTGCACCCCAGGGGACCTTCCCTGGCCACCCAGAGCCAGAGAACAATTTAAAAGCGCTTCAAAGCCCGGGCCTTTATCGGAGCCAGCGCAAGACTGGAAACCTGGCAGGGGCAACCTTTACTCTTCAAAGTGAGAACAAATGCAGAAGGATTTAGCACTTAGTAGGTGGTCAATAAACGCGAGCTTTGCTTCTCAAGTCCGGGCTTCCCCTCCCCCACAGGGTGGGCTCACTTCAAACTCCCTCCTCCGTCTCCTCCGAAATTCCAGAGGTCGTTTGCATTTTGAACTACGGATTGCCACTTCCCTTTCTTCCCCCGCCCGTGCCCCTTCTCAGATCCCGCTGCCCCGGGATTATCTGTGAATCGGTGGACGTTGAGACACGTTTGCCGTCCCTCCCCGTCTGACATCCGATGCAAACACTGTATAGAACCTACCACAACGGTTATTTCCAACCCTGGCCCACGCGAGAAGAGAAGGCTCCACGCGTGCAAGCGACTGCAAAGTCTCCATTTAACTGGGGTGTCATAAACAAGCCCGTCTGGGGTCCCTGTGTTCCCCCCGGCCGCCGGCATGATGCTCCCACGCGCCGGGCCGGTGCCACCCGCAAGGTGCCCGCTCCGGTTCCGCGCATCTCCCCGGCGTCTCCTTCGTCCATCCCTCCTTTGTTCTCGGTGTGAGACCCCCGACAGGAAAATCATCAGCCACCCCGAGGGCTCCTCCAACTGGGCCGCCAAATGGCCCAGAAGGTCTAAGGTCCACACCGTTGTCATCCGTTCCCTGCGGAGGCCCGAGGGCGGGTGGGGAGGAAATGGGCGCAGAAACCCAGCCACCGACAGCACCGTCCACGAGGGGATCTCAGGCGGCTGCCCCCGGCTCTCCGGGGAGCCCGCTGTCCTCCCGCGTCCCCCACAGCGCGGCGTGGCCACGGCCGATGTCCGGGATGGCGGGAAGGCCCACTCCGACCCTGCCGCCGTCTCAGAAGAGGCCCCAGCGGGCAGGTCCGGCCCCCTGCACAGAAGCCGATCTCCGGGGGCTGCGATGTCGCCAGCCCCGCACTGGCTTCTGCCTTCCCTGGAAACTCGAGGTAGTCAAGCACCATCCCCAGCCCAGCGAAGGCGTCCGTGGAAAAACTAGAGGCCCTAGAACGGGCTCCAGACGGCCTCTGCCCCGGCTCCCACGCGCCCCAGCCCTCGCGCTCCTACTCACCGAGATTGGGGTGCCGGGCAGCGGGGTTGGCCCGGCCGGGGAGGCTGTGCAGGACCGGGCTGTCGAAGGGGCCGGCGGAGGCGGCGGCGGCCGCGGCCCAGGACGCGCCCACGTCGGCCATGTAGGCCGGGTAGGGGCTGGAGTAGGAGCCCGCGAAGCCGGCGCGCCCGTACTGCTCGCGGCCAGCCAGGCCCGCGCCCGCCGCTCCGCCGCCGCCGCTGTAGGCCGCAGCTTCCCGGGCCGCGGCGGCGGCGGCGGCGGCCGCCAGGGACCCGGTGGTCCCCGGGAAGGAGAAGCGCGGCGACACCGGCGGCGGGGTGTAGGCGGCTCCGTCGGCTCCCGCCTGGCTCCAGCCTGGGCTGCCCTGCTGGGTCCCGGGCCCCGCACCAGACGCGGCCGCACCAGAGCTGCCGCCCGAGGCGCCTCCGGACGCAGATCCTGCGCCTCCGCCCTGGAGGTAGGACAGGCCCAGCACGGAGGAGGGCACCCGGGGCGTTGGCACGTAGACCGGCGAGGATGCGGCGCCCGCGCCGTGCATGAAGGCGCCGGGGCCGCCCGCCTCGTAGGCACCGGGGGGCGGCCCGTGGTTGGCGGCCATGGCCAGGCTCTGGTACATCGCCCCTGAGAGCTCCCGGCTTCGGGGTCCTCCTTCTCCCCCGCAGGTCAAGGAGCCACGCGGGGAGAAAAAACGACGGCACAACAATAATATGCGCGGGAGGAACTGTCACGAAGATCAAAAATCAAAGGGGAAAAAACCAAATCGCTTAAAAGTATATACGTATTAAATCCAGCATTGAGCAAAAGACTTTAGGTTCTTGTTTACTCCGGAAAATCCCAATCTGAATTTTTGGTGGTTCCGGAAGGTGATGCAGGAGCAGCTGAATTCGCCCCAGGGCCTGGAGGCCGGGAGCACCTATCGCGGGCAGAAGATGGAGGGCAGCGTCCAAGCCTGGAGGTGGCGCACGGGCCTTTGGGTCCCCCACTCGTCACGCCGAGAGGCCTCCAGGGCACCTGCGGCCACGGGCGCAGAAGCTGCTAGGCTGGCTCCAAGGCAGAGGGCCAGGCTGGCTCCTTCCTCCTCGCTGCAGCCGGGTTCCTAAAGGAAGAACAAGAAAAAGAGAGAGGGCGGTTCATCCCAGAGCTTTCAGAACCCACTCTCCACTTGCGTGGTTGTTTCTTCCACGCTGCAATCGAAGTCGCCACGGGGGCTTGGGGGTCCAGCTCCGGAGGCCGCGCGGTGCCGGGAAGCAGGGGCCTTTGTTTTGTCCAGGCGTTGGGTCAGGCGGCCCAGCAAGCCTGGGGGGAGGCGCCCCGGGGACCAGGGGCTTCCCGGGTCTTGGGCGTTCAGTTATTGGTTGTGATCTTGGTCAATTATTTTTGTATTGCTTGTCAGGAAGGACTTTAGTGTTACCTTATTCTGCAAGCATATTTTTGTAAGTGTAAGCCCAAAAGTTTGGGGTTCATGCAGAGTGCCTGCGACCCAAGAAATCTCTCATCTCCTCCGTTCCCCCATCTCTCCCCAAGCATTACTGACCTAGAAAGAACTTTAGATTGTCCTTGGGGGGACAAGGACAAACTATACAAAACAACAACCTAACAAAGTTTTGTTCGTAATTAAAAAAAACAAAACAGAAGTAGAGTCCAAATGTTTATAAGTGAACAACGGTGTCTGCTAAGCCTCCTGAAGAGGGCTGTGAAACCCTCATCCATACACTATACCATGTGGACGTCAAATCGGACAAGTTACAGGTTTCTTGCAAATAGTTATAATTTAGTCGTTTTGCAAATTGTATATCAGAAACAGAAAAGTGAGAAGAATGTACAATGTCGCTCTACAGAATAACCCACTGGACCATTCTAATTCACTGAATGGGTTCTTCATATAGAATCATAAGTCCACCCATAAGCAGAATCCTAACACCAAGGTGGAAGCTTGGGGAAAGAGCAGTTTGTGGAACTTGATTATATACTTCCCAGCACCCTGCGTTTTGCTATCAGGCAATTTTTCTGATAAAACAAGAGCTCCACTTTCGGAATTACCTGCTGTCTGAATTACCTCCAGGTCTTTTTCTCTACAACTCTACTCATTGTACAGGTGTCTCTCCTCATTTTACAAGAGGGAACTGAAGCACTGGAAAGTTTTGAAACTTGTGGAAGATCAAAGTACAATCAGAAGGGGTGGGGGAAGGGGATGGGATCAGCAGGGCTCCAGGGGCTTGAAGCTGTCCAGCACACTCCATTTCTCTCTTTAAGAAAAGGCAACTACTCCCGACAAATATTTCTTTTTTATTTCAATAGTAGATTTACACGAATATTAACTATATACTGAATCCAGGCTCTGACACTTATGGAATAAATACCCTTAGACAAATTACTTAGCCTCTCTGTGCCTCAGTTTCCTCATCTGCAAAATGCAAATATTAAAGGCACCTATTTTGTAGAGTCATCGTGAAGCTTAGGAGTGAGGATTATAAATTAATATTTGTAAAACACTTAAAACAGATTTTTATAAAACTGTCCTAACGGGCAAAAAGAAAGTTCTAAAACACAGTTGACTATTACTACAGATTTCTAATGTAACACAAGAAAGTACCTCAGATGTATGTACTATAATAAATGACCATCTTTATTACTGTAAAAATCTGGAAATGGAATCTTTAATACACACCACATAATGCTTTTCACCTTTTTTGCAACATCACTAGTAATAATAATGGAATAGTACTGTATTGTATTATATAGTCACAAGGTAACTCCTAAAAGCTTATTTGCTTTCAAAATATGCAATAAACTATTGGTTTGGCGAATAGTTCATTCCAGCAAGTTTGGTTAGAGAATAGATAAAAAATTGACCTGAGGTCACTAACTTTTCCCTTCGAAAATAAAGTTAAAGAATTATGAGTTTACCTTAATAAAAGATCCAGTATTTGACTTTTAAATCAAGTAGCTGACCTATTTTATTGCATTTTCTGGAATACTCAACTCCTGCAGTTCTTCAAGATAATGTAATATTTTTTCTCTCATAACGTTGGCAATGAAAGGAGATTCAGAATTTTATAATCCAACTTCCAGTATACACACAGGTAGCAACTTGCAGACTTTAAAATGTAGATGCAAAAAATGTCATAAATCTAATATTTGTCTTTATCACATTCTCTGCCTTTTCAAATGGCTGATACATTGCATGAGTTGAATTACTACAACAAAAGAAGGTGGAGAAAATATCCCTCTATAACTTTCTGGAAAGACAAGAAATTAGTTACTCTTTGAAAACGCCTCTGGCTAGTTGCTGAAATTGAACCTAGATCCTGCAGTTGGCGGAGAAAGCCCAGCACCTCCGGAGAAAGCCCAGCAGCTGCTGAGGCTGCCAGAATCGGGGAGTTTTTGCTCTCCTGATCACTTGTCCCAGTTCACCCCAAATTCGCAGGCCAACAGGAAATGCGCTCTCCTTTCAAGAATCAACCAACAGCCCTCTTCCGATCGGTTTTTGAGAATGGGAGAATTGCAAGCGCCCAAATGTACCCGTCCCTTTACAGGACACTCCTCGCTGGCCTGGGCTTACGCCTCCGCTCTCGGCCTGCAGCAAGGAGGACGGTCACACGCTAGCCGGCACAACCAAGTCGGCCGCAGCCGGGAAGGAGACGCAGAAATGTGCGGAGCACCACCTCCTCACCGCAGGCTTTCTTAAAAAGCCTGAAACCTGCTCTCGGTTGTCTTCCTTTTCTGGGAATACAGGAAACACTTTCCCGAGGGGCTTCCCCAAACTCCGCGGTGCGGGCGGCACCACCCCAGGGCTTCCGTCGGCCGCGGGCCCCCCACCACGCTCTCTCCTCAACCAAAAGGCCCCTCCTTTCCTCCACCTGGTGGCAGTCCGCCACCCCGGCCCTCCCCTCTGCCCACGGTGACCCCTGAGCCCAAAGCCAAGCGACAGAACCCGGCGGATCCTGGCAGCGCCGTGGCCGGCGGAGGGAAGTCACGGCTCCGGTCCGGGCTCGGGCCCTCGGCCAGTTTCAGGCAGCAGCAGGCGGGCAGGTGGGGTGGTGAGCTTGCAGAGGAACGTTCAGTCCCTGGACCGCAGCCCCGAGGGCGAGGAGGCTGGCCAGAAAGGGCAGGAACAGTTCCGCCACTCAGCAGCCTCCCCGCACCTCGGAGCGTCTCCCGGGGGCCCCTGAGGCCCAGCGGCGCTGCCTGGCGCCGCCACCCTGCGTCCCCGGAGTCGCTGGTGGGCGACACGCCTCCGTCTACTTCCCTCCGTGTGCGAGCTGCCGTGCGGCCTGTCTCGGGTGCTCCGTCCCGGTAACTTCACACAGCCACCATGACCACCCAGGCCGGCCTGCGATGTGCAAACAAGGGCTGAAGAACGTGCACCCGGGGGCAGGGATTGAAAGCGTTCAAGTTCACACGGAAAGAACCCAAAAGCGCTTCCAGTATTTCTCTGTTTTGCCCCCAAGTCTTACTTTGACTTAAAGATGTTGCTAAGGCAAAGTCAAAAGCAGAGCGGGGTTGGCCAATTTCGGGGAAGGGAGGAGCGCGTGTCTCTTCCTCCCACTAGCTGCCTCTCTATCTCCAGACGAGCCAGGGCGGAGAAGCTCCGAGTTTGGGGGACCGCGGGAAGGAGCAAAGAAAGGGAAGAGAAAAGCCCTACCTGCTGGGCCTGGAGGTTCCGCGCGCGCTCCCCTGGGCGCCCCCGGAGCTGGAGCGGCGACGAAGCCTCTCGCGGCCCCTGCGCCGGTCGCCTCCGAGTCCCCTGCTCGCGGCTCGGGTCCCTGGCCCTGCGACTCGGCCCGCGGGCGCTGACTGGCCTGCGGGAGTCACGTGCAAGGGCGGGGCGGGGGTGCGCGGCCCCGGCTACACCTCCGGCAGCGGGGCTGTGCGGAAAGCTCCTCCAGCAGGCAAAGTCCAGGCTCTGGGGTCTCCGCGGAAAACGCCCAAGTGCTACAGGCAGGGCGCGGGGAATCGCCCGCAGCCCAGCCGGAGGTCGATTGGGTTCGCTGTGGTGCCCGGGGTCAGCTTTATTAATGAGTTTCCTTTCTCCCCCCGCCCCCCTTCCCGTGGTCCTCATCCGCGGTGGTGGGCGAGGGGCGGGGCCCGGAGAGAAGAAGGCGACCTCTTGGGCTCGACTCCCGATCTTGTGTGGGGCACTGGGTCACCCGGAGTGCCCGGCTGGATGCTAGTTTCTGGGCAGGGGTATCCTGCCCGGATTCCGGGGAGGTTCAGGAGACACCCAGACTGCCTCCTAAAATCAGAGCGTAGAGACCGAAGCCTCCCTTTTACCTTCCCAAAAGCACAGGCAGACGGTCGGGAGCCCAGGCCTCACCCTCAATTTTATGTATTTAAGCAAAGTCTGCATCCCTTCCTGGCGACGCGTCCCGTCTCCCGTTGCCTCCTCTCTTCTAATCATTCCCCGTTTTTTCTGCAGCCTGCGGCGGCCGCAGCACCAATCCAAGGGATGTGGCAAGGACTGGGGAGCCCGGCGGTCCAGGGGAGCTTCTCCGTGGAGGGGGCCGTTCCAGGGAATGGGGGAGGGGAATGTGTCAGGCCTGAGTTGGGAGTCGGCGTCAGGGCCTGGAGGCCCCAGCGCAGCGGGGCTGCGAGCCGGAGAGTCCCTCAGACAGGTCTAAAGGTTAATAGAGCAATCACAGGGCCCTATTACCGCGTAAAAATAACCCATCGATTACCGCAGCCTTCAGCCCCAGATAACAGCCGGCGGGTGGCTCTCACGCTTTCGGTTAAACTTTTTTTTTTTTTTTTTAGGCCGCGTTTTTTTCCCCAGCACAGGCTTCTCAAACCAGATTAAAGGGATGGGGGAAGGGGTCGGGATACCACCCTGCACGAAACCCGTGCTGCTCCGAAAGCAGGCTGGGGACGCCACCCGCTTCGGCAGTAGGAAATCAGTCGTGGATTCCCCGCGTGAGTGACGGCAACACAGGTGTTCAGGACGAGGCCAGGACGCAGGGCTGGTAGAAGGAAACCCCCCATGGGATCGTGGCCAACTCCCGGGGATTCTCAGGAAAATCCCAGAGGAAGAAACGAGCGCGGCTGCGCGGGGAATTCTCTTCCCTGAATGAGAGGTGCGGAGGTTCACGGGGGCCCAAACAGAGGCTGCGTGGGGCGACGAGCGGCGAAAGGCCTGCGCACAGGCTGGACGCACTGCAGCCTCCTTCAGACCCCGGCCGACCTGCACCCCGGAGGCTGGGGGCGCACACTTAGGATTTCTTCTCCGACTTCCCCCAACTCCTAGCCTGCGCCTTAGCAGAATTGGCGCCATGGACCTGAGACGTGGGAACTTAAGGCTGAAGGGGTCCTGGGGATCTCGGAGGCCGGCGCTGGGTAAAAGCGATCTCTGGAGCACGCTCCCATCTGCGATCCTTCGGACGCAGCGGAGAAGGAAGCAGACTCCCTGCTCACGGTTTGAAACCGGCAATCATCCTCGCGGGGGTGAGCGAGAGAGGCGCGAAGCCAAGGCCCGCGGCAGGGGCCTGCAAGGCCTTTCTGGAGAGTGGAAATTCTGGGCTTGGACGAGCGGGAAGGTGCCCCGGCCTCTCTTTTCTCCGAGGAAATCTGTGGCTCCAGCGCTGGCTGGGGTCTCAGAGCTGCCTCCCACGCGCGACCCTCAAAGGGCGAAAAGGGCTGAGTCTGGACCAGGCAGTGAATTTTCTTAGCAACAAGCCAGGGGCTTGGGGCTTAGTGTCTGCTGGGGTGCCATCTGAGCGTTCTCCCCACAGCCAAAGACACAGGCTGCTCTCCTACGTCGGCTTCTCTCGGTAGTGCGGGATGGGCCGCAGCGGGAGGTGCAGTACCTTGCGGCGATCCTTCACCCTCGCCGTCCCCATCCTCCCTAAGCTTCAATCCCCTGCTCTGCACACTGGTGGGGCTGTGACAGGCTGTGCTGTGGATGGCCGCTGCCACACCCCTGGGTGGGATCGCTTGCTTTTGCTGGGTGCTTGCTTGCTAGGAAGCCCAGATTCCCTGAGCCGCCACTTTCTGCCAGCCCTGGGCCCCCCCTACCACCTCCTACCACCCCCCACCACCCCGGTCCTTTACCCACACCTTCCGCTGGCGCTCCTAGTGGACTGAAACCTGGGATCCCCGACCCAGGAATATTCGCTGTCTCTGGAAGGCGCCTGGGACAGAGAAAATTATGTTTCTTGTGGCTTTTTCCTCTAGGTCCAGCGCCCCAACTTTCTCCCCAAGGCCTCAGCTCAAGGACAAACCAGGAGTGGTTGGCAAACGGGCTGCTTTTTGGGGGGGTGTTTCCTTTTCCCTCCTTTCCGCCTTCGCTCGCCCCCTCCCTCCCTTGGGCCAAGCGGGAGCCTGCAGGTTGGCTGCGCGTTGCCAGGAGCGGGGAGCATTTCAAGGCCTCGCTGGGCCGCCGGCTGGAGGAGGTTTATCGGCGCCTCTCTAGGTTCCCAGGCTTCTCTCTCGCTCCAGAGGCCGCTGGGAAGGGGGGCAGCGGGTGGGTGCTCTGAGGTCCGGCCTCTTGGCTATTTTTAAGGAAGATATGCCTGGGCTGGCCTGGGTAGAGCGGCCCAATCCCCCAAGTCCTCTCTCAGATTTCCTTTCCCATAATCTAGGAGGAGAATTTAACACTGTGAACGTCTTTTGACTTTTTTTTTTTTTTTCTAAGAGCCTGGGTCTAATGACCCAGCGTCAGGTCGTCAGATTTTAGACAACTAAGAATTACTTAGGTGTACTGTACTCTTTTAAAAAATATCTCCAAAGTAAGAATAAATTGCTTTGCGCTGTTTCATTAAGGCTCCTGGGACTTGAGCTGGTCCATACCCTAGAAGAGGCAAATTGTAGGCTGCACATTGTGTACAGAGGAATTTAAACACTGGTTCCACCAAAAAATAAAAATAAACGGGGGATGCTGGAATTCACAGTGAAACCACTGACGGTTTCCCAGTGCCGAGTTCCTGTGAGTTTTTGGTGGGACATGTCCGAGTTTGCTTTAAACCAAGTGCAACGCCAGGGACCATGATCTTGGCCGCTACACCCGGAACAAAAGCAACGTCTGAAAAAAATTTGGCGCCACCAAGGTTGCCAGAGTCTTATAATGGAAAACAAGAAACCCCAGAGAGAATCAACCCTCCTTCTATGGAACGAATTCCTCCAAGATCTGGACGCACCTCTGCGGCAGGTCGCGAGGGTTGCGGACAGACATTCAAGGTGACCCGCGCAAAACGAATGCCAAGTCCTGCCCCCACACGGCCCTCGGATTCCCCCATTGGGCCTGGGCGCTGGTCTGCGATTCCCTTTCCCTGCGCAGCACTCGGTCCTCACCGGTGCTGCCCGCCGTGCCCTG
Organism: Piliocolobus tephrosceles; assembly: GCF_002776525.5. Lineage (NCBI taxonomy): Eukaryota > Metazoa > Chordata > Mammalia > Primates > Cercopithecidae > Piliocolobus > Piliocolobus tephrosceles. Next base: position 418,441 of record NC_045440.1, read on the forward strand.
CACGGGCCCCCGTGGGTGCAGCGCGGAGAACCACGGTGCGGAGCAGGATGCCTCCCTGCTGAAGGAAAAATGGAGAACGAATTCAGCTGCAAGGCCACGTCGACCTACCTTCCTTCACTTCCAATGGTCCGTGCCTCGGACACTCAGAATTCTTGGGGATACGGAGTGGACAGTAGAGGCCCCGCCCTGTTCCCCCGGAACCGTGCTCTGCAGCCTGTTACAGACGAGAGGAGAGGAAGCAGCAACTCTTGTTAATGGTCTTGCTTTCGAAATTACTACTTGGGTTGCAAAGCGAATACACGTTCTCCCTCGTAGACCTCCGCAAGTGCTTCCTGGTGATTCCAGCCCTGAGGACCAGAGTTTGTGGCACACCCCCTCATATTTTATAGTCACTTCCAGATTACAGAACACTTTCAAATCTCATTTTTCTCTAGGGAACAACAATATCATTAGCAAGAGGGAGGGAGAAACGGTGTTATCACCCTCACCTTACAAACCAGCACATGGAGGCTCAGAAAGGTTAAGGTACTTGTGTGAGGTGGCAAAGCAAGGGCGAAACTGCAGATCTAGAACCTGGATTCCTGAATCTTAGTTTTTTTTCCCCCCATTCTATTAAATATCGACTTTCTACCATGAAAACCTATTTTTTAAAACTGTCTTTAAAAATTTTTTCTAAGTTTCCTTTAATGAGCATGTTTAACATTTAAAAAATAAAATCGATGTTTTAAACAGTTTATATCTCATAATCTAAGAGCCCACAGGAAGAAGGAAAAAAGTGAAAAGGAATCTCTGAACATTTTTGCTGAGTTTGGGATGGACACCATAGCCTTTTTGAATAGGAAGGGCCTCTTCAGGTCCAGTATAGCTGAGGCTAGGGCTGAAGCCCAGTCCAGTGCAGGCAAGTCCAGGCAGGGGCCCCACTAGGTTGGGGAGCACCAGCGCTGGAGGCGTAGTGGCCATGTGGGTGCCACCATGTATGCTGCCTCTCTTGCTGCCAACTTGGTTCCCTCTCTCCCTCCCCATCCAAGGACCTGGAGAAAACAGCAGCCTGAAAGAGCTGCTAACACCTACTGCCCAGGCCACCCACCACCCAGACCACAGGGAGTCTGGTTCCCAGACTGCAGGTTCTTTGAATCTGTAAGGGGCCCTTTCCTTTGGGGATTGCCTCCTCTGGGATCTCTCTTGGTGACACAGGCCCCAATTCTTTCACATGTGGGGCCTCGCTACCCCCCAGTGAGAGACTTTTGAAGTCACAGTGCTGTTTGTGCTGATCCCAGAGCAAGAGCACGGTTAACATCCTTGGACTAGTAAAATGATCTTGCACTTTATTCATTTGTCCATGCCTCCTGAAGTCATGAAGTAATTTATATGGTGTTGGCTGTCCACACACATGCACCACTCACCTCCCCTCTACACACCCCAAAAGGTGTGCTCTGTGAAGGCAGTGACCAAAATCCTGGTCTGCCCAAAGCAAGGATTACAGCAGGTGGTCAATAAGTGTTGGGTGAATGATTAAAATTTTAAAAAGGGCTGCTAATAGCATCCATCAAAGTTGCTGGGAGATGGAGAATGAAACGTTCCCCTCAAGGGACCTGGTGCACTGATGGGCAGGACTGCCATTTCTCAGAGTAGAACACTGACCAGAAGGGGAAGGAGTGGCCCACCCTGGGTGGCACAAATCCCCCTGGCGGCTTCATCTGCCAGTGGAGCTGCTGCCTCCCACAAACCGCCAGTTCAAATCTAGGCTGCTCCTAAGGACACCTCAGGGTCCCCAGGTCCTGGGGACTGCAGGAAGAAGGGACTTCCCTGTGTGCAGCCAGGATTTGGGAAGTTGACCTGGGAACCTGGCTAGATGCTTAGGCTGTTAGACTGGCGAGGGAGGCCCCAGGGCTCCGGGGATGAAGGCTGACCAGGAGCCAGGTGCACCCTTTCTGAGGCATAGGGAGCCCAACCCATAAATCCTGGAAGGATGGAGGGACCAAGTCAGCAGGACAGAGGAAAAATGCAGGGTGAGGAGTGGAGGAGGAGAAGCAAGAGGAGGGAGAGAAAAGCGGGAGAGACAGGGGAAGACAGGCAGAGCCCAGGACAGAGAGAGACGACTGGCCGGTAGCGGAGAGGGAGAGATGGCGATTCATCCACTCATGCATCCACTCACTCACCCACTCATTCATTTCACATTGACTGAGCACTTACTCTGTGCCAGGAACACTACAGGCATGAGTACTCAGCATGGAACAAAATAGAGAAGAATTCTATCCTAAGGAACTTACATGCTGTAAGAGAAAAACGGACAATAAATAAGTCAAATACAGAGTGTTGAATGATGAAATATTATGGAAAAACCAAAGCAGGGAATGGACCGGCAGAGAGAGCAGAGATAGAGAAAGGAGAGAGACCACAGACTCTGGGAAGTAAGGCGAGCTGGGAGTCAAGAGACTTGGAGACGGGGACAGGCCAGGACCTCCTGGGAGAGGAAGGACGCCAGAAAGCGGCCGGGCCTGGGTGGGAGGGGAGAGAACCCGACTGGGACGAGGTCAGCCCGGAGTCCAGGGCTCCCCTTGCCCAGCTCCCAGGGAGGACAGCGGTGACGGTATGGACAACCGCGGCTGGAGCGCCGCCAGGCCCAAGACCTCCACGCGCACACGAGGGGCTGGTGGATCCCCCAGATATCTGGCATTCCCTGAGCCAGCTCGGCCCGTTTCCGCAAAGGCCGCCCCCTCCCCCGCCCCGTGGTGGCCGGAACACCCCACCGGCCCGGCACCCTTGCCCTCGCCCCGAGGTGACCCGGAGCTGGGGAAGACGCCCAGGCAGGCGCCGCGACCTGGCGCGGCGAGCAGAGACAGGAAAGTGTCAAGGAAGCGCGAAGCCCAAGTGCGAAAACAGCCTCTGGTCCGCAGGCGCAGAGACCCGGGGTCCTCTGAAAGGGGGGCTGTGCTGGGACCGGAGGCCCGGCCGTCCTCGGCGCAGGCGAGGACCCCTTCAGACAGGCCGGGCTTCCCTGGCGGTGGCCGGGAAAGTGGCCTCCGCGACCACTCCTCCCACCCCAACCGCAGCAGGTGCCCACCGAGAGCGCCGCTCCCCTCCAAACACCGCTTCCCGAGCTGGGAGGTTCCTATTAGGAATCATTGGTTTCTTGTAACAACAGTCTCAAGAAAGGGGAGGCACGGAGCTTGGAACAGCTAGATCGTCCTTCTTCTGTCAAAGGGTGTTCACTGTGTTCTGAGCGGAGTGGATTTTAAAGCAGAACCTCCCACTCCATTTCTTTGCGGCTGGTTTCCAGTATCCCCCTCGTTAGTCTTGTGCGTGTGCGTGTGTTTGACAGAAGGACGGGGCTCTCCGGTTAAAGTGGGACTTCTGGGACTGCCCCCTGGTCTGCAGCAGAGGTGCTCATGAACAGCAAATTGCCAAAGGGCAAGGAAGTGAAGAGAGAAAGTCCAAAGTGCAAAGGGGCGCAGTGAAACGGGGCTCTCCGCACCTAGGTGGAGGGGACTGGCAGGATGTCACTCAGGAAGGTGCAGAGCTATCCCGACTTCATCTCCTCCTCCCTCCCCTATTTCACACCATCTCCCCAGGGGGCTTCCCCCAGAGGCAAACGCCACCCCTCCCCTAGGAAGTCTCTGCAGATGCCCAGTTCCAGGGGCCCACACTCGTGGGCTCAGGGGCTGGTGGGCTCAGAACAGGTAGAGTAAATAAAAGACTTACTTGCCACCTCAGTTTCTCAATCACCCGTGAGCACTTTGTCTTTACTGCACTTCCCAAACTCTGAATTCATCTCTCTCTTTCCATACATCGAATGGAGACGCACAACCCCCTCCACACACCACTGTTTCTCAGGGACTGTGACATCCCCACCCTAGTCTTTGAACATGCCCCAGCAGATACACTATTTGCAATGAGCTTCAGGACAAGAAGAGCTAAATGTAAGTTGTGTTTTAAACTATAAAATAGTATTGTTGATATCTTCAAAACCTACAGCTTTCAATTTCAAAACCTACAATTATTCATAATTGCCCCAAACAGGAAACCACCCAAATGATCCTTAAGCGGGGGAATAGGTAAACCGAGGTACATCCATACCATGGAATACTACTCAGTAACAAAAAGGAATGAACAACAAACACCCAACACCACTAATGAATCTCGAATGCATTCAGCTAAGCGAAAGAACATTCAAAAGATTATAGACAAAATCCATTTTATATGACATTCTGAAGAAGACGGAACAATAGGGGCTGAAAACAGATCAGAGGTTGTTGCCAGGGGCTGGGGAGGGGAAAGAGTTGACTACAGAGGGGGAGGAAGAAATTTGGAGGGGCGCTGGGACTATTCTCATATCTTGTGAAGGCGGTCACACGATTTGTGTGTTTGTCAAGACTCAGAAAACTGTAGACTAAAAGGAGTGAATTTACTTATATAAGTTACACTTCAATAAATCTGGCTTTGAAAAAGGCAGGAAAAAGAGCACAGGTGGGGCAGGATAAGACTCTTCAGCTCCCATTCTCTCTAGCCCCATCCTGTCTTTAGTGCGACTCCACATCCCTGGTACACTTTTGACTCCCACCTAAAATATGCTAGAAGAGTGATTTATATACAAAAGAAAGCCTTGCATTTCTTTTTAAAGGATCATTTTTCAAGGTTGGTCCTCCCTATTGCTCATCCTTGGTCCACAGGAATGGCCACAGTGGTCCATCCTGGGTACAGTTCCAGTGCCTATCTTGAGCATGTATGGCACAAACACACGAGCAACGGTGCACTCAGGGTTTTGGGCAGGCTGCTGGAAGGGTGACGTCAGAGTGAGGGTTATCCTCCTCTCACATCCTGAAGGTCTTGAAGCCAAACAGCAGCTCAGGGATTGCTAAGTCCCTTTCAACAATCTGATGGCTGCCTGGAAGAGGGTGATGGGAAGCCTAGAGAACCAGTCAGTCCTTGGAAACTGAGTTTGGTCCAGCTGGTACCCTGAGGCAAGGGTAAGCCAAGGACTGGCCTTGAAGGAGAAACACTTCAGCCCCTTGAGAGTAGGACTGTATTTCTGAACGGACTAAGGGAAAAGCAGTCAATGAAATGTGGTCTTTTCTGTACAAGACAATATCATTCTGCAGAACCCATTACTCTGGCTCTGATTTTTTTTTTTTTTTTTTTTTTTGAGATGGAGTTTCTCTCTTGGTGCCCATGCTGGAGTGCAATGGCGCGATCTTGGCTCACCGCAACCTCTGCCTCCCGGGTTCAAGCGATTCTCCTGCCTCAGCCTCCCAAGTTGTTGGGATTACAGGCATGTGACACCATGCCCGGCTAATTTTTGCATTTTTAGTAGAGATGGGGTTTCTCTATGTTGGTCAGGCTGGTTTCGAACTCCCAACCTCAGGTGATCCACCAGTCTCGGCCTCCCAAAATGCTGGGATTACAGGCATGAGCCACCGTGCCCGGCCTCTGGCTCTGATTCTGAAGCCAATTTCCATCATGCTCAGTTGCAGGTCATGATGTTCACATGGATGGGCTACCATCAGGGTGCAAGGTAGCCGGATGAAAGTGCCCTGTGCCAGACAAAAATCACACTCAAGGCTTGTATTTACAGCAATTACAGTCTAGTGGACATCACATGAGAGCCCAAAGCCACTGACTGCCTCGGCTACAAGATGTCTTTGCTCCCTTTGCTCTTCAGTAAAAGTGAGGGGTGTGTGTGTGTGTGGGTGTGGGGTGTGTGTGTGGGGTGTGTGTGTGAGAGTCTGTGTGTGTGTGGGTGTGTGTGTGTGTGTGTGGGTGTGGGTGTGTGTGTGGCTGTGTGTGTGTGTGTGTGGGTGTGTGTGTGTGTGTGGGTGTGTGTGT
>NC_045440.1:424663-428831 GCF_002776525.5 Piliocolobus tephrosceles
GAGAGAGAGAGATTGATTGTTTCTACCTCTTCCCGGAGTTCTTGATAATATCATTGTTTCTAACTCTAGTCACATCTGCGATCAGGGAAGAAAACTGGATGTTAAGATTAGCAGACACCCACTGGCCATTGATTTTAATTTCGTCATTTGAATTTGAATTTAAAATCCAACACCACCAACACTAAGAAAACAATACCACGAACAAAAATAAAACAATCCCCCACAAAATATTGTGTTTCCTCCTAGGAACAAAGCAGACAGTTTGGCTTCCATGATCTTCTCTGTCCCTCACCCTGGGAGAGCTTGCTAATTAAGCAGCAGAGGAACCAAAAGGTGGCAAGGGAAAGAAGTGATGAGAGCTGGTGGCAGCACAATGTTCTGCAGGGAGAAAAGAAAGGGATCCCTGAGGGTCATGCCTGCTCTGACCTTACGGAGGAAGGCCTTGAGTGAACCAGGCAATGGTTCAATGGGGCAATGCTGGGAGCCTCAGTGTCCCTCTTATGAAATGAGATTGAACAACTGATCTGTGAGTTCTTTCAGCCTACATGCCCTCTGATCCAGAACTACTCGAATTCCCTCACAAGAGCTACCATTCACAAAGCAAACATTTATTGAATGTTTATTATGTGCCAGGCACCATGCAAACTTGTAGATACACGGATGAACACAAGTTTCTACCTGCAAACCAGAGAGCAAAAGCGTCCTGCAGACAGGAGCCGGAGTGAATGCTGGCACAGGCGCCAGCAGGAAGGGGACCCACCGTGCCTCCTTGGGGAAAAGGGCAGGTGGGAGACGACCTCAATGAATTCAAGGAACGCTTTGCTTTTAATGGAGACGTGTGTCTCCCTCTCTTTTACCTAATACTCTTTGTGGACCTCACCCCCCCACACACAGAGGGTGTGGCCTGAGTTGGGGACAGAATGCCTGCGGACTCTGTGTTGTTCATGCACTGACACCCACACCCATAACCCATGACTTCGCCCTTTTCACACGTTCGATGCCAAACATGCATCTTGATCCTGGACCTGCGGAGTGCCCATTTGGAGGGCACACGTGCTGGCAGTGGGGGTAGGACAAGAGATGCAGGCCCTAGTCTAGTTTCCATCACCACCTCCTGGTGTGGCCTCAGGCACCCACTCTGGCCCTCGGTCTCCTTATCTGTGAAATGCACTGGTTGTGCTGAATCAGTCCTTTCTCTCTCTCTGTCTCTCGCTCGCTCTCGCTCTGTGTGTGTGTGGGTGGGTGGTGAATCAGTCCTCTTTTCTCTCTCTCTTCTTTCTCCCTTTCTCTCTTTCTCCACAGAGTCTGGCTCTGTCACCAGGCTGGAGTGCAGTGGTGCGATCTCAGCTCACTGCAGCGTCTCCCTCCCCCGGCTCCGGAGATCCTCTCACCTCAGCCTCCCCAGGAGGACCACAGGCACGCGCCACCACGCCTGGCTAATGTTATTTTTTTGTAGAGATGGGGTTTCGCCTGCTGTCCAGGCTGGTCTCAAACTGCTGCGCTCAGGCGATCCCGCCGCCTCGGCCTCAGTGAGTGCTGGGATTACAAACGTGCGCCAGCGCGCCCGCTTGCCGAATCATTCCTAAGCTTCCCGACAGCTCTTTAGGAACAAACGAACACAGCACCGTTAACAGACACTGGGATTGAGATGGACTAAAGCCGCATATTTGTTGCCGGGTAGAACAACGCTGCCTGCAATCCACGCGAGGGTGTGAGGCCCAGCCCCGGGTGAACGCGGGCCCCGCCCATTCCACGCAGAGGCCCCGCAGGCGCTCGCAGGAGCCGGGTGCGCGGCCGGGTGATGGATGGCCGCGGGCCGGCGCCTGGCGGGCCTTATTGATGAGGTGCGCGCTGACGGCCGCCGCGGAACCCCAGGCGGCTGCAGGCGAGCGCGGGGCGGCTGGCGGCGCAGACTCGGCGGCGCTCGGGGTCAGCCCTCGGCCGGCCGCCCCCGCCTCTGCCCGGCCTGGCGCCCGCTGCGCCGGCCCCGCTTCCTCCCCTCGGCAGCCTCGCTTCCCGCCCCCGCCCGTCCGCGCCCTTGCGTGGGTCCCGGCGCCGGCTCTCCCGCCCCGTCTCCCGGCGGGGCACCCCGCACCGCGCACCCCGCACCCCGCACCGCGCACCCCGCACCCCGCACCCCGCACCGCGCACCCCGCACCCCGCACCGCGCACCGCGCACCCCGCACCCGCCCGCGGCGGACGTAGGCCGAGGCGCAGAGGCCGCGCGCCCCCCGGGCCGGTTCCCTGCACAGGGGCCCTCCCAGGCGGAGCCACCGCGGCCGGAAGGATCGGATTCGATCTAGATCGGCCAGAGCAAAGTTTCAGGGGAGTTACTCACGCTGTGCACGGATGGAGAAAATTCAGGACACTGGTCAATATTCTATTAGGGTTCATTCGAATTATATAGCGATAGATAAGATAGGTAGAGAAATCAACGTAAACACACCTGCCTATAAAAACGGCGAGGTCTTGCGTGAATTTTTTGTACTTTTCGAATGTTCTCATGGAGCAAGTGTTCTTTTATAACAGCACACCCTGTCATGGCTGTGCTTGAAAAGGTGTGACGGAGCTTAGTTCATTCTCCACCCCTGCGCTCAGTTTCCCCCAGTTCCACCTTCCTCCCTCTGGTTATTGCCTCGTTTTTCTTCCCTTGCCTTTGGGGAAGGAGGAGCGAGGCCGCTGGGCGGTTACCTGAGGCCGACAGGCTGGAGAACAAGTGGGCCGAGCTCCTGCCTGCCTCACCTGTCACCTGCCCTTTCTACGGAAAGCCCCCACGGCCACCTCTGTTAGTGACACTAAGGTGAGGGTCATGAACAGATCCCCTGCGAAGCGGTCTCCGTGAATGAGAATTAAAGGAGAAAGTCAACACTGGGAAACAACGTGGAGCATTTATGGTCTGAAGTGGTTTTTGATTTGTTTTTTTTCTTCCCTGTATGAGTTGAGAGCTAGCCCTGGACTGGGAAAAGTCCTAAGTTCTTCCTTAGATGTGCCCTAAGAACTGGGAAACAGGCAGCCTCTTCTTTGGGGTGCCGTAGAAAGAGGGGGGTGGACCCCAGGTTGCTGTGGCCTGAGTGTCATTGTAGAGCGAAGCTTTTGCCTGGAAGATCTGGGTCTAGTTGAGGCTGGAGGGAGCTCCTTGGTCTGGGAGTCCGGATTCCTGGGTTCTAATCCCACCACTGCCACCAGAGGAGTGCTGTGCCCACAGGCAAGTCATTTAACTTTCTAAGCCTTAGTTTTCTGTCCGTAAAATGAAGAGACTACTAAACTGTCTCCTAGGTTCCTTCCTGTCCCAACATTTTGTGACTTTAAGCTTCCGAAATCCAGCCTGGACAACATGGAGAAACCTCATCTCTAATAAAAATACAAAAACATAGCGGGGTGTGGTGGCACGTGCCTGTAGTCCCAGCTACCAGGGTGACTGAGGTGGGAAGATCACCTGAGCCTGGGAGGTCGAGGCTGCAGTGAGCAGTAATGGCACCTCAGCACTCCGGCCTGGGCAACAGAATGAGGCCTTATCTCTTAGGGTGGGAACACCGGACCCTAAGTCTGAATTCAATCTTAGCCATTCATAACGAATATGTTCAGTGAGGAACTAAAAATGGGAGGCCCATTTGAATATGCAAAATAAAAGGTTTGGTTTGCAGGTGAAAACTGGGATCCATTTACTAGGCAAACATCTGTTGAGTAACACTGGGCATTGCTATATGCTAGACACAGTGCCAAGTATGCTGCATGGATTGATTAAGCACACAATCACTTATCCACACAATCACTCTGTTTCCTCCGTTTTACAGATGAAGACACTAAGGCACAAACTATTAAGTAACTTGCCCCGCTTAATAGGTGGTGGAGCCAAGACTTAAATTCAAGTAGGTTGACTGCAGAACTCAAAAACTGCTCCTCTGGGCAAGGCAATGGTACTGTGCTGGGTATCTTCTTACATAACCTTGTTTTTCTTTTCTTTCTTTCTTTTTTTTTTTTTTTTTTTTATTAAAGAGAGAGAGACAGGGTGTTTCTCTTTCATCCAGGTTGGAGTGCAGTAGTGCGATCATAGTTCACTGGAACCTCAAATTCCTGGGCTCAAGCGATCCTCCCACCTTGGCCTCCGGGGTAGTGAGTACAGGTGCACACCACCAGACCTGGCTATTTTGTTTGTTTGTTTGTTTGT
>NC_045440.1:428931-462405 GCF_002776525.5 Piliocolobus tephrosceles
TTTTTTTGAGACGGAGTCTCCTCGCTCTGTCACCCAGGCTGGAGTACAGTGGCCAGATCTCAGCTCACTGCAAGCTCCGCCTCCCGGGTTCCCGCCATTCTCCTGCCTCAGCCTCCAGAGTAGCTGGGATTACAGGCGCCCGCCATCCCGCCCGGCTAGTTTTTTGTATTTTTAGTAGATACGGGGTTTCACTGTGTTAGCCAGGATGGTCTCGATCTCCTGACCTCGTGATCCGCCCGTCTCGGCCTCCCAAAGTGCTGGGATTACAGGCTTGAGCCACCGCGCCCGGCTTTTTTTTTTTTTTTTTTTTAACTTCCATCCTTATTCCAGAATCAGTCTCTTTCCTCTTCTGTTTTTACAGCCTTTATCATATTGTATTTTAGTTTAATCTCTCTACACATCTGCCTCTGTATATACCTCTTTCCCCAAAACTTTAATCTCCTTGAAGGCAGAAATCTTACATTTGATATCTTTGTATTTTCCAGTTTCTAATTATAGTAGACTTTTTTTTTTAAGTTTGCTGAATTGAATTTTAAAAAGTGGAGTTTCCACTTTGTCCTAATACAGTGTAAATCCCCATCCTTGATGACTTGATGATGTGGTATCATGGCTGTGGCTGAGATGCGGGTGCCATGGTCTCTTCCACTGTGTGCAAACACAGAAGCTCACATGCAGAAGATGCCACGTGGTACCTCATCAGCACCTTCGTCCTCCATTGGGGGTGATTACAGCCCCAGGTACCTTTGGCCCGTTTATCAGTCCTGAGACAGCCTCTCTCTGACACTGATGTGGAGCCCTGGAGTTGGCAAGGGACTTCAAGGATTCTGGTCCAATTCACTCATTTTGCAGAAGAGGGAGTTAGTACCCAGAAAGAGATACAGAGCCCTTTAGAGTCACACACCTATTTAGCGGCACAACCATGACAAGGTTCCCTGGCACCCTGGTCATACTGTTCTTCCATTTCAACATGCTACTGGAGGAATTGATATCTCCCCTCTATACATTGACTCTCAAGGCCAAACTTCCCTCACCCTGTTGCAATCACTAGGGTGAGAAGATCAGAGATAAGGCAGCCCTGGGCTCTGGGGCAGAGCCTAGAAATCAGGCAACCTGGTTAGAGCTGCTGCCCACGCCCTTTGCAGGGCACTGGAAACAGTGACGTTGGCCCAGTCAAGGGTAGGGGTGAGTGAGGGCTTGAGGATGAGGTAAAGGGAGATCATAGACATTCAAAGCCACAGTTATTCCATGCCCTACTTAGACTGGGGATAAACCAAGTCAAAATGGGCACCAGGCACATATTGCATCTCTAGACTGAATATCTTCCTAATGGTCTTGTGGACTCAGCCTTCAAAATAAAGAAAAGAAGGTAGTCAAGTGTATGTGGGGCATAATGGGTGGATCCTTGTTCTGATTCTCATTGTTTATTGGGGGTGATCCAATGTCCTGGGTGCCTGAAACAGGCCCTGTGCATGCTGCTGTTCTGGGTAATCATCAGTGATATACACATTCACCTGTAATTTCACATAAATTATGTGGTCACTCTATGTATAAGTCATTTGAATCTGCTGAGCCTCAGTTTCCCAATATCCCAAGTAAAGGATTTTGAGTAAACCCCATGAATAAATGTCTTCCCATTTATTTTTACACTGGAAAATGCTTCAGTTTTATGGATGCAGAGCCCAGAAATAAGTGGTTACTGGCCTGAAGAAACAGGCCTCATCCCTGGGGAGGGACAGTGAATTGACCCACGGGACGTTCCAGAAGGCATCTTGCAGCTTCTTGTCTGGGCAACTAAGAGCAAAGTCACTTTTTGGATTTGTCGCTGCTTTGTTATTGACATTGAATTTTGGGTCTCAGGTCCACCACTGGAAGACGACTGGGAGCAATAAAAATATAAGGTAAGCCAAACTTTCTAAATAACACATGAGAATTCATTAGCGCTCACCTCCCAAATAAATCATCAGTTGATTTTATTCATTTTCTGCAGACATTACAAATGTTATAACTGCTATTGCCCCCATTGGTCCCTCATCCATCCCTCCACCAGTTTGTGCTTCAGGGGATTTGGGGATTAGGTTCTTAATTGGGGCCATCAATTCTTTGTCTTATTTTCTGCCTACGAGTTTTCCTAACCCTCTTCTCATGACAAAGATATGTCACTGGGGAGAAGGTTGAGGCAAGGCCACCTCCTCAATGTGTTCCTAGCTGTGGCTCCCCTAGTCACACCAGGCAATCTTCACATTCGCTCCTGTCCCCATGCACACACTGCCCCTGACACCCACTGGCTCTGGGTACCATATAACGTCCCCACACAAAGATTTATAGGGTTGAGATTCAAGTGAGATTCAAGATTCAAGATTTATAGGGTTGAGATTCATGTGCATGCACACATGTGTGCTTTATTTTGTCACCTCATTAGGTTTAAAAATTTCTTGATGGCTGGAATATCATTTAATAATTCTATAATCTCCTACAGTGGTCTGCACAGAGTAGGTACCCAATACATACTCAAAAGAATGAATTAATGATTTAATATGTCTGAAGGTCAAATACAGAGCTCTGTATAAGAAATGTGCCTATTTGTGAAATGCAAAAATTTTTCCCAAATATTATTCTTTTTCATATTTCAGGAGACCTCAGGCATAGATGCATTATAAACGCGTAGCTTTGAAAATCAATTTGTTTTTTCACTGTTTTGATCTCATGTGTGTGGGGGGCTCTTGAACTGCTATTTGCTTCACTTTATAACTTGCACCTTGGAGAGGCTGGACGATAAATGAGAGATGAATAATTCCTTATTGCTACTTATCTGCCGAATCTATAAACTGCTGTCAGCATTTACTCAGTTGGGTTTAAGCTGTGCCTGGTATACTTATTAACCCGCTTAAAATAAGCCATAAAAATGGGCTTGGTAGAAGGTAATTTTAACTAATTTTAAAAAATGACATTGGTCATTTTTTCACAAACTCATGGAGTGACCTTTGGCAAATCACTTCACCTCATTGGGCCACACCTTCAAAATGAAACGGGGGCAGGGCTTGATCAGCTCTAGGAGCCTTGTACCTGTGTTGCTTTTTGATTTTTGGATAAGTAAGGGATCCCAATAAAACTTGTCAGGGCCACTATATATCAGCTCACGTAGACAATCTCCTGTATTCTTGGCTTTTCTCTGGAGGGTGAGGGAGGCAGCACTTGGTAGTTAGAGCAAGGCATTTTGAGTTTAATTCTGTTACTTATTAGTACTGTGACCTTTGGCTTTACAACATCTCTGAGTCTCAGTTTTCTCATCTATAAAAAGGGGGAAATGCTCTAATAATACACCAATTACCCTAGAGAGTTGCTGTGAGGTTCAAATGTGACATATGTGACAGCACTTTGATAAACCACAACTATTATTTATTGCCCCCAACTCACAGATGAGGGCATAGAGCAGTTTGATTCAGCAGTTTGTAGCAGGGCCAAGCGGAAGATTGCTTGACCTCCCTCATTCTAATTTGATTACAGGTGGAAATTATTACAAAATTGTACAAAGATGGAGCACCTAGGAGACTTCTCTGGGAGGGGGGTTGGTCTATGGGTGCCTAAAAAACCTGTGCCTGAGGAGCCATTTCTGGGAATGCTAAATGGTACAGCGATAAGAAAAACAGTCAACAACACACTGACCCACCCACCCCAGAATGCGTAGCTAGCAGAGAATGAAGCATTTTTCAAAAGCAAGGGAACTCTGTTCCCTCCCAGCTGTGTTCTCCTTGCTTCTCACACCCCTTACTTTGGGAGGCGTCCTCTCCACATCGAGAACACTGCTCAGGCTTTGGAGTTGATCCCCTTCCTAGAAAAGGGGCAGATAAAACAACTGTGGTTGACTTTTTTTTTTTTTTTTTTTTTGGAGATGGATTCTCACTCTGTCGCCCAGGCTGGAGTGCAATGGCGCAATCTCGGCTCACTGCAACCTCCGCCTCCTGAGTAGCTGAGATTACAGGCATGCACCACCATGCCCAAGTAATTTTTGTATTTTTAGTAGAGACAGGGTTTCACCGTGTTGGTCAGGTTGGTCTCGAACTCCTGACCTCGTGATCTGACCGCCTCGGCCTCCCAAAGTTCTGGGATTAGAGGCATGAGCTACCGCGCCCAGCCTGAGGATTGTGTTTGTAGAGAATTAAGTCAACAAAGGTGTCTGGAACTCACCCCTGCAAGAATCATCCCTCAAGAATATTCCTACCACTATGCCTGTGCAGTGCAGGGGGCTGGAAAATTACATGAAGATGACTGTGGTGCCTGTCTGAACCCTGCTTGTAGATGGAGAACGGGAGAGATGAGCTTAGGAGGAGCTGGATCCAGTCTTCAGAAAATTCTGTGGTTTGCAAGAATTCTATTCATACTCCATTATCAACAACCACCCACCCACCCAAGCAACAAAGGCCAACCTCAAATTTTTTTTTGAAATGTAGGACATAGGCCGGGCGCGGTGGCTCAAGCCTGTAATCCCAGCACTTTGGGAGGCCGAGACGGGCGGATCACGAGGTCAGGAGATCGAGACCATCCTGGCTAACACGGTGAAACCCCGTATCTACTAAAAAATACAAAAAACTAGCCGGGCGACGTGGCGGGCGCCTGTAGTCCCAGCTACTCCGGAGGCTGAGGCAGGAGAATGGCGTAAACCGGGAGGCGGAGCTTGCAGTGAGCTGAGATCCGGCCACTGCACTCCAGTCCGGGCCACAGAGCGAGACTCCGCCTCAAAAAAAAGAAATGTAGGACATAGAGAAAGAAAATACCATTATTAAGTGGTATTTTAAGTGTATATTTCATACTATATTCAGAATGCAATTTATTTGCTAAATATTTGCTAATTAATAAAAGTGAATTTGATCTTTATATTGATGTTACTTTTATCTTCTATTGACTGGGATGTGCTACAATAAGATTAAAAAAAAAAGAAAAGACCCAGTACAAGATCTTTTGAAGGTCTCCTAAGTTTATGGTGGAACCTAATTTCTACTTGCTTTTGTGACCACTCTCACCCAGCCCCACCCCACGCCCTGCTTGTAAAGCGGGAGGAGGAAGGCATCTGTTACTTGTTCCTCTGCAGGCGCAAACTATTTCAGTTTCAAAACCGGCACCTGACATTTGTTAAGAGCTGTCTTGTGATTCATTCGGTCTGCAGTCCAGTCCTTCGCTTTGGCTCTCTTGCCTTCACACGGCCTTCCTTTGTGAACACCTGGCTTCTTGGCCACCACCAAAGGTCTGACTTTCCTCCCCACCAAGTCTCCTCCTTTTCTCCCTCCCTGAGGTCTGAATAATCAGCTTCTATTTGCAGCGCCCCCCCTCACCACCCTGCACCTGGCCTCACATCCCACCACATCCTCCTGCCAGAAAAGGGAGTCGTGGAAGAGGGAAAAGTTACAAGAACGTAGACGATTGTTTTCAATTTCAGAAACAGTCAAGGTTGCAAGTGAAATTCTGAGACAATTTGGACCTGAAAACATTTTCTAAATGGGGAGGGGAATCTCTTCCTTGTGGAAAAGTCACTCCTACCAACTGTGAACATCTCTAGCCTGAAATCAGGAGTTCAGGGCTGTTCTTGGAGTTTTGAGTCCACTGAGTTTTGGGGACCCTAAAACTGAATCCTCTGGAACAAATGCTTTGCTATGAAAACGCAACAGTCAGCCGGGCGCGGTGGCTCAAGCCTGTAATCCCAGCACTTTGGGAGGCTGAGACGGACGGATCACGAGGTCAGGAGATCAAGACCATCCTGGCTAACATGGTGAAACCCCGTCTCTACTAAAAATACAAAAAACTAGCCGGGCGAGGTGGCGGGCGCCTGTAGTCCCAGCTACTCCGGAGGCTGAGGCAGGAGAATGGTGTAAATCCGGGAGGCGGAGCTTGCAGTGAGCTGAGATCCTGCCACTGCACTCCAGCCTGGGAGACAGAGCAGCCAGACTCCGTCAAAAAAAAAAAAAAAAAAAAAGAAAGAAAGAAAAAAAAAAAAAAGAAAACGCAACAGTCATAACATCATAGGAAGCCTGATGAAGGCTGACATGTCTTGGATCTGGCCAGTCTTCTTCACCTCTCTCAAAATATTTCTTTATTCTACTTTCAAATAGACATGAGTTTGTCTAGTCCATTTGGAAATACAGAAAAATATAACAGGGATAACCAAATCCATCCTTAGCCACATTAGGCAGAAAGAATTGGAAACATTAGTCTTCTCTCTTCTGTTTCTCAATTGTGATAGAAGTGTTTCACAACCTACTTTTCATTTCTTAAGAATCGAGACTTTTCATGTCATTGAATATCTTAAGAAAACATAATTTAATGATCATGTAATGGATTTAGTATAGTTTATGTAAGTGAACTCTTATTGTTTAGAGTTTAGGTTATCATCTGGTATTCACCTCAATAAATAATGTTTGGTGCATCCTTGTCAAATCATAAATTTTGCTAAGTAAAGCATCTTGTAAACCTCTGATTATTCCCTGAGGGTAAATTTCTATTACCAGAAAAAATGGGTCAAAGAATATGACCACATTTTGGGGTTTGAATGTCTATTGCCAAATTGCCTTTCAGAAACGTTGCACTCAGAATTTCCACAACCACCAGCAGCAGTCAATTTTGGACAAGCTAAATAAACAAATATATTTATCAATATGTCAGGTAAATTTCTACCTCTTATTAGATGTATTTAATTACTGAAGCGTTTTGAAGTAATAGGTAAAGAAGCAAAACACACAAAGCCAAACAAAAACAAGGAGAACATTAGTGTCCAACTGAACATATGATTATCTCAGGGATTAGGGCAGTCTGTCTGTCCTCTAAGGTTTATAAGGATTTTAAAACATAAGAAACTGAAACACAGAAATGTTAAGTAATTTGACCAAGAAAACCAGTGATTGGCGGAGATGGAATTCAAATCACATCATTCTAACACCGGAGTCTAAACTCTTACACTGACCCAGGGACAATGTACATTTAGGATCTCATCAAATCTAAAAAGTTTCCAGAGCATTCTTTGTAATGAGTTTATGGTTCAGAAATTGCCTTTTGTGAGCACAGATTATAAGGAGAAATTTTGTCTTTGAGAAAGATGTCATCTTCAACTTTTGAGAAGCACATTCCTGCACCTTATTTTTAGACTATGCTAGAAATAGAAGTGAAATAATGTGCTCAAGGTCACCCAGCTTGTCGGTGTTTGTGTGGGAACTAGAATCTAGAATCCAGGCTCTGGCAATTCTTTGGCTACCGCCTATGGTGTTTTCTCTCACCTTGCAGCAAATACCCACCACAGCAACAGAGGAAGGCTGGCTTGACTAAGGCCCACAGCGTCTTCAAGTTTCAGGGCTTTAGTGTTGAGCAACTCAGGGATCTCCATCACCAGAGCAAAGCTGATGGGAGCCGTGGCACAGCCCGGGTGGAGGCCAGCCAGTTATGGTTGAGGACATGGGTTGCCCTTGGGCAGGGGAACGCTTACTCTTGGTGCATAAATCCGGAGACCTGGGAGTCACAGCAGCATGAAGGGCTCAGCAGTCCAAGTTTAGGCGTGGGTAGACTAAGCCCGTTTTCTCCCAGGGAAATTCTTTCCTGTTCGCTGGGCCACTTTCAAAGGGGAAGCCCACCCGGGAGCTGTAGTTTCCTGAGCTGGCGGAGAGTACAGGTAGGGGCCAGGCCCGGGCATTGTGGGGAGGGATTCCTGCACTGAATGGAAGGCTGGACTAGATAACCCCTGGGGCCCTTCCAATGCCAAACATCTCCGATTTGTGTGTCTTGGGGCAAACAAGTGAGCAGTTGCGGGACTGAAATAGTTGATTTAGCGTCCCGCCCCAGTCACCGGCTTTAGTCCTCATCTTGGGCAAATAATTTAACCTGTCAGTACAAGGCATAATGCCTAGCGCAGAGGAAAGCTTGGTAAATGTTTGCTGAATGGATGAATTAAAGAATGGGCGGGTGGACTTAGTCTCCCTAGTCTCAAGGAATACTGGTGAAGGTTGGAATCGAACCGCGCCCCTCGAGGGGTGAGTTTGAATGAGACAATGTAAAGCACATTGAACTTCTTAAAACAAAAAAAAGATCCCTCCATCCCAAAGGCATTCTGCTACTTCCTAACAGTCACAATAGGTAGAATTACCATTTACCGGCATCAACAAGCATAATACGCAGTGGTGAGTTTTGATTTCGCACTAAAGTCTCTGTTTGATTAATCCCCCTGCCACCTATGGGGCAGACCTGCGCCTCCCAGGGCCGGGTGGAGCGCGCCAGCCCCGTCCCTCCGTCCTCCCCCGCCCCGGATAAAAGCTGAGGTCTAATGGATTGTTCTTGCTGCTGTCCAGATTAGATAGCGAGCCCCTCCATTATCTTTGCTGGAGCAAACCGCAGTGGCCACCACACCAAGAGCTTTCCAAGGCAATCCGGCGGGAAGGTTGGGAAAACCTAGGGGGTAAGAGAGACCAGAGAGCTGTCGAGAAACCCCCGCGCGCTGAGGCTGTTTCCACCTCAAGGCTCTTCCCACAACTTTTTCTGAACCCAAGGTCTTGTCCCCACACCCACAGCGTTTAACAAAGCAGGTCCCCGGTGTGGAAACTAGCTACTACCTACTGAATTCTAACCACTACCTACTGAGTAGTTTTAAGAGGGTAACTGTTAGACTCTGTGTCAACCTTTGAGAAGTGAGGACTATTGGACCACAGCCCCTCCCCACATTGCCAAGACCAAGAGGTGTTTTGCACAAACGGGGACTACTACATCTGACCAGTACGGTGGTAACTTTTCTAATTTTTGTTGTTCTGCAATCAGCAGAGGAGACACAGCTGAGTTTCACTCCTTCCTTCTGAATTTCTCATGGTCAAGTTTTTACCTATTAATAATTTTATTCTTCAAGAAAAGCTTTGTTAGAATTTTTTGTAAGAGTTACAGCTTTAAGTTTCTTGAAGGGGAAAAAAAACTTCTTACGAACAAAATCTTGTCTCCGTTTTGTTGAAAATGAAAAACATCCACTATCTATTAGCACTATTCAGTGAAATAAAATTCTCATGTGTGATCTAACAACAAATTCTACATAAAACAAATAATAAGCACTCAAAATCATTATTTATCTACAAGGAAAGACTAATTGTTCTATCATTATTATGCTAGAACTACTGTGATCTAACAGAAAGCAAATCAAATCTTAGCTAGTGAACAAGGAAAAGTTATCTATTTCTACCATATCAGTTTCCTGTTCAATCTTTAGAGTTAGTGGAAAGCTACAAATAAACGATGTAGGAGGAGAAGCCATGTGACACCGTTTTAAAAGATTCTACATTTAAGAAATTCTGCATTGTTTTTGAGTGACTCAACCTTGTCAGACACCACCTAGTGCTTGGAAAATTATTTATAATGTGCCATTAGTTAGAGGTAAAAATTTAAGAAATTTCTTAAAGGCAAATAAAATAGCTACTGTGCAGTTTAATATCCAGAAATTAAAATAATTCAAAGACAAGAAGCCTTTTGATTCATCAAACAAAACATCTTTATCGAGTAATTTCTGTATGCAAAAATCAGAATGAATAAAAACGAATTTATTGCGGGGGGCAAGGACCTCGGGTTGGGGTGGGAACAGACCCAGCCAGACGCGGACCAAATCTGAAAGCGTAGAGTATGCCTGGGAAAAACTGCAGTTCCTAAATCAGCCGTGTCTGCCCACGGCCAAGAACCGCGGGAAAGAAGACAGGCAGGCAAGGAGAAAAGAAGAACGAATGCTATGGACAAAGGACAAAGTAAGCGGGGAGGATTTTGATTAAGCAAGAAAAGGAAACTTTGCAACAGAATTAAGGAAAAAGAGAGAAATGAAGAGAGAAAGGGGATGAAAAAAGGCTAGGAGAAGAGAAGAAACGTTAACAAGACAACAGCAAACCAATAAAGAAAATTGTTAAGAACAGCGGGTGGGGTGGATGAGGGAGAAATTATATCTCAGTATCTAAAGAAACAACAGCAGCGGTTCCCAAGAGGGACCGACCTCATCGACCCCCGCGAGTGCCGCACCCGGCCCCGGGTTCGGGCATCTGCGCCGGGACCCGGCCCCGGATCTGGGCGTCTGCGCGGGGATCGCAGTCACGGCCCCCGAGTTGAGGCACGCGTGGTCCTAGAAGGGTCTGCCAGGAGTTTCTGTGAGACCTGGGGGGACGAGTGCTGGAGATTTGTTGGGTTAGGGAGCAGGTCGGGAAGTGGTGAAGACAGCGCTCTTTACCGGAACCGCAGCGTGCAGAGGCCTGGAAATGCGGTCGCTCCCAGGCAAACCCCGAGTCCCCAGTCGTCGAGAAATGTCTGCCTCCAGATCCCGCGCGGGCCAGGGCCTGTGACTAACACCCGAAGGGTCTTCGAACAGAACGGAGCTGGAGATTTCCTGGGCTCGGTTTTCGGGACCACGAACCCTGAGAGCCTGGGGTGCCACCCATGCCCCTCAATGTCCCTCCAAACCCGGCCAGAGAAAGAAGGCATTAGATCTGCGCTTTGCAGACTGGGGCATGGGATTCCGGGGTACGGGGTCTCTCCGCAGGGTGATACTGAGATACCAGCAGCCTAACCTGGGGACACAGTGGCCATTTGGATGACACACCGACTGTGATCCTCGGCCTCTTTAGGGGTCTCACACAGAGAGTCGCAACTGAGAAGAAATGGGTCAGGGGCTTCGCTATATGTCTCGCTGCCGAGAGCGTGGGGACAGCGGCGTCGGGGCGAGCCGGGAGAGGGGTGGGTGAGCACCTGGCATCCGGAGAGGAGTGCGCAGAAGCCGGGCTCCCCTCGCCGCCCCGGGTATCCCTGCGCAGCGGCTGGAGGAGTCCGCGCTCCCCAAGTGGGGTCTCTGGAGTAAACGGCAACCAGAGACACGTTTCCAGAAGCTCCAGGCCTGGCCAGAGGTCACGCCACCGACCGCGGCTCGGACCCTGCTGGGCATGACCTGGGCTTCCTGGCCCACCAGCATGCGACCCCGAAGGACGTGGGCGTGACACCCGTCCAAGGTGTCCCGGCCCCTGTGGCGCCAGATGGGTGGAAATGCACCCAAAGCAATCCGGCCTCGGCCTTGCCAGGAACGGAGAGGAGAAGAGAGGGAGCTCCTGGGCCTCGTGGGCCGAGGGCGGGAAAGTCGCAACGAATCCCAGGGCCAGGTTAGTTACTTGCCAAGATCCGCGGGCTCCAGGGCGCGTTGTTGCGCCTGTCCGCGAGGATCTTCCCAGCCTGGTGCTGCTGAAGTAGCCCGCTCCACCGGCGCCGCCTCGTCTCCCACCTGCCCACTCAGGCTTTGCACGAAAGATTGAGCCCGGGGTCGGGACATTCGGGACGTTAAGCGGCCCCAGAGCGGCCTAGGTGGGAGCGGCGTCATTCACCGGCGCGCGTTATGTTTTCCCCGCGGGCTGCGCGCTCTGATTGGGAATCTCCCTTGGGAGGACCTGCGGCGGAAAGTCCTTTAGCAACCCGTCGAAGCCCCCTGGCAGGAGACCCCAGCGACCTGACTTTGAGCCGATGAACTTGTCCCGCTCTTTCTTCTCATCATGCAGGGAGTGGGAGAAACAAAACCCCAATGCAAAAAGAGTTTGTGAACTGTTCGGCGACACACACAGGGATTAAAATTCACGGCCAATTAACAATACTGCTACCCTCCTCCTCATTTTCCCCACTTAGGGACACTTCTCTGCCTGTTGGTGGTGTCTCTGAGGCTTCTGCGTTTCCATTATTCGGGGGTCTCCATCTCCCTCCAGACCCCAACCTCGCCCCTGTAAAAATGTCACTTTCCGTTCGCTTTTCCAAACTCAGTGCAGGGCTAGGACAGTTTGCCCAGGACCCGGCCCACTCAGGGTTCGCCGGGATACTTTTAAGGCCGCGGGTGCTTGGCTGTTCTGGGGTCAGGCAGTTGAGGGGCCCAGGCCGAGCGCCCAGCTCCTCTCCCGGGCTGCGCGCCCCGCAAGCGGACCAGGGCTTGGACCCCAGCAGTCCTGGTTCCTTTTCATTCTGCCGGCAGCCTGAGCGGGCTCCACTCTCCTCCCCTCCCGGCCCTCGGCCCGAGCCTGACGCCGCCTAGTTTATTGACCTTAGATCGGCTTCGGGGCTTTATCAGACCCGGCTGGGGCGTCCCGCGGCGCACGCCCTCCACCTCCAGTCGTGCGGCGCGAGCCCCCTTTAAGCTTCTTCTAGAAACATCCCCTTCCTCCCCCATCCCCAAGTCTGAGAACCTGCAGAAAAATTGCCCGAATTCGCGCAACCCTGGAGATCCGAGGCAGGGCCTTCAGGGCCACGGACATTCTCCTGTGTCACACTTTTATCTAGATAATTCAGGGAAAGTGCCCCCCCAATTATTCGGATAATTGCCTCGAATCTCCACTTCGTGCAGTGTTTAGACAATTGGAGATTGATGACTTGAATTTAACCCTAAAACCTCTCCTCTCCTCTGCTCCAAGCTCTAAAATATCTCTGAACTTTACACACGCAAACTCTAATTTTCTGTCCTATAAATCACTTGGCAAATATAACAAGACATTAGAAAGCTATTTGAAATTGATATTTTATTAGGCTTGGGACTAGAACAGGGAGAAAGAGTAATTTATAAACACTTCCTCAATACTAAGCACACAAAATTGTCTTTAAGGCTCTCCTCCAATCGAACTTGTGAATGCAAAATCACTTTCAGAGACAAATTCTTAGAAGAAAAAGGAAATCTGTGGCAATGATTATGTCACCAAAAATGAACTCTGTAAAAAGAAGTTCATAAAGTGGGACTTTCACGTATTCTTTACTCTAGATTGATTTATCAAAATGAGACCAGCAGAAACAAAGTATTTCTTAGTACTACAAATACTACAACTACTGCTACTACTACTTAAAAAGCCAATCCAATTTTGTGATGATAAATCACAGGATTCTAGCAACCTTACATAAGAACGGCTTTCCCTCAACTCAGACTGGCCCGTCCCTGCTTTTCCCAGCTAAAACCCTTTCAATTTCCCTTATTTTTGGACAGCGTACAGAAGAGCAGGAATATCAGCCCTGGGAAAACATTAGCAAGGGTAAGCAAGCCAGAGAGTTGGGCAGGGGAAAGATAAGCAACGCAGATGAGTGTAAGTTTTGTGAGAGCTTTTCAATTCACCCCCTGGAAGCTGGCAGGGCTGCTGGAGATGGAAAGATAGTCAAAGGGAACAATTTTCTGTTCTCTGCTTCGTAAAGCTAATATTTGTAGTAGGTACACCAGGACTGAGAGGCTTTGCCCTCAATCCTACCCAATTCCAGAAGCGCCCTTGCTGGGTCCTCCTGAGGCTACAGAGTGGACAAATGCCACTGTCTGCTTTCAACCTGCGAGCATGTGGAGGAGGCACAGGAAATCTGGTAGGTTTCAAACTCTCAGAGCCTTGGTTATGACACTGACCGGTGCCTTCTCAAAGCTGCACTCCTTCTCAAAGCTGTCACTCCTATTAATTATTATTATTATTATTATTATTTTGACTCAGTCCTTTTCTCAGCTACAAATAAGATTCAAGACTCATTTGTCCAGACTTTGGCTTTATAGGAAGCAGAGGTAAGTTAGACTTGTATGCAAAAGAGTGCAACCAAAAGCTCTGCAAAGCATGCAGTGGACCGGGGGAAGAAAATATAATCGTTGCGGTCCACCTGTAAGATCCACCCCCACCCCTCTTTCCCATCACAGGTCTGGCTCAAGAATTAACGAAAATTAAACCCTGCACCAAACCTGGCGGACCCTTGATCTGCGAATAGGCAAAGAAAAATGTCCCATCCTGAGGGCTCTGAGACTAGCTACTAACTAACGAAACCAACCGACGGGAAACAGCATGGAGACTTTCTGACCCCACAAGCAAACTAGGCTGGGTCTGACATGGGCCAGGAAGGGTTTGCCTGAACTTTCCAAGCGCGTTCTTAAAAGGACACCACGACTGCGGGGTACCCCTGGGGATTTGGGTGTGCTTGGTGAAGCAGAGGTCAGATGGTCCTGGCACACCTGGGCAGATCCATTTGATTTCTGGTGTGTATGTGTTTATTTAGGTTTTGCCTGAGAGAACAGCCACCCCTCTCCTTTTCCAGTTGTGGGAATGGGAAGCTGAATCAGGAAACAGAGAAACTAAAATGCCACGTAATTGTAAGAAGGAGGGACGCAGAAAGAAAGTGGGACGGAAGCCTGGCGTCTGCGGCCCGGCCTGCACAGAGCCTCATCCTTCCTTCCGGTCCCGCAAAGGCCTCAAAGCCTCTACCCAGCCTCCGCCTCGGCCCCACGCTGGGGAAGCCTTGCCTTCCCCTCCCCCACCTCCCTCTCCCCACAGCTGGAGATTGTGGTGAGCAAGGAGAGCTCCCCAAGCCTTCCATTCCCCATCATCCCAGCCTCCCCCGGCAGAGGGGTCACCAGGAGGGCCAGGAGGGGACTCACCCGCGGTGGGAGCCGCGTCCCTGCGGCTGCTCAAGGCCTGCTGTGAGGCGAAGTCTGCCCAGGGAATCCAGGCTGTTCTGAGCCGGGTGGGAGGGAGACGCTGTGAGCTGTCTCCCAGCTCCCTCTGAGCTCCCAGCTTCCTTCTCAGAATTAGATAACAGGAAAAATAGATAAGAGAAGTGGTTCATTAATTCAGCAAGCCACTTTTTTTTTTTTTTTTTTTTTTGGTGTGTGTGTGTAAAAGTGGAAGGAAATTCTGCTAGGGAATGAAGTTCTGGCTGGACAGTTTTAAAAAAGTCAGTGTTCACAAGGTTCCAGAGATGATTCTGGAAGGCCACTCAGAAGGACCCAAGGAATCGCTGTCCATAGGGAGAAATGCTCAGTTCACTGTATGTGCTTCCTGCACCCCAAGACTCCTCTAAGACTCTAGTCTTGCCTTTAGATTGAGGTAGGGAGGACTGCTTGTGACATTTGCTTCTGTTGTGTGATTGCCCTCTGGGCATGGAAATAATAGTAAGAGCAGCGCAACTCCTCCTAGCATGCAATTACAAATTACAATCTTTTTGCAAGCACTGCTATAACAGCATTTCTGAGCTCCTTACAGTAGGGTCAAGCAGGCAGATGCTATATTATTAACCTAGATGAGGTAACCGGCTCAGACAGTTAGGAATGTGCCTGTGGTCAAGTCACAGCAAGAAAGAAATGGAGCCGGTATTGAATTTCAAATTAAAGAAATCCATGGCTTCTTAGACTAGGAAGAGACCTCAGAATTCCAAGCTCCTGTTTAAATCGGGACTACCCTCCAAGGCGATTATCCGTACTCTACTTGAATACTCTTGGTGATGGGGAGCTCATTCTCTGCGTGCCATGGGTGTGCGGCTTCGCTGACCACCACACTTTGCTGCTTCCCAAATGACCCAGCACTGCCGGGCTGGGAACACAGAAAGGCAAAGGGAGCTGCTGCTGTCATGTGATTTGAGGAACTGGGCAAACGGATCTCCCTTGACAGGTCTGCTGTGGAATTCCCTGCTCTCATGCCTGGTTTTATTTAGGGAAGTTGTCCCTGTTGGGAGTTGGTATCTCCCAAAGGCAGTTTGGAGGAAAGGAAGAAACCCAATACCTTTCTATTTTAACATATTTCCCAGTTCACAGTCTCCCAGGATCCTTACAACAATCTCTGCAAGGTAGGGAGAAACCAGACAAGTTAATATTTTTTTCCAAATGTAGGCCAGGAAATTGAGCTTGGTGGTTCATGCCTGTAATTCCAGCACTTTGGGAGGCTGAGGCAGGCAGATCACTTGAGGTCGAGAGTTCGAGACCAGCCTGGCCAACATGGTGAAACCCTATCACTACTAAAAATACAAAAAGTAGCCGAGTGTGGTGGCGGGTGCCTGTAATCCCAGCTACTCAGGAGGCTGAGGCAGGAGAACAGCTTGAACCCCAGAGGGGGAGGTTGCAGTGAGTCGAGATTGAGATCATGCCACTGCACTTCAGCCTGGGTGACAGAGCGAGACCCCATCTCAAAACAAACAAACAAACAACAACAAAAAACAAATATAGGCCAGGAAACTGAAACAGAAAAGGTAAGTGAACTGCCAGAAATCAAAGAGTAAAGTATGGTCATCAGGTGGAAACAGAACTAGAGAGGTGACTCAGGCTGGGAAGAGAGAGGAAAAATATGAAGGAAACATGAATATTTTTTCCCTTCCAAGAATTTTTGGTTTTGAATATTTTTGCAAGTGATGAATAAAGTGTCCATTATTGTTATCTGGCTTTATACTCTTCCCCTGCCAAATGACTCGTAGAAACTATGCCTCAGGAAGATTTTAGTGTAAAACTCCCTGTGGTGTCAGATCATTAAAATTCCTGACGCATGAGCCCACCAGTACAAGGCACAGATGCAGAGGCCAGGGCCAGGCCTTGTCTTTCCAGGGGCCCTGCCATTTTCACCAGGGAGGAGCCTTGTTCACATGTAGTTTTCCCTTATGGAGTTATTTTTATTACTTATGATTATTATGGTAAAAAACACATAATACAAAATTTGCCACTTGAACCGTTGCTTTTTCAAGTCGGAGTTTCGCTCTTGTCACCCAGGTTGGAGTGCAGTGGCCTGATGTCTGCTCACTGCAACCTCTTCTGCCTCCCAGTTTCAAGCAGTTCTCCTGCCTCAGCCTCCCAACACTTTAACCGTGGTTTTTTTTTTTTTTCTTTTCTTTTCTTTTCTTTTTCTTTTTTTTTTTTTTTTTTGAGACGGCGTCTTGCTCTGTAGCCCAGGCTGGAGTGTAGTGGTATGATCTTGGCTCACTGCAACCTCCGCCTCCCAGGTCCCGGTTCAAACAATTCTCCTGCCTCAGCCTCTCGAGTAGCTGGGATTACAGGCACGTGCCACCATCCCCAGCTAATTTTTGTATTTTTAATAGAGACGGGGTTTCACCATGTTGGCCAGGCTGGTCTTGAACTCCTGACCTCATGATCCGCCCTCCTCGGCCTCCCAAAGTGCTGGGATTACAGGTGTGAGCCACTGTGCCCGATCCCGATCCCACTTTAACCGTTTCTAACCGTACAGTTCCATGGTATTAGGTACATTCACATTGTTGTACAACCATCACCACTTCCATCTCTGGAACATTTTCACCTTTCCAAACAGAAACCCTGCACCTATTAGACACTAATTCTCCATTCCCCTCTTTCCCCTAACCTCTGGCAACCCCCATTCAACTTTCTGTCTCCCTGAATGTGACTCCTCTAGGTACCTCCTATAAATGGAATCCTACAGTATGTATTCCTTTGTGGCTGGTTTATTTCACTTAGCACCATGTCCTCAAGCTTCATCTGCGTTGTAGCAGGGGCCACACAAAGACTGTATTGTGTTTATCCATTCATCTGTTGATGGGCATTTGGGTTGTTTTCACCTTTTGGTTACTGTGATTAATTCTGCCATAAACATAGGTGTGCAAATGTCTGTTTTAGTTGCTGTTTTCAATTCTTCTGGGCATACCCTTAGAAGGGTGTTTGCCGGCTCACAAGGACCTATGTGCAAGTTTTTCGAGGAATTGCCATACCATTTTCCACCTCTCATGGAGTTTTGATCCAAAATTTAGAGAGGAGGTCTCCATCATCCTGTCTATATAGCAGGGAACTGGGAGTAGCAGCATCCTCTTATCGCAGTTGGAGTCATATTCAGGGGCAGATTGCCCTGCCTGCTCCGAAGTTCTGGGAGACAGTGATGTGCAGTAAGGAAGAAGGTGGAACATGAAGTTCTCTAGAGAATTGCAGTGGAGCAGAGAGAACACTCACTTCTTTATTAAAAAATTAGGAAGCATAACTTCCAGTGTTGTGGTACAGTAACAAGAGCACCTGTGTTTGACCTTTACCTCTGATATCCCGTTGCCTCTGTCCTCCACATGTGCCTATAAGAATCTGGGGACCTCACGGCATTATTGTTGAGGCCACCAATGTCCAGGAAAAGTATACAAGTCCTGGGGAACACTTTTTTGTGTTCCAAAATTTAAAAAATAAGAGGAATCACGGGAGTGTTAGTGAACCATCAGGTATTTTTATTTCTCCCTATATTTCTGAATTGTTTCTTGTGAGGTGAAAGGAAGCCCATTTTTGCCCCCATGGTTTCAGATTTTCCAGGGGTTTTATATATTTTGGGGAACCTAAAACTCCATTGTCCTGAGGCCTATCTCAGGGCATTATGCCTGCCCAGGCCAGCATAAGTGTTTCCCCGGGAAAAATCTAAGGAAGCCCAGTAGCCCCTACGCCCGGGAGGGTGGAGAAGGGGCCAGGAGACAGGCCCAGGGAACCCAGGTGTTTGGAGGAACGGAGGCAAGATGGCGTAGTTCCGGCTTCTTCACCGTCAGCTTTCCCGCGCCCCGGAAAGACACAGGTCGACTGCGCAGGCATAACCCGACCTCCGACGGAGAAAAACCGGAACCCGCCTAGCCACGCCTACCGCCCCGCCCCCGACCCGCCTATGTCCCGCCCACTGCTCTCCCAATTCTGGGCCCACGATACAGGCCCAGGGAACCCAGGCATCACGAGTGAAGCCGCCTGCCGTGACTCCTGAGTGTCCTTGTCCTGGGCAGAGGCTGGTGTGCCTCTGTGTTCCCACACTTGTCCTGTTGAGGCAGAGGGGCCACCAGAGATGATGAGGATGATGTGACTGCTGATAACACCAGCCAGAACTCCAAAAATCACTTGGAATCCAGAGCAGGCAGACTGCCAAAGAGAGACTTTCTGGGGAACACCTCGGAGAGTTTCTGAGGCCTGCTGTCCCTGTTCTTTAAACGTACACACACACATGCGTGCATGCACGTGCACAAAATTATTACTTTTTCTTATCAACGTGTTACATATTTATTACTAACTTAAAAGTACTGTATTTTATTTTTTATTTTTAGAGACAGTCTCTCTCTGTTGCCCAGGCTGGAGTGCAGTGGTACAATCATAGCTCACTGAAGCCTTGAACTCCTGGCCTCAAGCAGCTCCTCCCTCTCGGCCTCCCAAACTGCTGGGATTATAGGCATGAGCCATTGCGTCCTGCCCAAAAGTACTACAGAAGGTAGAAAACAAAGGTCTTCTGACCATCTGCCATTTCCCCGTCACCAGGCAGCTCTTCCATTGCGACTTCCCATCTGAGGACTGTCCTTTTTCTGAGCTGTTTGACATTAAGCATGTGATTAAGAGACAGTCTGCAGAAATTACATTTCTTCCTGTAGTGTAGCAAATGAATGAACATCTTTAATCCTCAGTTTTCAAATCTGTAAAGTAAGTACAATAATAATACTTATCTCATAGGGTCCTTGCCAAGGTTAAAATGAGATAACCATATGAGAATCACTTAGTGTGATGCCTGGTACTAAAAACAATTAGCTATTACTACCACTGCTAATATTATTAGCAGCTGTGGGCAAAAGGAGTCTTGCATTCAGCCTGGTGACACTGCTCTAGGCACCGAGACCGACCTGTGTTTAGGGCAGAAAATCTGTGGACAGCTGCCTGCTGAGTGTTCGCCGGCTGTGGCTGCTCCAGGCCCAGGAACTCAGGGCTATGGAGTGCTCAGCAGGCAGCTTCTCCCATCATGGTGACAGAACTGCTGGAAAGAGT
Source organism: Piliocolobus tephrosceles (assembly GCF_002776525.5). NCBI lineage: Eukaryota > Metazoa > Chordata > Mammalia > Primates > Cercopithecidae > Piliocolobus > Piliocolobus tephrosceles. The sequence goes on from NC_045440.1 coordinate 448,439, forward strand.
GTCCCCTCGGGACTAGGAAGCCCTAAGTAATGAACTGCTGGTGGGTGGCACTTTATTCACACTGGAGTCTCCAGAAGAGCTAAGGGACCCTGGAGTTACCTGAAGTCCCCACAGCATGGGCAGAAGTGAGAACAATTTGAAATCAAATGGCCTGATGGACCAGGTTCCAACTGAACTCCACATTTCCATCCTGCAACGAGCGACGCTCTCTGTTCCAGCCTGTTAGGCTTCCACTGTTACAAAATGAGATATAATTCACATATCCTTTAAAAATGCATGAGTCAGTGGTTTTTAGTATCTCACAAGGTTATGCAACCATCATCAATATTGAAATCTTAACATTTTCATCCCCCGAGGCTGCAGTTTGATTGGATTCAGTAAATGTTTGCTGGAAGTTTCTTGTGTAAAATCCCAGGTATTGCAGTTAGTGTGCTCCTTGGAGTTTGGCTGGCCCAGCTCCATGCTGGCTCACTTTACTGGGTCCACATCTGCAACTGAGCCACACTCCCTCCCTCTGGTTTCTACACATTGACATTGAACTGGGACGTTGGTGAACCGGGACTGTCTTGATCAATGACCACCATTTCTTGGGCTCTCCCAGTACCAGGCACTGTGCCAAGACCTATGTGTGCATTCTCTCTTATTATCTAATTTTACAAGAAAGCCTAGAACTTAGGTCTTCTGGCTTCCACTCTCATATTCTTGTGGCTAGGCACAGTGACTCAAGCCTGTAATCCCAGCACTTTGGGAGGCCGGAGTAGAAGGATCGCTTGAGCCTGGGACTTCAAGACCAGCCTGGGCAACATAATGAGATCCTGTCTCTATAAAAAATAAAAAAATTAGCTGGGCATGATGGCACACACCTATAGTCCTAGCTACTCAGAAGGCTGAGGTAGGAGGATCACTTGAGCCCAAGAGTTTGAGGTCACAGTGAGCTATGATCACACCACTGCACTCCATCTTGGTTGGCAGAGCAAGATCTTGTGTCAAAAAAAATTATTTTGTTTTTGCTGTGCCAGGCTGACTCTGACCTACTCATTATACCTGCCCTCAAGCTGACACTCCTTGCTAAGTAATACCAACAATAATTTGGGTAGCAGGTTACAGTTTACAAAGCATTCTCTTCTGTTGCTTCATTTGATCCTCCCATCCACCTTGTGTGTGTGCGAGGAGAATGTTTTCATACTTTCCCTTCTTTGACCCTGCTCCTCGGAGTCTCTCTGCACCAGGTTCATCTGATCCCAGACCCTCCAGTCACTTGGGATACCAGCTCAACATTTCATTATTCAGCCTTTAATGTTCGAGTCAGATCAATGTCTTTTCATAAGTTGAGTGTGTGCATATTTGCAATCTCCCATCTCTGGTGTTTATGTATTAATTACGTATTTGCATTCATCTTCTTGCTCCTCTTGGGACATAAGGATATAAGGTCTATAGGGCCAAGGGCCATCTGGTAATTTCATTTTTAAGGACCAAGAGGGTTTTTTTGGAGGGCTTGTCCCATCATATGGCCTCTCTCATCCCTTCTTCAAGGGACAGATCCTTTTTTCTATGGGACATCCACTCCCTGTGGCTGAGGTGCAACAGGTGTCCCAAATTTGGCCAATTTGAGGATTCACTGAGAATTTTCCTGGGATGTTTTAGCCAGGGCTAATGATGAAAAAGCTCTGTCCAAAAATAATTCTAAAATTTGCATGGAACAAGAGCAACAACAAAACCCCTGAATCACCAAAGCAGTATTAAGTAAAAAGAACAAAGGTAAAGGCATCACACTACTTGATTTCCAAATACACTACAAAGCTATAGTAACCAAAACAGCATGATACTGGCATAAAAACAGACACATAGACCGATGGAACAGAACAGAAAGCCCAGAAATGAATTCATACATCTGCAGCCAACTGATTTTTAACAAAGGGATCAAGAAAACACATGGGGAAAAGGATATTTTCTTCAATAAGTGGTGCTGGAAAAATTGGATAGCTACATGAAGAAGAATGACACTAGACCTCTATCTCTTACTAAATACAAAAATCAACTCAAAATGGATTATAGACTTGAAGACTAGACTCAAAACTATGAAACTACTGTGAAATCAGAGGGAAAATGTTTCATGATGTTGGTCTGGGCAAGGATTTTTTGGATAAGATCTCAAAAGCACAGGCAACAAAAGCAAAACATAGACACATGAAGTTACATCAAACTAAAAAGTCTGCACAGCAAAGGCAACAATCAACAAAGTGAAGAGACAATCCACAGAATGGGAGAAGATATTTGCAAACTATACATCTGACAAAGGGTTAATATCTAGACTATGTCAGAAATTCAAATAATTCAACAGCAAAAAAATCTGATTTAAAAGTGAGCAAAATAACTGAATAGATGAAATAAATATTTCTCAAAAGAAGACATACAAATAGCAAACAGGTACGTGAAAAAATGCTCAATATCAGTAATCATCAGAGAAATGCAACTCAAAATGACAATGAGATATCACTTCACTCCATTTAGAATGGCTATGGTCAGACAGACAAAAGATCACGAGTGTTGGCAAGGATGTGGAGAAAGGGAAACTCTTATACACTGTTGATGGGAATGTAAATTAGTACTGCCACTAAGAAAACAGTCTAGAGGTTTCAAAAAATATTTAAAACTAGAATTACCTATGTAATCTGGTAATCTAACTACTGAGTAGTGGGAAAGAAAAGGAAATCAGTAAGTGGAAATGACATCTGCACTGCCATGTTTATTGCCACACTTTTCACAATAGTGAAGATGTGGAATCAACCCAAGTGTCCATTAACAGATGAATAAAGAAAATGTGGCACATATACACAATGGGAGACTATTCAGCCACAAAAAGAAGGAAATTCTCTCATTTGTGGCAACATGGAGGAAGCTGGAAGACATTACACTAAGTGAAATAAGCCAGATACAGAAAGGCAAATACTGCACAAGCTCACTTATGTGTGGAATCTAAAATAGCTGAGCTCATAGAAGTAGAGAATAGTATGGTGGTCGCCGGAGGCAGGCAGGCGAGGGTGGAAGGGGGATAAGGAGAAGTTGGTCAACTGGTACAAAGTTTCAGTAAGATAGGAGGAAGTAGTTTGGTGTTCCGCTGCACAATAGGGTGACTATAGTTAACAACAGTGTATATTTCAGAATAGCTAGAAGACTGGACATTGTTCTCACCACAAAGAAATGATAAATGTTTAAGGTGATAGATATGCTAATTACTCTGATTTGATTATTATGTAATTATACATGTATCTAAACATTGTATTTTATCCCCATAACTATGTGTAATTATTGTGTATGAATTAAAAATAAAACTTAAAAAAATTAACTTTAAAGTTCAGGGGTACATGTACTGGTTTGTTATATAGGTATATTTGTGTCATGGGGGTTTGTTTTATAGATTATTTTGTCACCCAGGTATTAAGCCTAGTACCCATTAGTTATTTTTGCTTATCCTCTCCCTCCTCCCACCCTTTACCCTGTGATAGGCCTTAGTGTGTGTTGTTCCCTTCTATGTGTTGTCATCATTTAGCTCCCACTTTTAAGTGAGAACATATAGTATTTGGTTTTCTCTTCCTGCGTTAGTTTGCTGAGGATAATGGCCTCCAGCTCCATCCATGTTCCTGCAAAACACACTATCTCATTCTTTTTAAATGGCTGCATAGTATTCCACAGTGTATATATACCACATTTTCTTTATCCAGTCTACCATTGATGGGCATTTAGGTTGATTCCATGTCTTTGCTATTATGAATAGTGCTGCAGCAAACATAGGTGTGTATGTGTCTTTATGATAAATGATTTATATTCTTTTGGATATATACCCAGTAATGGGATTGTTGGGTCACATGATATTTCTGCCTTCAGGTCTTTGAGGAATCACCACACTGTCTTCCACAATGATTGAAGACACAATGGTTGAAGAAGGCATTTGTCTCTTGGGGTTCCAAAATTGGTTGGACATGTGTCTTCAGGTCTCACATATTTTGAACGCCTAGATTCAGCCATGTCTTTATTAAGCTAATTTGAATTTTTTGACACTTGCAACTGAAAGAGTACTGACTAACACAGGGTCACAAACACAGAATAATCCATCATTCTGTTGACTTATTGTCCTGTATGAATGAGTAAGCTGTGGCATTGGATAAACCAAATCTCGTCTCTTCTTATGGTTTGACAAACAATTTATGTCAAATTCTAAGTGATCAAGCTTTTCTTTGACACTACAAATGTGTTGTAAAAGGAAGAAGATGCCATCATTGTTCTCATCCCAATCATCATCTGTATTTCATTAAAAGAGATATGTGCTATCAAAATGTGAGGAAAAGACTCTCATTACAGCACAAAGGCTCTTTCCTCTTCAGTCTTTACTCACAGGGAAGCGTTTTGGCTGCTAATTCACCATGATTCGTATGTGTATATGCATACATACATATATAAACTTTTTATTTTGAAATAATTTTAGTTTTTATGTTTTGAGATGGAGTCTTGCTCTGTTGCCTAGACTGGAGTACAGTGGCACGATCTCAGCTCACTGCAACTTCTGCCTCCCAGGTTCAAGCAATACTCCAGCCTCAGCCTTCCAAGTAGCTGAGATTACAGGAATGCACCACCACTCCCAGCTAATTTTTGTATTTTTAGTAGAGATAGGGTTTCGCCATGTTGGCCAGGCTGGTCTCAAACTCCTGACCTCAGGTGATCCGCCTGCGTAGGCCTCCCAAAGTGCTGGGACTAAAAATTATGAGATAATTTTAGATTTACAAGAAGATGCAAAAATAGTGTGGACACATTTCGTACACACTTCATCCAATTTTTCCCAATTATTATGTCTTATGTGATTATAGTACAATACCCAAACCTTCCAAACTGCTAGGATTCCAGGTATAAGCCACCATGCCCAGCCTGGTTTTTCTTATTCTTACAGAAACAAACTCATCAAGACTCTGTCAGAGATGCCAGTACCGTCTGTCACTCACCCCCTCCTCAGACATATGTTTCCAGCCCCATGGGCCTTTCCTCCAAGTGTCTAAATATTAATAATTTCAACCTTTTTCTTCTACTTGCCCAACTTTACAAGTAATATCTGCCTCTGCAGTCTCTACCTTCATGATATGTTAGGATCATCTTTCTGCTTTATTGGTTTTTCCATGCCTAATTAACAATTCCTTTTATTAAATTATCTGTTAAAAATACTGATGTAGTTTCTGTCTCCTGACTGGTCCCTGGCTGGTACGCCAGCTTATAAGACAGTTTTATATGGTAGCTGGTTATAAAAGAAGTATCCGAAAAAATTAACTTTCATACCAACACTAACTAGTTAAGAAACATAATTGGGTGTTTATGTTAATTATGTTAGCTGTTGGTCTTTTGTTAAGTGTTGTTTATCAAGTTGAGGAAGTTCCCTCTATTCCTAATTTTCAGAGTTTTTATCATGAATGGGCATCAAATTTCATCAAAAGCTTTTTTTCTGTATCAATTGGTATGATCATATGATTTGTTTTCTTTAGCGTGTTAATGTGGTGGATTGCACTGATTTTAAATTATTGAGTCAGTTCGACATCTCTGAAATAAATCTCACTAGTCATGGTGTGTAATTCTTGCATATTGCTGCCTTCTATTTGCTGATATTTTGTTAAGGATTTGCATCTATGTAAATGAGGGATATTGGGCTGTAGTGTTTTCTTTGTATATTAGTCTGGTTTTAGTGTTAGAGTAATATTGGCCTTACAAAATGCATTGGAAAATGTTTTCTTTTTTTTTCTGGAAAAAAATGTGTTGAATTGGTGTGTTTTTGGAGTTTTAATTACAATTTCAATTTTAAAAGGAGTTATGGGGCTAAATGGCCTACTTCATATTAAGTAAGTGGTTGTACTTTACACTTTTTGAAGAACTGGTATTTTTATTAGAGATTGGATTTCATTCACCATGTTGGTCAGGCTGGTCTCAAACTCCTGACCTCAGGTGATTCACCTGCCTCAGCCTCCCAAAGTGCTGGGATTACAGGCATGAGCTACCACGCTCGGCCTTTTTAGCTTTTTGTTTTATTGTTTTTTTCTTTTATTTTTATATTTTCTATTTCATTGATATCTGCTTCTGTCTTTATTACTTCCTTCCTTTTATTTGCTTTGGATTTATTTTACTCTTATTTTCCAGTTTCTTGAGGTGAGAGCTTAGATAGCTGATTTGAAATTTTTCCTCTTTTTTTTTTTTTTTAAATTGAGACAGGATCTCACTCTGTCACCCTGGCTGGAGTGCAGTGGTGTGATCACGGCTTACTGCAGCCTCAACTTCCCTGGCTCAAGTGATTCTCCCACCTCAACCTCCCTTCCTGAGTAACTGGGACTACAGATGTGTGCCACCATGCCTGGCTAATTCTTTAAAATTTTTATAGTGACAGAGTCTCACTATTTTGTCCAGGTTGGTCTCGAACTTCTGGTCTCAGGTGATCCTCCTGCCTTGGCCTCCCAAAATGCTGGGATTTTAGGCATGAGCCACTCCATCCAGTCTGAATTTTTTAGGATAAAAGGAGGATAAAACTGGTATAAATTTGGAGTCATTTTTATTAAATTATTCTTCTTAATATTAATGCAACTATTCTAAATGAATAAAATATTAGCAAGCTGAATCCAGCGGTATATTAAAAGAAAATATCAATGCTCAATAGGGTTTTCCCTTAGGGAGCCAGGTCATTAATATTAGGAAACAGACAGACACTGTGGCTCATGCCTGTAATCCCAGCCACTTGGGAGACTGAGGAAGGAGGACTTCTTGAGCCCAGGGGTTCAAGGCTGCAGTGAGCTATGCTTGTACCACTACACTCTAGCCTTCATGACAGAGTAAGACTCTCATCTCTAAGAAACAAAACAAAATATTAGGAAGCAATATAATTTATTACAGTATTCAGTCAAAGGAAGAAAAACTATACAATTATACCAATAGGAATGAAAAGGCATTTAACTAAATGCAGTATCCTTTCTTGATTAAAACAAATAAAACTCTTACTAAAAATTAGAACAAAAGGATATTCCTATAACATAATAAAAATATCTGATTCCAACAAAATAAAGAAATGGGACCTTATTAAACTAAAATCTTCCGTACAGCAAAAGAAATAATCATCAGAGTAAATAGACAACCCACAGAGTGGGAGAAAATATTTGCAAACTTTGCATTTAACAAAGGACTAATATCCAGAATCTACAAGAAATTCAAACAAATCAGCAAGAAAGAAACAAATAATCCCATCAAAAAGTGGGCAAATGACATGAGTAGACATTCTCGAAAGAAGATATACAAATGGCCAACCAACATATGAAAAAATGCTCAACATCACTAATTATCAGCAAAATGCAAATTAAAATCACAATAAGATACCACCTTACCCCTGTAAGAATGGCCATTATTTAACAAATTAAAAAACAATAGATGTTGGCTGCATGTGGTGAAAAGGGACCATTATACCCTACTGGTGAAAATATAAATGAGTACAACCTCTATGGAAAACTGTGTGGAGATGTCTCAAAGAAGTAAAAGTAGATCTATCATTTGATCTGGCAATCTCACTACCAGGTAATTACCCAAAGGAAAAATAGTAATATCAAAAAGACACCCACATGCATATGTTTATTACAATACAATTTGCAATTGCAAAGATGTAGAACAAATCTAAGTGCCCATTGACTAATGAGTAGAGAAAGCAAATATATACACCATGGAATACTACTCAGCCATAAAAAGGAAAGTATGTCTTTTGCAGCAACTTGAATGGAGCTGATGCCATTATTCTAAGTGAAATAACTCAAGGGTGGAAAACCAAACACTGTATGTTCTCACTTATAAGTGAGAGCTAAGCTATGGGGTATACAAAGGCAGACAGAGTGGTATAATGGACTTTGGAGACTCAGAAGAAAGAGGAAGGGAGGGAGGTGAGGGATAAAAAATTACTTATTGGGTACAATGTATACTACTTGGGTGACAGGTGCATAAAAATCTGACTTCACCACTGTACAATGCATCCATGTAACCAAAAAACCACTTGTACCCAAAAAGCTATTGAAATAAAAAAAAAGTTTGAAATCTGACTCAAACCAACCACTAGCATTATTTAATGGTGAAAAACCAGAAGAGATATTCTCATTCTTGTTAGGAACAAAAAGAAGATGCCCAACATCGGTATTCCGGAAATGCTAGCCAATGCAATAATATAAGAAAAACATGAGACATAAGAATTGGAAGGGAGGAAGCAAAATCATTTTTACCTACACACTGTGCAAGTCTAAGCTATAGTTCCTGCCTCAAACCCACCTTTCTATTTTCTGTCTTGTGCTTGTGGGGTTGAGATTCTGTACACCACCTTTCTGTCTTTCTGGCTGGCTCTATGTCAGGTTCTGCCCATAGAGAACAATGGAGGGAGACTACAAGGCTTATGGAGGTGAAGGAAATACACCTTCTGTTTGCTTCCTGGTCATAAATGCCCTTCTTTAGCCTCTCTATCATGGCAGCAACAGTTCATTCTTATAGCAGGAGCTGACTCCAGTTTTCAGTTTTTCCTTTCTTTTTTTTTTTTTGAGACGGAATCTCACTCTGTTACCCAGGCTGGAGTGCAGTGTTGCGATACTCACTCACTGTAACCTCCGCCTCCTAGGTTCAAGTGATTCTCCTGACTCAGCCTCCTGAGTAGCTGTGATTACAGGCATGTGCCACCACACCCGGCTAATTTTTGCATTTTTAGTAAAGATGGGGTTTCGCCATGTTGGCCAGGCTGGTGTGGAACTCCTGAGCTCAAGTTATCCACCCACCTCAGCGTTCCAAAGTGCTAGGATTCCAGGTATAAGCCACCATGCCCAGCCTGGTTTTTCTTATTCTTACAGAAATAAACTCATCAAGACTCTGTCAGAGATGCCAGTACCATCTGTCACTCACCCCCTCCTCAGACATATGTTTCCAGCCCCATGGGCCTTTCCTCCAAGTGTCTAAATGTTAATAATTTCAACCTTTTTCTTCTACTTGCCCAACTTTACAAGTAATATCTGCCTCTGCAGTCTCTATCTTCATGATATGTTAGGATCATCTTTCTGCTTTATTGGTTTTTCCATGCCTAATTAACAATTCCTTTTATTAAATTATCTGTTAAAAATACTGATTTAGTTTCTGTCTCCTGACTGGTCCCTGGCTGGTACGCCAGCTTATAAGATAGTTTTATATGCTAGCTGGTTATAAAAGAAGTATCCAAAAAAATTAACTTTCATACCAACACTAACTAGTTAAGAAACATAATTGGGTGTTTATCTGAAATTCACATGTGATTGGGTATCCTGCATTTTTATTTGCTACAGTTAGAAACCCTGAATATGGAGAGCCTGCTCCAAGTGTTTTGGGATCAAGGGATGGGGTAAGTGTTGATGGGGATGCTGTATCAATGGTTGGGTCCTACACAGGGCTACTGGCGTCATGAAAGTGTCCTGTCCAAAGCTTGGATTAGCACACTAGGACAACCCAGGGTTGAAGATAAGTGAATGCTTTACAAAGATGGTATTTGAAGGGCAGTGGATTTCCCAGGAATATTATCCACACACATTACAATATATTGGACATAATGTCAGCTCTACCTATTCTCTCCAGAATTCTTGTCTTATTATTTGTTTTTGTCAAGTCACTCAAATACACCAATTCACTGCTGTCTCAGAGCCACCCCCATTAAACTGACCTCTGACTACAATGGTACTAGTTGAGTCCATGAGGCCAACAAACTTGGGGGCCTTGTGGGCTGAGGGGGAAGGAGCCAGGCTACCCGGAACCAGCCTGAGTCAGTCTTTCTGGGAGTAATGTCTCTCCTGAGGGAGGTGAATGAACTCTGCTCTCACCCAGCTCACAAGCCACGTTTTCCTGGTGGCTCTAAGAGTGCATTCGCCTTCCTTGAATGGCTTGGGTCACAGAACAGCTTGTTCTTGTTTGTTGAATGATAACACCAGGGAACTTCCACCACCACTACCAGCACCACCACCATCCCCTTTAAATTACAAAACACAGAAATTCAAACATTTAGGTTCAAGTTTGTATCCAACAAAGGTCTAGAAAGACCCTGCAAATGTGAAAATAGTTACTCTGGGAGAATGAGATTAGGAGGTTGGGTAGTGGGAGTAAGGCAGTGCTTTGGTTTATTTATTTATTTAAAAACATTCACTTCTGCGTTGCTTGAAAACAAAAGCTTTTACAAAGAGAATGTAATATTAATAATTTGTAACAGACCAGTAACAAAGCAATGACAATAGAAACAAATTTTGAAAGTAAAACCCACTCCCAAACACAACTATTTTCATCTTCTGAAATATTGTTTCCCCCCAACACACAATGTTTGCAGTTCATAGGATGTGAGCTTTCTTTTTATTCTACTGTGTTCCTTAACATTTTACTACAATTTTTCTTTGCATTGCTAAAAATTCTTTCTGAGCACACCCTTTTCAGGGCTAGAAGGTGGCTTTGAGGACAGCTTGTAGCACAAGCTTGTCTTTCCTGAGCCCTGCCTTACCCAGCTAAGGAAGGTGGAGGTGGGGAATGGATTAGTTTATCTTGGGCAAGTTCATTCTTTTCTCTGGGCCTCAATTTTGGGGGGTGTGTGTGTGTGTGTGTGTGTGTTTCCATCTGGAAAAAAGGGCACTGGAAGCAGGTTCTCTTGGGGTCTCTTTGAGTTCTCATCTATTACCTTCACCAAGCACATCATAAATAAGGATCATTTGGACATAATTCTTTGTAAATCTTTATTTAATCCACCAGCCTTCCTGTTTCAAGATCACTTGGCGCAATGCAGTTCATTTATCCTCATGATAAATACCTGGCAGTGGACCGAATTTTTCCTTTCATAGATGGAGAAACTGAGTCCAGAGGTGTGGGATGGAGGTGTGGGATGATTTACCACAGTTTCGGTTTCTTATCAGGGCAGCCCTGGGGTTCGGCTGCCGGTGCTGTGGGTGATGCATAGCTGACGGGGTCGCCGTGGCCTGGACATCATGGCGGCTTACATATGACCATTGCACAGATCCATCATGTGCCTGCCGCCTCCCTTTTTTTCCTCTTTGGACTTCAAGTCACTATTTCTCTGTGACATTTCTGTGGGATCTATTCATGAATAAACCTTTGGAGCCAACACACACACACACACACACACACACACACACACACACAAGACAATTTGGTCACGCCTAAGAGGCAAATAAAGCTGGAGCGAGCCTGAAAAAGGAGCTGCAGATAAAAAGTCCAGTATCGGGGCAGGTAACACCCAATTACAACAGAGCAGTGTTGACTTACACTTTTCCTTATCGGGGGAATCAGGTATTCATGTAAATCAGAAAAGGATTTGATGGATACCAGTGCATTGGAGTCTCTAGCCAACGGACAGGTTTGGTTAAACAAAATATATATTCTTCTTATCTGCAGTGGCGACTATCACTGCAACTCCCCGTCTCCCCTCTACTCCTCCAAGCTCTATAAAAACAAGGGCCTTATCTAGCGTTTGTAATAGGCTCATGTCTAGCAGGGTCTGTGCTAAAATCACTCTGACAATGCCACAGCTCAGGCCCAGCCCAAGCCATTTTGGCAGACAGATGATTTTCCCTTATCTCCAATTGTCTTGGCAGTAAATGCCTTTTTCTTAAGATGCTTGTTTAGACTACCCAGGGGAAAAGAACAGGTACCGTCTCTCTAGATGGAATAAGCCTTTAAGACGTGGAGTCTCACAAACTGATGCACTTGTTTCGTGCAGTTTGAGGGCCGTGGTGCAGAGAGAGCACAGACTCCAAGAGGTTGTTTCAGCATCAGGTCGGTCACAAACACCTACAGAAAAAAAAATGCCAGTGACAATTGTGTGACACGGGGAGCCTTGGGTAAGGCAGGAAGTCTTCAGTTGGATAATGAAGAAATAGGGCAAGATGGAAGCAGAAAGGTGATGAAGGTCAAAGGAGGGAGAGTAGTTTACACGAGACATGAGGAAGTTGCTGAAATTTGGGGAGCACTTTTCATCTCTGAGATGGTTGGTGTCAGGCTGAGGGTTGTGAGGGGATGCAGTGTGGTGGAGTGAGAGGCCTGTGCCAGGCTCGGCCCCAACCTGCTGAGAGACCATGACCAAGCCCCTCCAACTTCCAGGCTTCAGAGCTGGTCTTCCGTGAGTGTGATCCACACTGCCTGGTCCCGGAGGTGCAGGAAGGCAGCGACACACTCCTTCTCTGCCCCTGCTGGAGCCACGCGTCCCTGGGACCCACCCTGGATGAGCACAGGGGTTTAGTCAGCCTTGAATTTGCCGTTTCTCTCACTTCTAGGTGCTCTTGGTTGAATAACAAGATGGTCAGAGTGAAAATCCTGGGGGTGGCTTTTCAGTCACGCGATGGAACGTCCTGTGTGAACTGGCATGTCACCTCTATCCACCCAGAGGAGTGTCTAATCATGCTTCAACCCCCGTCCCCCAGTGAAATGGGTGCCTCACTCTCCCTGGGTAACTCCTTCAGAACTTCATGGGCCTGTCCGCGTCTTCCCACCAACTATGTAGTCTAAACTCCCCTTTCTAAGTTTTGATTTGCATTTCCCTAATGATTAGTGATGTTGAGCATCTTTTCACGAGTGTGCTGGCCATCTGTATATCTTCTTTGGAGAAATATCTATTCAAGTCCTCTGCCCATTTAAAAAAAATTGGATTTTTTTGTGTGGTTGAGTTGTTGGAATTCTTTATATATTATGAATATTAACCCCTTATATGTTATGTGGTTTCCAAATCTTTTCTCATATTTCATAAGGTACACTTTTCGCTCAGAGAGAGGGTGAGGTGGAGTCACGTGGGTCTTTTGGAGCAGACCAAATTTGCTCTGGAAGGCTCCTCAGGGAACCAAGGAGCAGGCTGACCCAGCCACTTCCCCAAGGTGCCCGGGGGAGAAAGTCCACTGTGCTTTCCACCGGGCTGCAGCAGGGGCAGGCAGCCTATGGTGCCAGCTGGTGCTTCTGGGGAGATGAGGAAGGTGCTTCTGGGAAGTGGGAAAGGGCTCTTAGTTTCATTATTTTTCACTTACAAAGAAGGTGAGAGAGTCTCCATAGAGGGAAATTCTTGGGAAAGGAGGAAAAGGGTTTTGATGAAGTAAGAAGGACTTCACTAGTCTGGGATCACAGGGAAGGAAAACAGCGAGGTGCAGGGCATAGTAGGGTTCTGGGGATTTGGGGCAGCTCTGGATAGGGACAAGTCACGAGGAGGCCAGGAATCAGAGGGTAGAGATGGATGAGTGGGGGTTGTAGAGGACCCTGAAGATGACTTCCCTCAGGTGGATGCCCTGTGGAAGCAGGCAGGATAGGGCTCAGAGCACCATGAGATTGGCAAGGCATCTTGGATACCACTTCTTATGTGGGTGAAAGGTAATATTTCCATTTCTGAACTTGGAAGGTAGAACCCTGCTCAACCTCTCTCTTGAAAAGGGAGTGCCAACGGCCACTTGGTTATTTATTTCTTTTGAATTGTGTCATTTTATGGGGTTGTAAATGAGGATGGCAGGGAATCAGTTAAGAAGGTGGAGCCTAGGCGAACAGCAGAGTCCTTGCCCATGTGGCACTTGCAGTCTAAAGGTGCAGCCAGGACAGCCCGGGCTTGTGGGAGGGACCATGGCTCTACCCTCAAGGAATGACCAAGAGAGGGATCTTCTCCCACAGCCACCAGGGGACAGGCAGCAGGGTGACACAGGTGGCTACAGGTCATTGGAGCAGCCAGATTGAAGAACAGGAGGGAGGACCCAGATTCCTGTCTCCTTTGTTTAGGAGACGTGGGAGCGGCCGTGGTTGAGTGGCTGGAGCAAATGGGCAGAAGCCTCTGTTTTCTCATCTGGAGAATGGTAGCTGTAGGACATCATTCTCTCCATTATCCGTATGACATAAGTCCTCTGGGACATCATTCTCTCCATTATCCGTATGACATAGGTCCT
>NC_045440.1:462415-484719 GCF_002776525.5 Piliocolobus tephrosceles
ACATAGGTCCTCTGGGACATCATTCTCTCCATTATCCGTATGACATAAGTCCTCCGGGACATCATTCTCTCCATTATCCGTATGACATAAGTCCTCTGGTCTTCCTGTGTTTAGGCACGTGGCTCCACCCCCTGGTTCCATAATCCTCAGGGGGACTTGGTGCGATGCAATCGGATGTGTCCCGGTCTCGGGGGCTTATGTTCCCATCAGTGGATCCAGATTTTCTCTGCGTTTCCCATAAATCCCCTCTCATCCCCCACCTGCCCAGGCCATGAGGTGCCTCTGCAGCCTGTATGGCTGCCACCCTCTTCTGCTCTCTTTTGCCGATGCCATTCCTCTTCCTTCACACCCCAAAGCATCAGGGACATCCCAGCTTTGTGTGAGACCGGCTTTATGAAAGTCTAGGGAGGTAACAGAGAGGGAAGCTCACCTTTCAGGACCACACAGCACATGGATCTAAATCGAATATTGGACATGATTGTCCTGGGGTTCCTTGGCCGCCCCCTCAGCGGATTTTGCTCTGAGAACCTTTCCTCTCAGGCCCCCACTGGCTGATGTGCTGCCGTTACTCTGCCCACTCTCCTCCTGTCCTCACCTTTTCTCTTCCCTGGTTGAGGCTGCCTGGAAACCAGGCATTCCTCCCACTTCATCACGCATGACAAGGCAGCTCCGAGCCAGGCGGCCCGGCCTCTACAGGCCACGGCTGGGGAGGGAGGGAGGCGCCACTCACCTTTCTCTTCCCAGAAGACCCAGGCAGGCCTCTTCTGAGAAGGAAAGAAGGTCATGTGGCGAAACCTGGAGAGCGCAGAGCGCTGCTTGGACACAGGAGCCATCCTCATGTTTACCTGCCTGTGGGTTGCTCCCAGGGTTGTGTGGGCCTGGAGCTGTAGCCAGACAGCTGTGAGTGGTAAGCAGAGGTCCCAGGGCATTCTCGTCTGTGCTCAGCTCAGCTACTGGACAGGAACTGGACTCGTTCTCAAAGGCTTGCGTATGGTACTCCCAGCACCGAGGCTGAAGTCATGGACTGAGAGCTCCACGGCCGAATGTGCAGACAGACGTTGATTTTCCATTGGTTACACGCTGGTTCTGGTGCCAGAATGCTGCTGGGGTGAAGGACCCGGACTCAGCAGGCAAACTGTCAGCGCATGGCTCCTGGCTCTGCCTCACATTAGCTGGGTGACTTGGGGGAGTTAGCCCCTCTCTGCCTCCTGTGAAGAGTAACAGTAATAATGGCCCACCTTACGCGGTTGTTGTGAAGATTAAATGAGATACTGTATGCAAACGAATTCGCTATATAGTGAGTGCTCCACGAAATTTAGCTACTATTATACTGATGGTTCCTGGCTTGGAGAACTCATAGCCAGTGCACAGCTAGGTATGTAATGTCATTAAGGAAGAAAAGCCCATTTGTCTTCACTGTGCTCCACTTCTGTCCTCTTCCAGACAATACTCAGAAAACAGGTCTGACTCCATTCTCCTCAATCCTCCCTCCCTTCCCTCCCCGGTACCCTCTCCCTACTGGTAGCTGAGGTAGGTGTAGGGTGCTGAAGGGCTGCTGGCCTGGCTCCAACAGCACTATGATCAGGAGTCAGGAGAAGTAGGATCAGTTGGAAAGACGAGCAAATGACTGGCTGTAGTGGGCACGGAGCTGGGCATAACTGAGGAGGCTGTAGGCACTGCCATGGGCATTTATGACTCTTCCTTGGAAGGTTTAAAGAAAAGAAGAGAGACATCTGTCTTTTGGGGACAGGTTTAGAAATCACAGTTTCTGGAAAGTGGCTGGGAGGATGTCCCAAGCCTTCTGATTTTGTTTCATGCTTGGCAGAAAATGCCCCTCACCATTGGATATCACCTTGAACAAGGCTGCTGGTGGCAGGTGGACCAAGGAAGTCTTCCCAGAGGAGGAAGTGAGTTATAAAGGACGAACAGGAGTTTGAAAATTGGATGATGCCAGAGGAAGGCGTTCTGGGCACAAAGACCAGCACCTGCTCATGCAGGTGATCTGTCCCATCCTTTCTGTTTCTGGTACAACTATACTGTATTTGCTGCAGTCCAAGTTTCTCTAGGGCCTGCTTAGTTTATTCCCACTGGCTGAGACCTGGTCTGTTGTTCTAGGCAGTGTCACCAGGGTTGTTTTGGTGGCAGTGCTCACTGGGAAAAGGTACAGCCTTATAATCCACAAATTCAAATACTGAAGATCTTGGAGGAAGGGTGGAAAGTGCATGGGTAAAGGGAATGGCAGGAAGGCACAAGATACAAGCATCTCTACAGAGGGACAGGTTGAAACATTTAGGGTGATTAATATATTTACCCTTGTGATCATGGTGATGGTTTCATGGGTTTCTACATGTGTCGATACTTATCAAATTTTACATTTAAATAGGTGCAGTTTATTGTATATCAGCTTTACTTCCACAAAGCTGTTAAAAAGAATATAGATGCCTCAAAAATTTTAGTTGCTTTAAAAATGTATGTTTCTAAAGCATAAAACTAACACAGGATAATCAGAAATTTAAAAATGTATGAAAGCAGGAAAAAGAAGATCAATCACTCATTTCATTTTTGTGTATGTTGGGGGGATTGTTTTTACCATAAAAAAAGACATCCAGGGCTCACCAGTGAATAAGACTCTAGTCCCAGCTCCACTGGGCCAAGATGCTTCATCGAACTGAGCAGAGTCCCCTGAGGGCTTGTGTCCTGCAAATGTCCAGCTGCTCCCACTCAGTGATTGCAGTGTGGCAGGTCTGAGAAGGAGACCCAGAATCTGATTTAAACCCAGTGACTCATGTTTTTCTGTTCCAACCAGTCCACAGTTCACTCTTTGAGAAATGCTGAAATAGGGAATGAATCACAAATCCCTTCATCTATTTTCCTTTGGTCATAACCATGCTAAAAATCCCTGTTTACAGATGTGGAGTTGCCACTGTGTCTTGAGATAGAACTATCTAGCTCTAGTCTAGGATTGCTGGATAATATGGTAGTCCTATTTTCAGTTTTTTGAAGAACCTCAAAACTGTTCTCCACAGAGACTGTACTAATTTACATTCCCATCAACAGTGTACAGGGGTTCCCTTTTCTGCACATTTTTGTGGGCACTTGTTACTGCCCGTCTTTTGAATAAAAGTCATTTTAACTGGAGCAAGATGATATGTCATTGCAGTTTTGATTTGCATTTCTCTGATGATCAATACTGTTGAGCACCTTTTTATATACCTGTTTGCCATTTGTATGTCTTCTTTTGAGAAATGTTTATTCAGATCTTTTGTCCATTATTAATTGCATTATTATATTTTTTCCTGTAGAGTTGTTTGAGGCTCCTTGTATATTCTGGTTATTAATCCTCTGTCAGGTAAATATTCTGCAAATATTTTCTCCCATTCTGCAGGTTGTCTCTTCACTTTGTTGGTTGCTTATTTTGCTGTGCAGAAATTTTTTAAATTGATGTGATCCCATTTGTCTGTTTTTGCTTTGGCTGCCTGTGCTTTTGGGGTATTACTCGAGAAATCTTGGCCTAGTCCAATGTCCTGGAGAGTTTCTCCAACGTTTTCTTGTAGTAGTTTCATAGTTTGAGGTCTTAGATTTAAGTTTTTAATTATTTTGATTTCATTTTTGTATATGGCAAGAGATGGGGTCCAATTTCATTCTTTTGCATATGAATATTCAGTTTTCCCAGCACTGTTTATTGAAGAGATTCTCCTTTCCCCAATGTATGTTATTGGCACCTTTGTTGAAAACGAGTTCACTGTAGATGTGTGAATTTGTTTCTGGGTGATATATTCTGTTTCATTGGTCTGTGTGTCTGGTTTTATGCCAGTACCATGCTGTTTTTGTTACTATATCTCTGTAGTATAATTTGAAGTCAGTCAGGTAATGTGATTCCTCCAGTTTTGTTCTTTTTGCTCAGGATGGCTTTGGCTATTCTTGGTCTTTTGTGGTTCAATACAAATTTTAGGATTGTTTTTTCTATTTCTGTGAAGAACGTTATTGGTGTTTTGATAGGGATTGCATTGAATCTGTTGATTCATTCTGGTAATACGTACACTTTAACAATATTGATTCTTCTAATCCATGAACGTGGAATATCTTTCCATATTTTGTGTCCTCTTCCATTTCTTTTGTTAATGTTTTATAATTTTCATTGCAGAGCAGAGATCTTACAGTTCTTCAGTTAAGTTTTATTGTTGTTGTTCTTGCTGTTGTTTCAACTACTCTCTGTCTCTATGATATCTTTGGTTAAGTTAATTCCTAGGAATTTAATTTTATTTGTAGCTATTGCAAATGGAATTACTTTCTTGTTGTCTTTTTCGGATTATTTGCTGTTGCCATATAAAAATGCTACTGATTTGTGTATGTTGATTTTGTGTCCCGCAACTTTACTGTATTTGTTGATCAGTTCTAATAGTTTTTTTTGGGGGGGGGGAGTCTTTAGGTTTTTCTAAATATAAGATCATATTACCTGTAATCAAAGATAATTTGACTTCTTCCTTTCCAATTTGGATGCCTTTTATTGCTTTCTCTTGTCTGATTGCTCTACTAGGACTTCCACAGTAGTAATGTTAGTGGTAGTTGATATGGTTTGGCTCTGTGTTCCCACCCAAATCTCATGTTGAATTGTAATCTCCAGTGTTGGGTGTGGAACCTGGTGGAAGGTGATTGGGTTGTGGGGGCAGATTTCCCTCTTGCTGTTCTCCTGATAGTGAGTGAGTTCTCATGAAATCTGATTGTTTAACAGTGTGTAGCACTTTCCTTTTTGCTCTCTCTCCCCTGCTCCACCATGGTAAGATGTGCTTGCTTCCCCTTTGCCTTCTGCCATAATTGTAAGTTTCCTTAGGCCTCCCAGTCATGCTTCCTATTCAGCTTGTAGAACTGTGAGCTGAATTAAACCTCTTTTCTTTATAAATTATCCAGTCTCAGGTAGTTCCTTATAGCAGTGTGAAAATAAACTAATACAGTAGTAATAACTAACATTTATTGGGCGCTTACTAATAAATACATCCATGGCACTGTTTCAAGAGCTCTACATGTGTCATTTCAGTGCTAGTTGTTAGGAGCAAGTTCCTGCAGGTAGATGTTTAGGTATAAATTTAGTCCTGCCACTGCTAGTTCAATAGCCTTGGGCAAGTTACTTAAAAGCCCTAAGTTTCACATTTCTCCAAAGAAGATATACAAATGTCCAGCAAGCACATGAAAAGATGCTCAAAATCACAAATCATTAGGGAAATGTAAATCACAACCACAATGAGATATTACCTTATCTCCATCTTTGGCTACTGTCAACAGAAAATATGTATTGGTGAGGATGTGGAGAAATCAGAGCCCTTGTGCATTTGTTGGGAGTGTAGAATGGTGCAGCCACTATGAGAAACAGCATGGCGTTTCCTTCAATAGCATTACCATATAATTCAGCAATCCCATTTCTGGGTATATACCAATAAGAATTGAAAGCAGGGTCTTGAAGAGATATTTGGATACCAGGCTCACAGCTGCATTACTCACAACGGCCAAAAGGTGCAAACAACCCAAGTGTCCATTATGGGTGAATAGATAAAGAAAATGTACATAAATGGAATATTATGCAGCCTTAAAAAGGAAGGAAAATTTGACACATGCTACATGGATGAACCTTGAGGACGTTACACTGAGTGAAGTAAGCAAGACACAAAAGACACATACTGCATGAGGCACCTGGAATAGTCAAATTCCTACAGACAAAGTAGAATGGGAACTACCAGGGGCTGGGGGGAGGAGACTTGGGAGTTAGTGTTTAATGGGTGCAGAGTTTCAGTTTGGGAACATTGGCTGCATAACAATGGGAAGGCATGTGATGCCACTGAGGTGCACACTTAAAATAGTTAATGTTCTGGGTATTTTACAACAATGTTAAAAGAGTTCCAACTTCCTCATCTCTAAAGTTGGGTGAAAAAGCCTTCCCTGCTTTGAATTTGTGACAGGTCTAACACCCTCAGAAAATGATCCAGCCCAAAGTCAATGATCAGTGACACCATTGAAGAGTGTGATGGTCTTTCCTGTCCTTCTGTTGGCTTGTGCTCAGGGATGGTCAGCCCTTGGGCACAGTCCTTCACCTCTCTGGGCCTCAGTTTCCCCAAACAGATGTGGTGGGACCATGGCCAAGGTCCCTCTCCTTCCCTGCAGTGGTGCTCCCCACTGGTTACATGCTGGCATCACCCTTCCCAGGATCTGGACTGAAGATCACTGGGGGCGGGGCCTGCGGATTTTACTCTGCTGCCCCGGATGACGAGGGGTAAAAGACAGGGGTGACCTGTGCTTCCCCCACTGGAGAAGTCTAACTCTGGCATTTGATGGTACTGGCGGGTGTGCACATATGTGTGTATGTGACCAAATGTGTGTATGTCCACACACGGGTGTATCCATCTACGTGGCAGGGTGTTGAAGTGGGAAGTCCTAGCGTTGTGTGCGCAGAGGGAGGGGCTGCTGTGCTGAAGGTCACAGCCCTCAGTTTGGTCCTCAGATGACGAAGATTGAAGAGTCTTTCCATATCTGTCAATGTCAGTGTTTTGTGAATCTTTTCTGCACATTGGAAAACTTTACAAGAATGTGGGTGCCTGAGGCCCACCCCAGAGGCCCTGATTTAATTTCTCTGGAGGTGGCCTGGGCCCAGGATTTCAAAGCTCCCTTGGGGTTTTAATGTGCAGCCAGTTGGGAGCTGCTGCTCCTTGGGGCAGACAGAGGAGGCTCCAGCCCAGACTTGCTGGGCCTGTTCCCAGTCTGAGGGCTGAGGAAGCTGGTGTGTGTGAGGGAGGCTACCTGTAAGCTGTTTATTACCTGCTTGAATTACTGGGTAAATATTGACTGGAGGCTCCGGTGTCCCAGGAGCTACCTGTGGTTACCACGGGCACATCCCTGGTGCAGTGGGATAGATGTGTCTGGTTGGGGCTCTGGATGGGCCACACAGAGGGGAAGGGTACCCTTGAGGGATGCAGTGGCAGGACCCTCCAGTGGAGAGCTGGGCTCTTCAGACAAGCCTGTCCATGTGCAGCAGAAGCCCAGGAGCTGAGGTGGGGCTGAATCTTGCTCATTTGAGCTTTGAGAGCTTTGGCAGGATTTCTAATCTCTCCAAATCTCAGTCTCAATCTGTACAAAGATAGCAGCAGCTGCCTGCAGCGTTATTGTGTGGACGAAATGACACCATGGTGCACAAAGCACTATCACACAGCAGTCACTCAATAAACAGGTGTTTCTTTTTTTCTGGATGAGAGAATTGGCGGGCCGCCTGGTCTGTGGTAAGGTGCCTCGGCCTTCCTGCTGTGAGTCGTGCCAATCCCATGGCTCCGGGGGAATGTGGGGAAGAGACTGAACTCCTTTCCTTCTGGGTAGGGGCTGAACTGTGTCTGCCCAAAATTCGTATGTTGAAGTTCTAACCCCCTGTAGCTCAGAATGTGACTGTATTTGGAGGGTCTTTAAAGAGGTAATTAAAGTTAAACGAGATCATTAGGGTGGGTCCCAATCGAATATGACAGGCATCCTTATAAGAAGAGGAGCTTAGGGACATAGTCACACACAGAGGGAAGACCCAGTGAAAACGCAGGGAGGAGGTGACGGTATCTACAAGTCACAGTGAGAGGCCTTAGAAGAAACTGATCCTGCCAACCTTGACTTTGCACTTCCAGCCTCCAGGCTGTGAGGAATAGTTTTTGTCGTTAAAGCTCTTCCGTCTATGGCCCTTTAGGCAGCCCTAATTGACAGATACACTTCCCCACCTCAACCCCGCTCCAGCCCTAGAGCACAGCAGTCACAGCAGCACTCACCCTCCTTCTTGCAATGTCTAAATCCTTCATCTCTCCCTTCTCCCTTCCCCCCAGTAACACCAGTCACCAAGTCCTGAAGTCTCCCAGCTTTTCCTCCACTGTAACCCACGGCCTCCCAGGCCTCCTTCTGTGTCATTGCCATAGCCTGCTCCACACCACAGACATGTTTGTCAGCTTTGCACACGAGCACACGATGGCGCGGTGTTCAGATCCTGTTGCATTAGACTCCGGGAGAATCCAGATCACTGGGCTGGATGGCCAGCCCTCCATGGCCAGCCATGTCTCTCCTCCAGCACAGGCTGCATGGACATCTGAACAGTGCCCGCATCGTTTCCAGAACATGCCATGTTACTCTCACGCCTCTGGGCCTCTGGGCTCCACTGCCTGAGACCTTCCTCCCTTTCCTGCTCATCAAACTCCCATTCATCCTTCAAAGGCCTCTTTCCGTGTTTCTCTCCTGGAAGCTCCTCCCTCTTTCCTTCCAGTGCTGTGCACTGGCCTGTGCCACACGCATGCAGTTTGGCAAAACTTCATCTGCGTATCTTCCTCCCTGCCAGAGTGTGAGCTGATGACACCAGGGGCCATGCTTTATTTATCCTCACATCCCAAGCATCTAGCCCAGCAACTGGGGGCATAGTTGGTGCTCAGTAGATGCTTCTCAAATGAAGGAAATAAATGAATAGCTTAGACCAGAGGATTCTTTGTTGGGGAGAAGCAAAGAAGGGATTCTTTGCTGCTGTGCAGGGTAGGCCGTTTAGCAGCATCTCTAGCCTCTGTCCATTAGACGTAGGTAGCACTCCTGCCCCCCACCCCTGGGTTGTAACAACCCAAAACATCTCCAGAGATTATCAAATGTTCCCTGGGGACAAAATCCCCTGGTTGAGAACCACTGATGTAGGCCTGCAGAGAGTTCAGAATCTCTTGAAATTCACTGACGGTACATCCAAGTTTAGCAGGACACAGATATTGATTTTATTACAGCACGAATAAGAGATAAACAGCAATTTTGGAGGCCTTGTCCTGAAGCGGGTTCTATTGGAGGGGTCTTTTTCTAGTAATAAGGCTAGCAGGCTTTTCTTTTCCCCTGAGATTTTGACTTGAATTTCCTGTTAAATTGTGTGCAAAGCCAGTGGAAGAAGATACATTTTCCGTACCATGCAGTGGCTCTGAGAGCAGTTGGGATTACAATTTTCAGAAATCAAATTGGTACCTCTTCTGCCTCCCTCCAATTAAATCACCTCTTTAAAAATCTTTAACTGATTTTCTCCAAAATCGCCTTGTCCCTGGAGCTTCCCAGAAGCCGTAACAATCATAAAACACTTTGCACAAACCTCCTTTTGCTGGGACCATCCACGAAGTGTGGGGGACACCAAGCATCCCTCTGCATCCTTGCTGTCCACCTGTGTCTCTCTGCACCCAGGGCAGCAGCTTATGGAAGAGCTCCCTCCCTCTCACATTGGCCCTGAACTGCTCAGGTGACCGCTTCCCACGGGGGTGAACTGGACACGTTTCTAACCTCCCTGCACTCAGTTTCCCCTTTTGTAAAAGTGGGTGATAATATCCCCTTATCATGACTGTAAAGCAGTGGGCACCCAGCAATGCCACCATCTTCACAGGCCACGGCACAGAGCTTGTTTAGGGACCGGGTAGCGGGATAAGCTGCCTCTTCTGACACGAAGCAAATTCTTAGACGAGGAAGCTCCTCTCCTCTGGGAAACTCTCTGGGCCCGCAAGTCCTCCTTCCAATCACAACATTGGCTATTATGTCTCCTGTCAGACATCGAGTCCTCCTTCCAGTCACAACATTGGCTATTATGTCTCCTGTTAGACACCGAGTCCTCCTTCCTGATCACAACATTGGCTATTATGTCTCCTGTTAGACGTCGAGTTCCTTTAAAGGGTGGCACATTGGGCCTTAGCAGTAGGGCTGACGGATAAAATACAAGATGCCCAATGACATTTGAATTTCAGATAAATGATAAATAATAAATTAGCATATGTATGTTTCAAATATTGCACAGGACCTACTATACTTAAAATTATTCATCATTTGTCTAACATATAAATTTAACTGAGCAGTTTGTATTTTATGTGCGAAATCTGGCAACCCCCACTTACCAACCATTTGCACCTCAGGTGAGTATGTCCATTGGATCCTTTTCAGAGACGGAGTTTAGATAGAAAGAGAATAAATGTGAGGTTCATGGAACTACCTCCTGGGTGGTAACAAGTACGGTGGCCCTGATGGGTCATTTGGTATGGATTGGCTTACCAGCTGAGTTTTCTCTGTCATGAAACAGCTTTAAAAAAAAATAAGGAAGCCTAGTTTCCATTGACCCTGCGGCTTCTATATGAAACATGCTTGTAAGGCTTCTGTGCTGGACCCGTTTCTCAAGATTTTTGGCAAAGAGGACCAAAAAATAGCTTCTGTGGATATTATTTATTTAGTATTAACGTGGCAAAGCTAGGTCTTAGCTGCTGGACATTTCAAGTAAACAGGATCACGCCACATACAGTTGTTTGAAACCAGAGATTTCCTGTGACCCCCAGAGCTTTAACAAGAACCAGAGAAGTGATTATTTATAGAAACCTGTTAATTTTCCCTCCTCCCCCATTTAATCCCAAATACAACAAATCCTGGGACGTCTGCAGACAGTGGCTCGTTTGACGGATGAAGCCAGGGGCCACCACCCAGTGCAGTTCTGCTGATGAGTGGAGGCCGGGGTGGGTGCCGTTCCGTATACGATAATTTCAAGAAGCTACAAACACAGCGAATAAAGAAGAACATGAACCCCCAGCACACGATGTCTTTCGGTGAAGGCTCCTAGAGGGCTTTGCAAATCTCTTCTGAGCTCAGCAGCTTCAAAGAGTTCCCAGGCAGAGACGGAAGCCGGGTGGCTCCTTCACATTTCTCCTGGAGCGATCTGTTGTCTGAACAGATCGCTGAACATTTGCTCATGCTTTGCGGAGAGGACTTTGGCTGAATTCCCTATTGGAGGGGCAACGATTGTGGTAAGATGACCATAAGAAACTTTCCCTTTGTTAAACAAGAAAGTAACATCACTTATTTTGCTAGGCTGAGCATTTTCTCTTTTCCTTTCTCTTTTTTTTTTTTTTGAGACAGAGTCTCCTCAGCCTCCCAAGTGGCTGGGTTTATAGACGTCCACCACCTTGCCCAGCATTTTTTTTTTTTTTTTTTTTTTTTGGTATTTTCAGTAGAGAGAGGATTTCATCATGTTGGCCAGGCTGGTCTTGAACTCCTGACCTTAGGTGACTCACCCGCCTCCGCCTCCCAAAGTGTTGGGATTGCAGGTGTGAGCCACCACACTTGGCCTAACTTTTGTATTTTTAGTGGAGACGGGAGTTTCACCATGTTGGCCAGGCTGGTCTCGAATTTCTGGCCTCAAATGATTCCCCCTACCTCGGCCTCCCAAAGTGCTGAGATTACTGGCATGAGCCACTGTGCCTGGTCATTCTAAGCATATTCTACTGGGATAATATATGTAAGTAAAGTGTAAATTATGGTTGCTATAGTCAAAAGCTATAAGAGTATCTGAGTTAAGGCATGTCCCTTGGACCTAGAATAGGAGTGTTTTAGTGGAGTGGACTGACCCGTGGTCTACAGGGTCCTCACAATTCCATATAGCCTCACTCCTGACCTGCTACCTCTTTAGGGGAATCTGTGGAGGCCAGCAAGTGTCCCTGGGTCACCAGAGTTGTGATCTTTCAGCTAGTGCTTGTCCAATTACAAGCACATTTTTCTTTTTAAGAATGATAGGGAAAGGACAAGAAGACACAGGAAAAGAAAATACTAGATGCATAGCAAATCTTCAGGATGAGTATTGTCTTGTGACACTTTTGTTTCAGGTACTTGATACACACATGTGTGTACTGGACTGCAGGTAAAGATGTATTTGCTACTGTGAGTTGTACTGAAAACAATTTAAAAGAGCTGTCTTAAGCAAAGGCAAATCTGATGTCATCACTTGGGCAGCTTTGAGTCCAAAATCCAGCCAAGGAAGTGAGTGCTAAGCGAGTCATCAGGCGAGTTCAGGAATGCCTTCTTGATTAGAGTCACAGGACAGAGTCAGGGCACCAACATGGTGCCCTCAGGCAGGTCTAACCCCAGCTCTTCACTTAGCAGCTTTCAGCCTCTCCAAGCCCCATTTCCTAAACCTCAGCAAGTAGACTGGGTATCAAAAGGGCCCAGGCTTTGCTCAGTGCTAACCTCCAGGGCTCTTTACCTTCTTGACTGTTTCAAGGGAGCCTTTGGCTTCCTCAATGTAGGGAGGGGCTGAGGCCAGTGCCGAGCTTGTCTTCCCTGCCCTCCTCAGGACCCCTGCTCTCACTGATCTGGGGTCCCTCCCCCTGGGGCTCCCACGCAATGAATGTCCCTAACATCCTTGGTATGTGTGGAGACAGGAATGTTTTCCAAATGTTTCCTTCTCCTCCTCTGAGAAATAAGATTCCCTTTCCACGTTTTTACCCATCAGGATGACGTGGGGCACATCTTGGGCACTTCAGGCTGGGACTTTTGTTAGTAGCAGGATTGGCAAACCCATGCATCTCCCTGCTTCGTCCTCTGAAGAGGATCTCTAGCCACAGAGCCAATGATCCTTCCCTTTCTCCCTTTCCCAAATGCGTGTCATTTGACTTTGCCATCTCACAGAGTGGACGCTCTTCCCTTCTGTGCTTCCTTCCTGGCTCTTCCCTTTATTTTGTCTTTCTCCATTTCCCTCTAAATCGTGCTGTTTCTGATGCAGCTTCCTAGTTTGTAAATAGGCATACCTATACATATATTTTTACGTTGGAGAAAGCATTTGCAGAAATTAAGTAAAGCCAGCGAAAAACTGTATGGCTTTGACAATTGCATATTGTAAATATGCATTATGTGACTCTTGTTGAAATAGAGGTTCAGTCAATCTAATGATCTTCCACTGTGCTTTCTGACTTGATCCCTAATTCTGAGGCTTATTCATCTGAAATAGTTTCTCACTGTTTTGGGGGTGGAGGTGGAGGATCATGCTTTTCCTTATAAACTGCCTTCAGTAATTGTTCAACAAAACATTTAAAGACATTGGCAGTAAGTAGTACAAAAGTGATATCACTGCAACTAGTAGGAAGGTATCTAATCAGAAATCAAGTTTGAAGGGTTTTTTCCCCCAGGATGTATACTTTACCACCTCTTCTTATAATCATAGTAAAGGTTATATTACTGGAATTTATTTAAAAAGCACTATGAAAATATCTTCCTCCCAAAGCCTTGCTGCATCTTGAGGGTGACCTTTGAGGAGGGAAGCATCTTGGGAACAGCACACATGAAGCAGACCAGCCTCTTCCAAAACCACCTGGGTCAATCTTGATCCTCCCAGAAACAGATGCTCAGATGGTATTAAACATGCAAAGATTTTATTAGGGGAAATGCATGTGTGAGAGAAAATGAAGAAGGAGCAAGAGAATCTGGAACTGTCAGTCTTCAAAGTGAGTTCAAATTGGGTGAAGGAGAGAGGGAGAGAAAGTTGGGTGGAAATTGCTCGACCAAGATGCCATCAAAGGCAAGTCTGGCAAAGCAGTCGGGGAGTCATTGTGCTCACGCTGGCCACCAGAGGAGCCTGCCGGGTCTCCCTGCTGTACTCAATTGTGGCTGGGAGCAGCCTGTGCATGGTGGGAAGGGAGGCCTTCCTAGAAAAGCTGCCCTGGATTTCCTAGCAGCAGTGCAGCCTGGTCAGTGAGCGCTGCCCTAGTGGGCAGGTGGGGTGGGAGGGTGTCTGTAAGGCTGATTCTTAAGGCCACGCTGCCTAACCTGACCATTTTCCTACCTACCTGATAGGGATCTTCCGGCCGCTTTACATCCATCCTTGCTTAAAGATACTTTTGCAGTGTGCAAGACTTCCCTGTTTTGTGATTAGTTACTATTCATAGGTAATCCACAGGTCGATCATGCTGCTTACAGCCCAGCAAATGTGCTTCTTCCAGAGTTTGATTAGCAGGTTCTACAGCTGGAGAAAGCAAACAGCTCAGGGAGTGCACTGAGTTCTGATGAAGTGACTGCTGGTGCCCGGCTTAGGCCCCATATCAGCCTGGGCTGTGTGTTCTCAAGGGAGCAGAGGGGGTAAGCTCCCTTGAGAGAAGTAATGCCCGTTGTGTGTTCCGTAGTGCGTGAGAGGCTAGCCCTGCGCTTGGAGCAATTGAGGTGCACCTTGCTCTGATCGTGTGGCACAGCCTGGGGAAGCCCCAAGGCCTCCTGGGACTCCTGTGAAGGGCCATTCTCTCTTCCTTGTGGCCCTTGCCTTGGCTCCTACATCCAGATCTGTCAGCTTCAGTCACCCTCCTGCCAGCTGGCATGACGTTGGACCCTTCGCCTCTTCAAGCAGAAATCTCGCCACTCTTGTATGTCATCAGGTTAGTGAATTCACCGCAGCTTTAAGGATCACTTCAGGTACATCCTTCTGCCACCCTGCCTCGCCTCCCTCCTCACTCCACGTCCTTTCCAAAAGCCCATGTTCCTTGGAGCCCTGGGTTTCCCCCGACTCCATGCCCCCGACACTCCAGCTCTCTGGGAGTAACTGCATCTACTCTAAGAGCTTCTTTCCCAGGCCCCTCCCCACCAACCCCGCCTTTCCCAGGTTCCAAGAATTCTGGGGAGTAAGAGTCTCCTCTCCTTGTGATCATTTTTTAAAGATTTCTTTTCTGAAATAATTACAAACTGGCAAAAAAGTTACAAAAATAGTGCAAAGAATCACTACATAACCAGATTTCCCAAAGGTTAACAGCTCACAGAACCACAGTAAAATGAGTGAAACCAACAAACCGACCTTAAGGCACTTTATTGTCTAAATTGCGGATCCCTTTCCAATTTTGCCAGTTTCCCCTCAAATGTCCTTTCTCTGGTCTAGGATCCAATTCGAGACAGGCTCACACGTTGCGTTTCATTGTCACATCGCTTTAGTCTCTTTTAATCCAAATTCTGGCGGCTGGGAGGGCGGGGAGTTAGCAACATTTTTCTGTGAAAGACCAGATACGAAATGTTTTAGGCTCTGCAGGCCATGTAGTCGCTCTTGCGGTTATTTTTATTGTTTCTAAATGAATGTCTGGCAAATCTAGGCCAGTAGATTCTGTAGATTAAAAAAACACGGTCTCTGAAATAATATTTCCTCATTAAAACTGTCTGACAGCCATCCACATTTACCCAGTGTGTTCTAAGCAATGCTGGGGTGAGTGAGTGAGGCAGTGCCCAGGAGCGGTGGCTGGAGGCTCCCCATCCTCCTCGGGACCAGGAGGAGTGGGCGTGTCCTGAGGTTGAGCCCTGACCTGGGCAGATGGGCTTGCAGAGCAGCTGTGTCTGGGTTCCCCCCTCTTCGACATCATTTAGAATGGAGGCTGCTCACGTCTCAGGGGGCTGGGACCCCCCCAGCTGTCCCCTCAGTGCCCTCCTTCCCTCCCCCAATCGGAATGCCTGGGGAACAGGCTTCACTTCAGATTCCTTCCCAACCCTGAGTCTTCTTTCCCAGTGTGAGATGCTTGGAATCCCAGACAGGCAGAGTCAGCTGAGGACGGTGGGAGAAGAGGGGGTGGGCGGAGGACGGTGCGGTGGCGACGAAGCCTCCTCAGCAATCAAAGCTGGCATTGTTCTCAAAGAGTTAACCTGCATACCAGGCTTGCAATTAGCAGGGAATAATGGGGTGTGATGGCTGCAGAACAGCGACTGGAACTGATTTTCAGCCTCGCGGTGAGAAACTGCCCTGCTGACTTCCCTGCCACATTTCCTGGTAACTTGCTGTGGGCAAGCTCAGTAGAGCAGAAATCCTCGGGGTGGGGGGAGGGAGCAATCTGTCTTCGAATAATTTAAACAATGCAGCTCAGCCAAGCTAAATGGGGCTTATCAAATGTTACACCTCTTAAAGCTGCAATCAGAGGCGGCAGGATATTAACTGTAAAGCTCTGGGTTCTGCTCAGAAAAGCAAGGACCAGACTTGCTACTTAACCGAAAAGAAGGAGGAGTTTGAGAGGTGACGGGAGAGAGAATGGGATCAGCTTTGAAGCCCAGATCAAGAAGCAGATGTTTGAGGATGGGACAGGGAGACAGCCTTTATTGAGCACCGACTGTGTGTGGACCTGGCCGCTCTTTTACATAGATGGCTTTCTCTAACCTTTGCCCCAGCTCTGTGGAGACATGCTGATATTCATATGCATTTTTAAAATTTCTCTAACCTCTGCCCCAGCTCCGTACACACATGCTGTCATTCATATGCATTTTGAAATAGCAGAGCGAATCACTTGAGACTTGTTCGCTTGCAAAAATGTTAGAAAACTCTGACTCCAATTGGCCTCAGCAAAGGGATTTTTTTCCCCTCAGTGTCTCTTGTAGTTAAGAATCTAGTGAACGAGCTTGATTCAGGGCTGCAAGGATGTCACCAGCAGCTGATCTCTCTCTACCGCTTGGGTCTGCCTTTTGCCGTGTTGGCTTCAGATTCAGGCGTCTTGAAGAGGTAAAATGGCAACAGCCACTCGGATCCCTGGCTTCCTCTGAGGTCCAGGCCCAGGGAAGAAAAAGAACTCTCTGCTCTAAAAGTCTAAGCAGGACTGGCTTCCAGCTTCAGCCAAGATGGAGTGAAAGGCCATGTTCACTCTCACCTTAAACATTCAAAACCAGTACATGAAGCAATGGTTTTTAGACAAGAAATAGCAGTCAGCAGGGGATAGGGACTCTCGAGGAAAGCAAAGGAATGAGTTGAGACCCCCATTGCCCTTGCTCACTGCCAGGGGAGTTTCTAGGCTGCAGCACTGGGACGGGAGAGTCAGGTGGAGCCTGGTGGTCTCCACTAACAGAGGCAGACCCGGGAATCTGGGGAGGACAGGCAGCTGCAGGTCCCAGGAGCTGCCCAGAGAGAGACCTCTGGAGACCCACAGAGGGTCCCCGCTGAATATTCAACAGAGAATGGACTGGACCAGACCGTGGCATTCACAGAAGGAATTATCAGAGCCTGGGGAAAGAGCCCCTTGAAGGAACAGGCATACCAGTTCCCAGAGCTCACATGTGTCAGGAACAGCTCCTGGTCCTGCCAGCCGGAGTGGAGCGAGCTCGTAAGACATGGGGCATCAGGCAGAGCACTCAGAAAGCTGCTGCCTCAGTCGTGGCAATTAGTCCGATTAGCCCTTGACTTAAGGCTGTTCTGGTCCTAATAGATCTCATCCAAGTCTTGAAAGGAATATACTGTTTCCAAGTGACTGAACGAGATCACAGAATAAAAACTCAAGAACATTTGAAGAACACGTAAAAATATCCATCACTCAAGCAGGTAAAACTCACAATGTCTGTCAGCCAAGTAGAAATTACCAAGAACACAAAGAATACAACCCTTCGTGAAGAGAACTAGCAATCAATAGAAATAGAGCTAGAAGTGATACCGATGATAGAATTAGTAAACAAAGACACTAACACTGTTATTATAAGTATTTTTAATGTGTTCAAGAAGGTCGAGAAAAACATGAACATTTAAAGTAGAGATATGGAAGATAGAAACGGACCCAAATATAACCTCTAGAGATGGAAAAACAAACCTAGTTGTTATCTCAATGTCTGAGGTCACAACTAGACACGATGGGATTAACAGTTTTGACATTGTAGAAGAAAACGTAACTTGAAGAAATAGCAGGATGGTGCAAAAGTAATTTGCAAAAACCACAATTACTTTCACACCAACCTAATAGCAATAGCAACTATTCAAAATGAGAGTCCGATAGGCCAGGCAGGATGGCTCATGTCTGTAATCCCAGCACTTTGGAAGGCTGAGGTGGGCGGATCACCTGAGCTCAGGAGTTTGAGACCAGCCTGACCAACATGGAGAAACACCGTCTCTACTAAAAAATAGCTGGACATGGTGGCACGTGCTTGTAATCCCAGCTACTCAGGAGGCTGAGGCTAGAGAATCGCTTGAACCTGAGGCAGAGGTTGCAGTGAGCTGAGATCGCACCACTGCACTCCAGCCTGGGCGACAGAGTAAGGCTCTATCTCAAAAAAAGAAAAAAAGAAAAAAGAAAATGAGAGTCTAGGTGGGGGTGGCTGATGCCTGTCAATCCAGCACTTTGGGCAGCCAAGGCAGGTGGATTGCTTGAGCCCAGGAGTTCGAGACTAGCCTGGGCAACATGGTGAAACCTTGTGTCTACAAAAAGTTAAAAAATTAACCATGTATGGTGGCATGTGCCTGTAGTCCCAGCTACCTGGGAGGCTTGAGGTGGGAAGATCACTTGAGCCCAGGAGGTTGAGGCTGAAGTCAACCATGATTGTCCAGCCTGGGCAATAGAATAAGACCCTGTGAAAGAAAGAGAGAAAGAGAGATATAGGGAGAGAAAGAGAGAGAGAAAGAGGAAGGAAGGAAGGCAGGAAGGCAGGCAGACAAAATGAAACACAGAGAAAAAGACTGGAAAATCAAAGCCCAAATGGAACATTAGTGAGCTGTGAGACTGTATGTTGGAGTCCCTGAAGAAGAACAGATGGGCAGGGTCTCTGATTTGCCCACCCTCAGGGGACTTGTGTATGGGGGTGCTCTGTTGTTAAATAAATGAATGGTGCTGTTGCCTTGCGACCTTGCACTCTTCCGCTCTACGGAGTTGGTCTAATAATGAGAGTGATAGTAACGATGGTGATGACGACAGCCCTTCATTCACTGATCACAGTACATGTGAGAATATATAGAATCCTTTCTTTTACCCTTGCGACAGTCCTGTGAAGTCAGGGTCATTATCCTCACATTACAGATGAGGAAATAAGCATATGAGGCTTGTTTGTCCCATGAAGGTGTATCCAGGACAAGTATCTTGGGGAATCCAATTTGATTGTATAAATTCACATAGTTTTGTGAGAAGTTGAGGCCCCTGGATGTGATTTGAGCTAGAGGAGACGGGATCGGGGAATAGCCTTGGTTTAATCTTACATTTAACTTGTGTACATGGCAAGCCTTTTTCCATCTCCGGTCCTCATGTTTTCTTCCTATAATAGGAGAATGTTTGAATAAATTGGTCTCTAGGAGCCCTTCCACTGTGAGTATTAGTTTCCATCACTTATGTGTTGGGAACAAATTTGTCCAGGCCACTTAATGCAGTCACTTTCAGTTATGTGGCATTTGTACATGAGACGTTTGTAGCATTGTCTCATAAATGACACTGGAAACAAAACTTTAAAAAATGTTAATAATGTTTGATGACTCAAAAACTGGGACATAGTTCCCTGTTTCCCTAAATCAAGGCTATTATAATGTTTTTTTTTTTTTTTTGAGATGGAATCTCACTCTGATGCCCAGGCTGGAGTGGAGTAGCACAGTCTCAGCTCACTGCAACCTCTGCTTCCTGGGTTCAAGCGATCCTCCTACCTCAGCCTCCCAAGTAGCTGGGATCACAGGTGCCTGCTGCCATACCTGGCTAATTTTTATATTTTTAATAGAGACGGGGGTCTCATCATGTTGGCCATGTTGCTCTTGAGCGCCTGATCTCAAATAATCCACCTGCCTCAGCCTCCCAAAGTGTTTGGATTACAGGCGTGAGCCACGCCTATAGGTGCCCAGCCTATTCTAACCTATTATTGATGACAAACAGTAACACAGTGATGCCTGCATGACCATTGAGATGTAGAACACTATCTACCCTGAAACTATATGTCCACATTGGTCTGCTTTAAGTAAGTTAAGTTTCCTATCCCATCTTTAGGTTGTCAGCTCTCAGTTTTCACATATGAGCCTTCCTTTCTCTATAAGGTCTCCCTGCAGTGTGCTGTGGGCCAGAGCCTGTGACAAACACACACCCTCACATACACACACGCTCACTGCTTTGCTGCAGCATAACCACCCTTAAGCCGCAGAGTCGGTTTTTATAACTGTGATACTAACTGGATGGGTGTCACGCAGGCCATAAGAAAGGAGGACCATGGCATGCCTGCAGCATGGTTTTGTGTGGAGCCTGTCCTAGACACCACCCTCGGGGCTCCTCATCTTTGCAGAGTCCTCCCTCTGGGCTCATCTTCCAGCTTTCCCTTGGTTCTGGCTTCTAAATTTCTAGCATAGACTGGAGCCTGGTTCTGGTCTTTGAGTTGGTCTTCATGGACGTGAGCTTTGCAAGTACGTGGTCTGGGTCATTGCTGAGTACTGTTTGCATATCATCCTACAGTCACTCCTCAGGCATTTAAACCCCTGCCCCCCTCGGATAACTCTCAGACTCCCCAATAATTGCACATGAATGGCCTCAGACATCCAAGGGGCTCCCCTTGTCATGAACACCATTTTGACTGAATACACTGATTTTGCTCACACCGCTACAGCTCTTTGTATGACAGTGTTATGAACAATTTGACCTGTTACACATAACATAGATAACATGACATGAAGCTATTAGCAGCATGAACTCAGGTAGTTGTAATTACTTTCCTAACATAATTGCTTAAACTCATAGTATTTCTAGCTTGCAGTTTCTCACAATTGCATCTTCCCCTGTAAATTAACTATATATTTTAAGCTGAAATATTTTAAAGTTAATTGTCGGTGTATCCCCCCTAAATATTTCCAAATGTATCTCTAAAACATAGACCATTTTCTTACACAGTCTGATATAGTTTGGGTATGTGTCCCCACCCAAATCTCTTGTTGATTTGTAATCCCCAAGGCTGGAGGTGGAACCTGGTGGGAGGTGTTTAAATCTCTCATGGTTTGGTGCTGTCTTCGTGATAGTGAATTCTTGTGAGATCTGGTTATTTGAAAGTGTGTGCACCTTTCTCTCTCTCTCGCCCTCCTTTCCTCCTGCTTTTACCATGTGATGTGCCTGCTCCCCCTTCACCTTCTGCCATGATCAGAAGCTTCCTGAGGCCTCCCTAGAAACTGAGCAGATGCCAGCATCATGCTTCCTGTAAAGCCTGCAGAACTGTGAGCCAATTTGATCTCTTTCCTTTATAACTTACCCAGTCTCAGGTATTTATTGTTTTTTGTTTGTTTTTGAGACAGAGTCTCGCTCTGTCACCCAGGCTGGAGTGCAATGGCACAATATCGGCTCACCACAACCTCCGCCTCCCAGGTTCAAGTGATTCTTCTGCCTCAGCCTCCTGCGTAGCTGGGATTACAGGTGCCCACCATCATACCCGGCTAATCTTTTTGTATTTTTAGTAGAGACAGGGTTTCACCATATTGGTCAGGCTGGTCTCGAACTCCTGACCTCAGGTAATCCACCTGCAACCGCCTCCCAAAGTGCTGGGATTACAGGCGTGAGCCACAGCGCCAGGCCAGGTATTTCTTTATAGCAATACAAGAACGACCTAATATACAGTCAAAATAACAGTATAATATCAAAAAACTAATAATAATGTATTAGTATTCTCTAACCTCTATTTTGTGTTCAGTTTCTCCTGACGTCTCCACCGGAACCCAATCTGTGATTGTGCATTGCACTGGCTGTCACTTCCCTTGTGTCTCTTTTAATCGGTGGAGCTCTGTGCTGTCTGCCCTGCTGGATTTTTCTGGTCACTTCCCCGACAGTGTCTCCTGGCTTGCCGCTGTGTCCCCTGTTTCCTCCATAGCTGGCAGGTCCTGCAGCCCAAGGCTCCAGATGTCCCCACCCTTCCCCACGGGACCAGGCTGTTCTGACCTATGGCTCAACACCTCCTTGAAGGGCAAGAGGACGCTGGTGAGGAGCACCCCAGGGAGCAGAGGGAAAGTTCTCCGTCCCCAGCCTGCTGAGTTGCCTACAGCAGGGATTCTTCCTGATTTCAGAAGAAAAAAGGAAAGTGCTCACGACTGAACGTCATCACCTACGCTTGGCTTCTGTAGCAGGCTCCACTCTGTCCTCCCTGTTCCTGGGCCAATCCCTTGCAAAGCATCCTGTAGCTTGTTTAGTTCTGTTGGACAGACTGTACTGAGCTCCTGCAATGTGCCAGGCATGGAGCTAGGGGACAGGGATGCAATGTTGTACAGGAATGAGTTCCGCAGAAGTCCCAGTCCTTCAGCTCACAGGCTCGTGGGGAAGGTGTGGCTGTCATCAGGTAACAGCATCGCAGTGCGGTGTATGGGTCTTTACATGGGGTGCATTGACGACACCTAGGATGGACGCCTAGTCCAGTCTGGGGCCAGAAACCTTCCTAGAGGAGATGCTCCCTGAGACTGTCTTGCGGGGCAGATGAGACTTATGCAGCCGTAGTGGAGGGAGGGAAGGCCATTCCAGACGCAGGGAACAGCCCAGCGGCAGGCATCGGGGCAGGGAGCATCATGGGTCTCAGGGCTCTACAAGCAGTTATGGGTTCCCCGGAGTGTGACTCAGGATGGGGCTATGCCATGGAGGAGCAGATATGTTCCACTGAGGAACTGGGACTTTACTTTGTGAGTGATGGGGGCTCATTGAGAGGTGTCAAGAAGGGGCATGGCACAGTCAGGTCCGTGTGTCAGGAGCTCATGTGAATGGAGCGCCCTAGGGCAGGTGGGGTGAAGGGAGGTAGGCACCCAGGTGGGAGCTAGTGCAGGGCTGGGGAGGGGAGCTGAGGCCTTG
>NC_045440.1:484729-492033 GCF_002776525.5 Piliocolobus tephrosceles
CTGGGGAGGGGAGCTGAGGCCTTGGCCCAGGTGGGAGCTAGTGCAGGACTGGGGAGGGGTGCTGAGGCCTTGGCCCAGGTGGGGGCAGTGCGAGAGGAGGGGCACAGATGGACGGGGTAGATCTGAGGGCATCTGCGATTGGTAGGGGTGGAGATGAGGGAGGGAGAAAAGGCCATGCCAGGTTTCTGGCCTGGTTGCTTCTGCCCATTAACACAGGGAGGGGAAACTGTCTAAGGAAGAACCACGGTGCTGGAGGATCAGGAAAGATGACTTTGTTCTGGGAAGTGTTGGAGTTAAGGTGCCTGGAGTGCCTGGATCATGTTCCACTCGTTAGGAGGTGGTCTGACCCAGGTCCTGGCATGCTCATCTGAGCCCTGAGGATAGGCCTGGGTGGTGGGCATGGTGTTGTTAGCAGATCCACAGCAGCTGGCATGGTGAGAATGGATGATACCACCCGGGTCATAGACAGAAAATTGCTGTGGGCCTAGGTGGCCGAATGGTCGGAGAAGGGGGAGGAGAAACGAGGAGCATGTGGACAATGCCACAGGAGGGTTTGAAGAACAGAAGAGAAATGTGTAGTGTTCCACACTCCAGGTCCAGAGAGACAAAGCCTGGAAAGAGTGCCGTACGCGGGGAATCAGCACGTACACGGTGTCCCTCGCCAGTGCAGTTTCAGTGGAGCGGGAGGAGGAAAGGAACAACACAGCGGGGTAACCTTCCATAAATGGGGACAGGGCATTTGGACCCCAGGAGCCAGGAGGAGGGGGGATGAGATAAAAATGACAGAGTCAAAATATTGGAGTCAAACAGGTGAGGTCCGTATCACTCTGTTCAAACCCAGCCACATGTTCATCCTGGACTGAAACCCAGGCTCCTCAGTCCAAGCCTCGGTGGTCCCAGGAACTGGTCCAAGCCTGCAGTTGGAACTTTCTGGAGAGAGATCGCCCTCTACTTCCCCATAAGCTTCCATCCCGCAGATTAACCTGAGCACGGATCATTCCCCTGCCTCTGCACTTTTGCTGTTCCTCATCTTGGAACCCCCTTCCAAGACCTCTTTGTCCCGCCAAGTCCCATCTACCTTTCAAGGCTGACACCCTGCCTCACTTCCTTTGGGAGGTCCTCTCTGTCTGCTCCAGCGAAAACCATCTCATACCCTCACACCCTCAGTAATGGTGAGCCCAGCCCACTTTTTTCTTTCCCACACAATTGCGATGTCTCCCCAGTCAGACCAGCCTCTTCAGTGCTGGATGCTGAATCTTGTATTTTCTTTTTTTACCGTCCCCAGACTGTCTAGCCTCTGACCCAGGGTGGGACTTCATTGGCCGCAGAGGGGAATCTCAAAGTTAGGCAGTAAGGCCCTGGGGCTGCTTTCCAGGGCCTGGCACACAAAGTTCGGTCTCCTGAACTCAGCACATCTCCGCTGTCTTCCCCAGCACCGACCTCAGAGAGCGGGAGGGATGGGGCAGGTCCAGGCCTTGCCGCCCGTGGTTGGAGAGCCTGACACACACAGCCCAGGCTTTGCTGCAGTGGAGGAAAGGGCAGGTGCTTCCCGGGGAGCCTAGTTCTCTTTTGAGGGGTGACGCCAGAGCCTGTTTGTGGGGAGCAGCCAACAGCACGCTGGATGTTCTGTGCACATAATCTCATTTAACCTTCACAGTCTGAATTGTTCTTATTCTCAAACGCCTGCCGTGAGAGTGAATCCTCAGGGCTTGGCCAGCTGTTAGTTGTAGGCCGCAGAAGCAGCATTAGCTGATAGTTAAGACAGGAATGACTTTATGAGAGACATGAGTGAGCTCCAGACTCACCGAACGATGGGGACACAGGCTCTGGGGTGATCTTGCAGGAACGACTTTCTGAGCCTTCTGGAACTGGCCTGGTCAGGAGCCAGGTTGCGAGACCCTGGCCCCACGTGGCCTCCGCTACAATCCAAGTCCCGTGCCCATGTGCCCTGCAGCCTCAGAGGCTAGGAAACAGCTTTTTTGTGTGTTTTGCTTTTTTTTTTTTTTTTTGTCTTGTTTTGTTTTAAATTCTACATTGGGAAAGTGGATTTATAATAAAGAAACCATAAAAACGTGGAGAGAACGTTCCCAGGGGTTTGGTCAGCCTTGCACAGCCGTCCTATCTGAGCTGTACCTCAGGCAGACCCAGCACATTTTCAGATTCGCCAGCGAGGGAAACTAAAGCTCAGAAAGGCAAACTGACAGCTGGTTTTGAGGCAGCTGGGATCCAGACTGTGATGTGAAGGTTCCACTCTTTCCACGTGGCTTGGAGGATTAGGCTGTCAAAGCGGAAGAGTGACAGTGGCTTTGACAGAAACAGGGAAGAGCGGGCTGGCTCCTGTGGGGATGGCGATGGCTCACGTTTAAAGATATCAAAAGCGCTGTTGGGATTCAGGTAGCCACATCCGACAAGCAGTTGGAGGTTGAGATTTGGAGGCATTTAGCCTGTCTTCCTGGCCTTGGAGAGAAGTTCTGAACAAAACGCCTCTATGAATTGAGTCTCAGGATCTCTACGTTTCTCAACACACATGCACACACATGGACACACGCAGGCACACACATTAGCATACAGACAGTGACACATGCATACACAGGGACACAAGGACACATGCACATACTTGCATATACAATGATAAGCTCTGACACACACACCTGACACACACATGCGCCCACATGTGCGCGCGCGCACACACACACACACACACACACACACACACACACACACACACAGGTAACTTCGACAGCCTGTGGCTGTAGAAGTGCTTCCAAGGGCCTTTCTTTCTTGTCCTTGTCTGGAGTTTTCAGCACTTGGAAAATGTCAGGAGTGGGAGGCGTTTCGGTCTTGGCTTAGGGTGAACTCCCTCCACATATTTGGAGAGTGTCCAGGCCCTGCAAGCCGCCCACAAAGCAGATAACAGTGACCTTGCTGCTGAGGGAGGACGGCCCCGCAGAGGCCAAGGAGCTGCGCTGGCAGAGCTGAGGTTACCTCTCCTCCCTGCTGCACCTGGGCCGGCTCTGATGTTAAAGACACCCCCGCCCTCCGGTCCCCATCCCCGATTGGGCTCCCGGCCTTCTTTGTGCCGGAAACACAAGGCCCAGCTCTCAGGGAGGCAGTGAGGGCAGAGCACTGCTCTGCTGGCCCGGGTGGAGAACAGCCCAGCTCTCCCCTAGGAGCTGCAGGCTGAGGTCTGACTCCAACCCCCTTGCCTTTTTGCAGGCCCGAAGCAGCTTCTCCAGGATGGTGACAGATTTTCCAAGACCCCAGCTGCAGCTTGACTGGTGCGTGTATGTGTGGGTGTCCACAGGTTGAGCTGACCCTGAGAGTCCTGGTGCCAGAGGGCTGTGGAGGTCATGTCATCCCAACAGAACACCCTCTGCTGGCATTCCTGTCAAGGGGTCATCCTGCCCCATTCCGGGAGCTCACTGCTGCCGGGGCAGCCTATGGATGGGGGAGCCTCTCCAGGTTTCTGCCTCTCTGTTGCTTCCACTTACTGGCCCTAATTGCACCTCTTGAGCTACGCAGATTAGGACTAGCCCTTCTTCCACATGACAGCCTTTCACATACGTGAAAACAGCTGCATTCATGCATTCAGCTACATCTAGCTTTGAAGCCCTCCCTGGTCAGCCAGCTCCCTCTCTTTGGCCCCTATTTGCAAGTTAGGGAAAGTTCAAGTCTGATTGGGTGCCAGGCCTGGTGCTGGGAGCTGGGGACAGACACATGGTTTGATACAAGTAGTTGGTGGCCTAATGGAGGAGGCAGACAGCAGGCTCTGGTCAGCGTGCTGAGCCTGGGGGAGGGACAGCAAGCCTGCAGGAGGACATGCAGGAGTTGGGGAGCTGGGGGCCTTAAGGTGCTCCAGACAGAGGACACAGGATGCACAAAGGCTGGGGTTGCAGCACAGTGCCCTGACCTGCAGGTGGTTCAGAATGTGTGGGTCTCAAGCAAGCCTGCTGGGTATCACCCAAAGGAAAATATATCGTTCTACCAAAAAGACATCTGCACTTGTATGTCCATTGCAGCACGATTCACAATTGCAAAGATATGGAATCAACTTAGGTGCCCATTAGCAGTGGACTGGATAAAGAAAATGTGGTACATATACACCACGGAATACTATGCAGCCATGAAAAGGAAGGAAATCACGTCCTTTGCAGCAACATGGGAATGCAGCTGGAGGCCATTATCCTAAGCCAATTAATGCAGGAACAGAACCAAATACTGCATGCTCTCACTTGTAAGTGAGATAAACCTTGGGTACACATGGACATAAAGATGGGAACAATAGACACTGGAGACTTCAAAAGAAACGGGAGGGTGAGAGGGGCAACGGCTGAAAAGCTTTCTATATGCTACTATGTTCACTGTCTGGGTGATGGGATCCACAGAAGCCCAAACCTCAGTATCATCCAATATACCCTTGTAACAAAGCTGCACTTGTATCCCCAAACCTAAAATTAAAATTAAGTGAAAAAGAAAATATGAGTTACGAACAGCTGCAGGGCATCAGGGCATTGCCTTATCCTGAGGACCATGGCAGGGGGTGGAGGTTGGCAGCTTTCTGAAGTATTTTCAGCAGGAGGTGCAGAATTAGGTGCAAGTTTAGGTGGAGAAGGGGTTTCAGGGGCTATCCAGTGGTGTGGGCAGAGTCCGGCACCGGGGACTGCAGTGGCTCTGGCGAGAGGTGGTGGTGCCTAAGTGCGAGTTGTGGCAGTGGCCACGGGGCTGGGGAGCTGTTGGTGGAGTTGGGCAGACCAAGGCCTCTCTCTGGCCATGGAGCTCCAGAGTCCGCACAGATGTCTACGGATCTAGCTCGAAGCCCTCCCGGTCAGCCAGCTCCCTCTCTTTGGCCCCCATTTGCAAGGTAGAGAAAGTTCGAGTGCGGTGCTCAGGATGGAAGCAGACTTCTAGGTAATGTTTGGCACTTTGTTTTCCTCCTCCTCATCTCTGTCTTCTCTGCCACCAAGGTTGACACTAGTGGCTTGGTAACCACAGAGCACAGTCGGCTTCTACAGAACTCACAGTGTCTCCTGAAGACCCCAAACCTTCGCCATGCTGTCTGTTTCAAACCCACACTCCCTCTGCCCCCACTGTGGAGCTCGGCAGTTGGTGTCTAGTGCTCTAGTGCTCAGTAACAGGAACCCACGTTTATGATCCTGCTTTACATTATCCCCATGAGATTCAATTTTCTTCAATTCAAGTCCTCCCACCTGCACTGCATTCTCCTTTAAAGCAGGAGCCCTGGCTCAGAAGCCACAAGGCTTGGCCTCTGGATTGATTTGTGACTTTCAACCTTAGTTCCATCTGCTTGTAAAAACATAAGTCATGCCCTTTTTCCCTCCCAAAAGTTTTCCTAGAAGTTGCTGCCTGGGATATTTTTCATTCCATCTTGAGGGGTAACTTGCTAGTTGTGTGGAGCAGTGAGGCAGCTGGGGCCGTCTCTGTCCATCTTCCGGCAGCCCCCAGGGGGACCTCAGGCCGCCTCTTGGGGCCCACTGGGCAAACTCAGGGAAAAACAGAGTCTGCCTGGCCCACTCTCTTGAAGTACCTCCACCTGGGCCTGCGCAGCTGCCAGCTGGCTTGAGGCATGGTGGACCCGCTCTTTTCTGGGACCTCCGAAAGGCCACGTGAGTGCGATAGGAGTGTGTGTGTGAAGTGGGGGTCAGGTTATTAGGGGTGGAGGGAAGGGAGCTGTTTGATTAATGGGTGTCCTGTGAACCTGCACATTTGCCCAAGGCTGCATTCCTGGGCTTTCAAACCCGGGCAGTTTGATAAGCTGGGACCAAAGTCCTCTTTCCACCCAGCAAGAAGAGCAAACAGGGCCACTCACTAATCCCAGCCCTGGCCTCTGGGGCCGTCTCTCAGCAACCAGCTAGCCAAGTGGCCTTTCACAAGCTAATCAATGAGCATCCCTGGGACCTCTGGGAGGCCTGGCCAGCTTGCCTTAGTGGGGCAGGAGGGAGGCCAGGCTCACCTGACCTCCAGCATGCAGTCTGAAGGCCTGTGCTTAGCCAGCTAGGCCCTCCATGATGGCAGCACCTGCTGTCTCTACTGCTCCTTCCTGCAATCATTCCCACCAGGGCAGCTTCTCAGCCAGGCCTTCTCCGTTCCTCCAGTGCCCGACTAGAATGCTCTTCTCAACTTCCATAGCTCCTTCCCTAATCTCCCTCCCCCAGGAAGCTTTCCCTTACCAGCCTCCAGGGGGTGCCCCCTTCCCTGCATCCCTACTACCCCGGAGCCCTGGATTATGGTTTAGCACCAGACACTTCTTCAGTCTGTTCCTGTGTGTTGGTTTGGTATTGCCAACTAGATTGTAAGCACCTTGAGGGTAGGACTTCAATTTTGGGATCGTCCCCAGTGGGGGGCACACTGGTAACTTTGGAAGGATGATATTGGTGAGGGGTGGGCTTGTGGGAACAGGGGCAGATCCAGGGGTAGAGGCAGGCAGCTCTGAGGCCGGGGACCTCAATCCCAGTCAGATGTGGAGGGGAGGCTCTGGGAGGTAAAAGGCAGCCGTGGAGTCAGGACTGGGGCAATGTTTATTTCTGGGGAGTCACAGTAGGTACCTGTGGGGCATGGGGGTGGGGCCCAGCCTGCCTCCATCCTCCACTCTAGCCTCTGAGAACTGCTTCTCTCCTTGGTGGGGCCCAAGCGATGGAACTGCATCTGTGTCTGCACCACTGGCTCCTTGTTCTTGACTACAGACGATTTGGGTTGGGATGGATCCCGGAGGGCCCTCCAGATTCTCTTCTCTGGAGACTTGGGCTTGGGACTGAGAGAGACACATCTCCATCTCTGGGTGTTCGCCTCTGATAAGATGCAACCAGCTATGGGCTGTCTGCAGTGAGGAGCAGTGGGAAACAGACCGCAAGACAGAAGGAGGAGGCAGAGATGCACAGAGGAGCTGAGACCAGAAACTCATAGCCCAGCTTGCAGATACTTTTGCTTCATATATCATCTAAACCAACCCTCACTGCCCTTCTAAGAGGTGGGTACTGTTAAGATCCTTTTTTATACATGGGGAGAATCGGGCTTAGAGAAATTAAGCAATTCGCTAAAACACACACAGCCAGTAAGAGGCAGACTTGAACCCCATCCTGCTGAGTTACAGAGTCCAAGTGTAACATTTCTCCTACCTTTGCTTCCGGCAGTTTTGTAGATCCAGGCCCTGGTCTCTCATGAGAACTTTCTCTGCATCTCACACTTCAGTTCCACAAGATATCAGAAGAACTGTGACCAACACTACCGTAACAAGGTTCTATCTATCTATCTATCTATCTATCTATCTATCTATCTATCTATCTATC
>NC_045440.1:492043-506896 GCF_002776525.5 Piliocolobus tephrosceles
ATCTATCTATCTATCTATCTATCTATCTATCTATCTATCTATCTATCATCTATCTATCCATTCATTTATTCACCCACTCATCCATCTATCCATCCAATTTATCCATCCATCCATCCATCCATCCATCCATCCATCCATCCATTCATCGTCCTCCATCCATCTATCTATCCATCCATCAGTTTATCCATCCATCCATCATCCATCATCTATCCATCCACCTATTCATCCATCTATCCGTCCTTCCATCCATCAGTCATCCATCCATCCATCCATCCCTATCTACCTATATAGTAGCTAGCAAGTAGCAATCACTTATTGAGCCCTGCTGTGCACAAAACACTACAACAGGTGCTGTGATGTTCTCAGTTCTACCTACTGGCACAGATGATGAGGGATGGCAGATGACTACTGTCTAACTATGTGGTACAGACAGACAACAGGGTATCTATTAAAGTGCCCATGTAGAAATTACTGCAATTGCAGATTCCTTGACCCTTCCCAGGGATTCTAATTCAGAACAGGAGAGGAGCTCAGGAATCCACTTTTCCAACAAATTCTTCAAGGGAGTCTGATGTAGGTGATCCATAGAGCACACCTTGTAAAACAGCTGCCTGGAGAGTCTTGTTCAAAGGGATAGAGGGTCAATGAGACCTGAGACAGTCAGGGAAGACCACCTAGGTCGAGGCCAGGCACCCTCACATCCGCTAGCAGGGCCTGGAAAACCCTGGGAAAGAGTGGTGGGGTGAGGGGAGAGAGACCAAGGTCAGTGGACAGCCTGGGCAACGGCCCCAGGGTCTTCCCATGGTGGTGAGGGGCAGCCACTAGGGCAGAGGGTAATCTGTAGGAAGCTAGGTGAGCAGAAAAAGGCTATGGTCAGCTTTTGCTCAGTAACCACGATGTCACAAATGCAACAGCCAAAAAGTGCTCTGCCTACTTAGCCTCCGTGGAATTGGGAGTCCTTCCACATGCATTTCTGGGGACTAAATGGACCTTCCATGGTGAAGAGGAAGGAACTTGTGTCTAATGCCTGGTCCAGGACTAAAAAATAAAAAAAACACTTAGTGAAATTAGGGTTTCAGTGGGGATGAGAATGGTCAGAAACCCTGGCGATCTTGGGCTGAACTAGGACTGACAGATCATCGCATCATCATCATCATCATCGATTATCAATGTCATCATAATTGTCAATGATTATTAATGTCATTATCATTGTCAAT
The DNA here is from genome assembly GCF_002776525.5 of Piliocolobus tephrosceles. Lineage (NCBI taxonomy): Eukaryota > Metazoa > Chordata > Mammalia > Primates > Cercopithecidae > Piliocolobus > Piliocolobus tephrosceles. Next base: position 493,261 of record NC_045440.1, read on the forward strand.
GATTGTCAATGTCATCATCATTATCAATGATTATCAATGTCATCATAATTGTCAATGATTATTAATATTATCATTGTCAATAATTGTCAATGTCATCATTATCAATGATTATCAATGTCATCATTATCATCAATGTCATCATTATCAGTGACCATCAATGTCATCATTATCAGTAACCATCAATGTCATCATTATCAGTAATGATCAATGTCATCATTATCATAACCATCAATGTCATCATTATCAGTAACCATCAATGTCATCATTATCAGTAATCATCAATGTCATCATTATCAGTAATCATCAATGTCATCATTTGCTGTGGCCCACATGCCACGTGCTTTCCAGGCACGCTCTGTTGCCTCCTCACAGCAGCGCCATTCTGCAGAAGGGAAGCTAGAACAGCGGGGCATCCCACAGCTGTCCACGCCATTCTGCAGAAGGGAAGCTAGAGCAGCGGGGCATCCCACAGCTGTCCAGACAGTAAGGAATCAGTGTCACCTGCTCTCAGGCTGTCTCTTGGCACAGCCTCCAAACCACCCCAAGGGATAGAGATTTATCTGCTTATTACCGAGGAAATCCCCCACCTTCCTCAAAACACATTGCTCTGTTCAACTCCCTCCAGGACTCTCTAGGCCTGGACATGACGCCAGGGGGTGCCCAGTGCGAGGGTACCCATGCTTGGATGGTTCTGGGCTCACTTTTCCTGCAGAGCAGCCCCTACTTGGCGATGTCTCTGAATCAACCCCCACCTCACCTCTGCCAGCCCCACCTCATCTGGCTTTCCCCAGCCTCCCTCACCGTCTCCAGCAAAACCCTACCTCCCCAGCCTGCCCTGGGGGGCCACTCTCTCCCACTCCTTCCTTATTAGCCTGCATGAAAAGAAAAGGAATTTCTTTTGCAGTTTGTCCTCTGAACAGCCTCCGAAAAGAGTTGAAGGACGTGCTGCAAAGTGTGAAAAAAACAGGGCCTGAGCTTGCCAAGAGGGCCCAGGTGGTTCCTTTAATTATGTGGAACAGCCCCCTTTTCATGGAAAATTTTCTACTCCAACACCTGTGGCCATTACAGGCGCCCTCGGCTCTTTTCTACCCTGGGTCCCAGGGGTCACTCCCCAGCCGAGGCTGGCTGCCAGCTCCGGTCATTACTCCTGTGCCCTCCTCTCTGCCTTCCTCGGCCCTTCCCAGCCCAGCTCTGCTCTGCCCCAGGCCTGCTGGGTGCAGGCATGCAGTCCTGCCTGGCTTCCCTCACCTCTCTGCAGTTTCTGAAACGAACACTTCAGCGAGACCAGGTTCCCCCGCTCCTGCACTGGTTGCTCTCTGAGGCTTCTTGGGACAGGTCCGTCTCTGTCCTCTGCCACCTCTGACTCTCTGCTTCCTCCAGAATCTTCTTAGGCAGGCTCACTTCCCCAGACCCTGGAGATGCTCCAGTGCCTTCCGTCCCCCAGGCTTCCATCCCCCAGTGCCCTGTTCCTCCTCTCAAGTCAGAGACGGGGAAGCCCTGGAGAAACAACCCCACCAGCCCTCTTTTGATCCGCTGTTCCTCTGCATGTCCAGTTTTCGTTTTCAGATTGTGTATGCTGATTTGGGTTTGCAGTTGATAATCAGTGTGCTTGGGATAGCGCACAGCCCCCTCCCCACCATTCTTTGTTGAGTAACTGGGATGCAGAAGGGTGAAGAGATTCCCTTAAAGTTCTGCAGTGTCTGCCAAGAAAGGGAAGGACTGGGAATAGACTGTGGAAGCCAGACCTCCCGAACGACTTGCCCCAGCTTTCTCTCCCCATCTCCTTACTTGCTCCCCCAACCTTGCCTCCCCCATCACGCTGCAGACACAGTTCTTACTCAGGCCACTGGTGACCTCAGTGTCTCTAAATCCCGTAGACATTTTCTCTCCTCATCTTGTCTTCTCGGCAGTATTGGACACTGTCCCTTCCCTCCGCTGCTTGGGACATTGTCTTCCTCTGCATCTGTGCGTCCTCCTGCTCCTTGTTTTCCTTACCACACAGGCCAGTTCTTCTTTGCAGGAAGCCTTTTCTCCAGTACTTGAAAGCTGGCGCTCCTCCGGGCTCAGGTCTGGGTTCTCTTCCCATTCTCAACTTTCTTCCTTTGCAAGCTCATCCTGACCTGCTGCTTCTACCACCATCCACGTGTCTCCAGCCCTGCGCTCGCTCTCCTGTGTGCTCCATTCACCTCCTTTCTGATGTCATTTGGATGCCACAAAGACACCTCAAACATAACTTGCCTAGAACTGAATCCATGATATTCCTCAAGACTCCAGTGTTGCACAAGTCCACAGGCGTCGTTGAGCAAAGTGGGGCCCCGCTCGTCACCCCAAACCTGCTCCCCTTGGTACTTCTGAACCCACTGAATAGGGCCAACCAAACGGGGCTGCAGGCTGGAAATCTCAGAGTCATTCTCAATGCCTCCTCCTCTCTGTCCCCTGCCAGATGTAATCTGTCCCCGGTCCCCTGTCCTGTGTGAGCTGCCGTCACCTCTGCACTCTAATGTTACTAAATGATATATCAGGTGATGAAAGTGGAAATGAGGACCAGGGACAGGTAGAGACTGACTACTGAGATGGTGACTTTCTAGCTCCCAATGTAGAATTTGGACTATATCCCTGCAGGAAAGTATGTCTAGGAAATTGCATCAAGTTAGGAAAATAAACGTGGCAGTGAGTGCATCCTTACCCCAGCCAGGTGACGCAGACTGTACCACATCGCTCCGTATGGACGGGGGCATCCAGCCATGGGAGGAGTTGACCTTTTGTGTCCAGAACTTTGTTTTCCTGTAAGGCTATTTAAATATGCAGGAGCAATTCAAAATATTGAAAGCCATATCTAAGTCAAGGGGAAAAAAAGCAGGCACTTTCAAAATAATACGATTCCCCCTGATATTATTGAAGTGTGAAGCGGACTGCCAGAGGGTGGCCCACACAGCCCATTTGTTTCTCTACTGCCCACAGCACCCAACATAATGCTTAGCACGCAGCAGCTTCCTACAAGCACTTTGAGTAAGTGAATGCATGCCTCCTAAAATATCCGGGACTCATTGGTCAAGTGCTGGAAAACAGCAAGCATGATTCAATGACAGTCAGAGGAGACACTAAAGGTGACCCAATCTCTAAATTTCTCCTTGGCCCAGACTTCTCTTCTCTCTGCCGATTTAGTTCTTGCTAAAACAATACTTTTGTTAATGACCCAGGAGGGAGTGGGCAGACCTGGGCAGCTACAGAGGTGGGGGCAGTGGGAGTGGGAGGGGAGCTCTCTACAGCCATGTTACTGGTACCTGGGCCCTCCAGCTGGGCATCCCGAGTTTCAAGGTGAGCTTACTAAAAAGCCTCAGGTCTCACTCCAAGTCAGAAATGGAATTTGGAACTCTCTTGGCTCCATTTTGCAGAAGAATAAAGCGAGACCTAAAGGGAAGACGTGGCTGGGCGTGGTGGCTCACGTCTGTAATCCTAGCATTTTGGGAGGCTGAGGTGGGCAGATCACCTGAGGTCAGGAGTTCAAGACCCGCCTGGCCAACATAGTGGAACCCCATCTCTACTAAAAATACAGAAGTCAACTGAGTGTGGTGGCATGCACCTGTAATCCCAGCTACTCTGGAGGCTGAGGCAGGAGAATCACTTGAACCCAGGAGGCGGAGGTTGCAGTGAGCCGAGATCATACCACTGCACTCCAGCCTGGGTGACAGAGTGAGACTCTGTCTCAAAAAAAAAAAAAAAAAAAAAAAGAAGAGGTGGTTTGCAGAAGATACCTAGGGAGTTAGCAGTAAAGCCAGAACTGGAACCCTGGTCTCTAGGTTCCTCCCCAAAGGATCCTTGCTCTTGCTCTATAACAAATTGTCTACTGGGATGGCAAGGGTGAATCTCCTCAATCACAGAGACCCACTTGCAATAAAAACTGTATTAATTTCCTAAAATAGTATTAACACAGCAGAATAGAGGTGGAGGATTCACACTTCTCCGTTTTAAAATTTACTCCAACCTTGCGGTCATTATAGCACCGTGGCACTGGTAAAAGGATAAATATATAGACCAGTGGAACAGAATTAAACCAGAATAAGCCAGACATAAACCCATACACCTATGGCCAATTGATTTTCAACAAAGCAGAGTCATAAAACACATGTACTGCGTAAACGGAAATTACGAACTGGCTGAACCCCAGAGGCCAATCTAGCTGGCTGAGATTTTCCTCCTAACCAGATACATCCCTGCCTCCAAGGGACATAGTAGCTCATGCCTGTAATCCCAGCACTTTGGGAGGCCGAGGCAGGCGGATCACCTGAGGTCAGGAGTTCAAGACCAGCCTGACCAACATGGTGAAACCCCATCTCAACTTAAAACAGAGATTTCTGGTAGCTGCGCCACTTTCCTGCTTGGGTCACAGGCAGGGGTGCGGTGGGATGAGAAGGAGGCTGTCCCGAGACACTGAACCTCTGGGATTGCAGACAAAGTGCCTGTCAGCTGGCAGAGGACAGTTCGGAGGACAGGGCTGAAAGGCTGCAGCATTTGGTTAGGAGGCCCTGAGAACAAAGCCTAGGCCCAAACTGGACACGAGGAGCATCAAGACCCAGGTCCCTTGTGGGGCTCAGGCATTGGTAGTATTCGCAGAAATGTCTGTGATGATGGAGGCAGAAAGTAGGTGGCACTGGATGGACCACCTATGAAGGGAAGCATCAGGGCCCTGTCGTGGGCCAGATGCGAATGGGAGGATGGGAGGTTGAACTTGAGAGCAAACAGCATCATAGATGCCTGGAAGAACCTTGAAAAGTCATGTCCATGCATCTATCCAGCCAGCTTGGGTAGACAGGGCTGGTTCCTCACCCCAAACCACCAGCCATGTAATCACCAAGTTCACTGGATTATTCTTTTTTTTTTTTTTTTTTTTTTGAGACGGAGTCTCGCTCTGTCGCCCAGGCTGGAGTGCAGTGGCCGGATCTCAGCTCACTGCAAGCTCCGCCTCCCGGGTTCCCGCCATTCTCCTGCCTCAGCCTCCCAAGTAGCTGGGACTACAGGCGCCCGCCACCTCGCCCGGCTAGTTTTTTGTATTTTTAGTAGAGACGGGGTTTCACCGTGTTAGCCAGGATGGTCTCGATCTCCTGACCTCGTGATTCGCCCGTCTCGGCCTCCCAAAGTGCTGGGATTACAGGCTTGAGCCACCGCGCCCGGCCGTTCACTGGATTATTCTTCTGCACTGGGTCCCAAGGTTGACCCCTCTGATCCCTCCCCTCTGTGTCCTTTGACACTGTGTTTTTAGGGCCCACTGCATCCTACTATAGACATCAGTGTTCACGTCTGAATTTCCTGCTGAGTCTAAGCCCCTTTTGGCCAGGATGAGTCTGACTCATCATTGTTTTCTGCCACTAAGCCTGGTACTGTGCCTTGCTCTGAGAAGGTGCTCATGAGTTGTCCATTGCATGCATGACCGTAGGGGACATGTTTTGTCTGCCAACAAGCTTTCACTGGGGGAAGCACAGTCCAACCTCATGCAGTTCCCCTGGGGGCACTGAGCACGGAAGCCTCAGGGATGACATCCAACCTAGACTGGTCCAATTCCAGTTGTTTACACCCCCAACACCAATTTGTAGTGATTGGTTCAGATGTGGGCAGGTGACCCGAGCAGAGCCAATCAGAATCCTCCCACGAGATCTGGCTCATGAAGTCTAGAAGAGCCTGCCTTCCTTTTGGATCTTGAGCTGTGAAGACATGGCCCAGAGGCTCCCATAGTCCTATTTCTTATTATGTTTGTGAGCCTTTTATGAGAATCAAGATAGCCACAAAAGGTAAGCAAGGGCTGGGTCTGGAGAAAGAAGCAAACACTCGATGATGGTGTTGGACATTTCAGCCTTGCCCAGAGTCCTTATAGCCCAGACTGCTCAGTTTTAGGACCAGGGGTTTTTCTCTTTTCCCACTCAGGTTGGCTTGAATTGGGTTTTTGATCCTCATACCTAAGAGTCTTGGGTCATTAGTGAGAGCACCCTACTTTGAACCCAACCTGGTGGTAGAGGAAATCTCTGGCAGATCTTGGGGAGAACAGGAAGAACTTGGTGTGATGCAGCCCTATGGTCTGCCATAATCTCAGGGTAATTAAAAAACAGGGTACCTGGAGGAAGCCAAGAAATTCTTAGGTGCTGGGAGTCAACGATAAGCAAAATGGCTGGAGAAGAGTGATGAAATTAGCCTCAGTTGTTGGCAGTGAGGGGTTGACGGGGTAGAGGTGGGGAGCATAGAAGGGCTGAAAGGGGCAGGGAGACAGCCTTGACTTGCATGGAAAGTCTAAAAATGCAAAAATTAGTTGGGCATGGTGGCAGGCGCCTGAAATCCCAGCTACTTAGGAGGCTGAGGCATGAGAATTGCTTGAACCCAGGAGGTAGAAGTTGCAGTGAGCCAAGATCATTCCACTGCACTCCAGCCTGGGTGACAGAGCGAGACTCCATCTCAAAAAAAAAAAAAAAAAAGAAGTGAGGAGAGGCTATTATAACCACAGTGTGTGGTCATTATTAGATATTAGATTACATATGAATTATTAGTTGTGTCTGGCATGCAGAAGATACTTAGGAAACCATAGCTATTGCTACTACCCATAATTTCGGGATTACACAGAGAAGGGATGCTAAGTCCCACTCCTTCCCATGACAATAATTTTGTCTCCTGTTCTGATTGAGAAGGTTGAGGTGTCTGGAATGTGGATTAGCAGATGGTCCCATAAAGAGGGGCGTCTTCTGTTTATGGGAGAGTCCCTCCTGTTCTGCATACGTTTAGTGAACATGCATTGATTGAGTGGCACCCCACCTTGCTGCTGATACATTATTTTAAAAGCAAACTCTTCGTTTTGGTATTTAGGAGCATATTTTGATTCTATGTAAACAGTTATGTAACCACTTGTTTTTATAGTAAACCATACATAGTTAGGGGCTACATATTTTCAGCCTAATTAAACAAATTTAAAAGATATTTACCAAGTGCCAACTCTGTGCCAAGGCTGGACCAGGCCCTGCAGCTGGAGATGGAAAGGGGTGTTTCTTTGGGAAGATTACCACAAAGAAGAGAGATGAGAGTGATCACTACAGCACAGGGTGTGTTAAAGGGAGAACAGATGTTTTTTGAGTGTTGTGGAAGCATAGGAAGGAGGAATTAATTCCTCTTGGGGAAAGGGATGAGGAACAGCAGCAAGGCGGATCTGACATGTAAGGGTGTGAACGCCCCTAAGGGGCAGGGGTGTTCCAGACACTGTGGGTAAACCTGCAGAGCGGCCTCCTGTGGCTTCTGCTTGGGCTTGGTGGGGAGGAGAGGAGAAAGTAAGGCTGGAAAGGCAGGTGGGCTTGAATGCTGAGGCTGGACCTTGACAGTAAGAAGCCCTGAAGTGTTTTAATCAGGATCTGAGGTGATGGAGTGGCATTCTGGAAAGATCCCTTAGGCAACAGTGGGAAGAATGAAGCAGACAGAGGCAGGTTGGGGCTGAAAGAGTAGCAGGGGCTGTTGAAATAGCCCAGAGGAACTGCAGTGATGGCCTGAGCCGGGGCAGCAGTTGTGGGGATTTCTTGGGGGCTTTGGATGGAAAATTGACAGAAGGTGGCTGGAGGTCAGACCTGAGGCGGCAGGGCAGTGAGGATGGCTCCCAGGCTTTCGGCTCCAGTAACTTGGGGAACACAGTTGGAATATTGTGAGCGTTTCATTGACTTCACCAGAGGCATGTGAGCCCTCTGTCTTCTCCTGAGCCTCAAGAAGTCTGGGAGAGGAGGAAACAGGGGAGGGAGGGCATGGGAACCTGGCAGGGTAGGAAAAGCCAGCCTGCCTATTCTGGTCGGACCTCACTACTCCCCGATTTCCCAGCAGACACAGAGAACACGAACACTGGGCTGGGCACAGGAGTGGGGCCTCTACGGACAGTGGTTTCAGCAAGAGAAGCCCCTCCTGAAGCAGCCCCGGGAGCCGACCTCTGGGGAAGCAGATGGTCCAGGAAGCAAGAGGAGGGAGCAGAGCCTGGTACACAGGTGTCAGAGGATCCTAAGAACGTTCTGGACTGGCAGCTGCTTTCTCTGCAGGTTTTCACGGGCTCAGCGGCTGCCTGGGTGGGAAGCTGATCCTGGCTCACTTTCAGGCATCAAGGAGACTGACAATCTCCTTGTCTTATCCACGTTCTCCCTCCAAATTCATTAAGTTAAACACACACATGCACACGCGTGCACACACACACAAACACTGAGACGTTTCACATGTGCTAAGCTAGGCAATATGTTTATATATTGTAAAGGGATTCTATTCTCTAAGAACAAAAAGCAATACTATAAATGCTCCAATTACAACTTACTTTTAAACTTATTGTTTGATTATATCCTTTTGTGCTTGTCCTCTCGTTGTGCTGGTCTCTGATTTTGTGCCTGCCCTCTGATTTTCCTTCACAGGTGAACATAACCGGCCAGCCAAGCTGATTCACACACTTCCGCTTGAAGCTGATCTGCCACGTGTATCTTCTTGTCGCTATTGAACTAAGTTCCTGAGACCTAATGCTTCCTATCACTAGTATCAGTGCTTTTATTTTTGTTTGCTACTTAGTTGGATAACATAGTGAAGGAAAATGTGCTAATATAATAGAAATACTTGCATTAATAAGCCTGGTAAAGAGGCAGAGACAGTGAGAGCCATGGCCAGAGGCAAGCTGCTGGCAGCTAGGCAGCACCGCCATACAAAAGCTCAAAAATTTCTTTCAAGAAATGCCATACGGCTGGGTGTAGTGGCTCATGCCTGTAATCCCAACACTTTGGGAGGCCTACATGGGTAGATCACTTGAGGTCAGTTCAAGACCAGCCTGGGTAATATGGTGAAACCCTGTCTCTACTAAAAATACAAAAATTAGTCGGCGTGGTGGTGCACACCTGTAATCCCAGCTACTTAGGAGGGTGAGGCAGGAGAATGGCTTGAACCCGGGAGGCGGAAGTTGCAGTGAGCTGAGATCATGCCACTGCACTCCAGCCTGGGCGACAGAGTGATATTCCATCTAAAAAAAAGAGAGAGAGAGTTCATAATGTCTGCATGTGAAGGTGTAAGCTATATGACAGTTAAATATATAAAAGTGAGGACCATGTGGCTTTAATTTACAGATTTACTTATGTAAAAACTCTCCTGTATTTCTTCACTTTAAAGAAACATGAATAAAATATACAACACTCTCATTGGTGCAATTCCTGAGAGATTCCTTTGCCCCATTGAGATCGGTCAATGGGTAGAGAAGGAGAAACAGAGGAAGGGATAAAGTAACACATGGAGAGATAGAAGGTAAAAAACAATGGAAGAAATGGAAAAAAAACTTTTTTAAAAGCTATAATTAATATACTTTGAATGCTAAGATATTGCCTTAATGAAATGAGACTAGGAAATTATGAAATACAATAACCAGAGAACAAAAAGGAGTTCTTGGAAATAAAAATGAAGCAGAAAAAAAGGATTTTACAGGGAAAATAGATAAAGAATGAGACATTTAGAGTATTAATTTAGGATGTCTAATATCCAATTAATAGAATTTCTAGCAGTGGAAAAAGAAGAGATGGGGAAGGGCAGAAATTAGCTAAGAAATAATAAATGGATTTTTTTTCTAGAATTGAGGGAGATGAGTTTCCAGATTGACAGAACCTACTGATGGTCCAGGACAGTAAATGGGAAAGACCCATAGTAAATAATATTTGATTTGTTTTTCTAAGACCAGCCGAGTGGGCACAAAAGAACCAGTGAGTAGGCAAGGCTAAAAGCAAAACTGCAAATTTATTCTTTGGTCATCTAGCTTCAGGGACCGGAGCTGGGAGGGGGGGCGGAGTTTCTAATACAGTCCCGACAAGAGTGGGGGCTGAGAAAGGCCGCCCCTGGCGCATCTGCTGGGAGCGACTTTTCTAGGAGTGGAAGGGCAATAGGCGGGGCACGGGCATGTCGGGGGAGGGGGCCGCTCCACAGGTGCCACCAGGTAAATCTTGGTCTCCTCGGATTGACATCACCTGGTGCATGCCTGATTAATCTGCACCTTCCCGGGCGTCAGCTGCATTCTCGCACACATGGGAAGAGTTGGTGGTGAAGAAGAACCCGGAAGTGCACCATCCTGCCTCCGTTCGTCCAAACAATATTGTTGCAAAATTTTTCCAGCAACAGGGATAGAGAGAAGTTCCTTAGAGCTCCCCATGAAAAAATAAGACGGGTCCCATACAAAGCTTCCAGAATCGGATGGTGTCAGAACCCAGAATTCAGTACCTTACCAAATAAAAAATGTACCCTTTCTCAGGAAGACCCTGAAGGTGTTCCAGCAAGACAAAGGAGTAAATGTAAAAAAGTAGAGGACACGAGCTGTAGGAAACAGGCTTACAGAAAGTTTTGTCTCAGAATAATCACCAATTACTATTTTACTCAAATATCACCATGATAATGGAAGGATGAGGGAGGAGCTGTGAAGGAGAGTGCAGTGTAACGTTGCTAAGTTCTCTTTTGCCATTCGAAGAAGCCACGAGACCATGTCTAAAATCGGTAAGTGATGACATAGCCGCATAAGCAAATTATTCAGAAATATACAGGCAAATACCAGAAGCAGCAGCTCGGAATTGATGCTGGTTTGGTTACCTCTGGTGAGCAGAGCTGGGCAGAGGAGGGGCTGGGAGGAGAACTGGGAAGTGGCAGGCAGGAAACCAGTTTCTAGTTGTTGCCGTTACATATTCTTTTAATATGAATTGATTCAAAATACAAAAACTATGTGCACATATGACTTTGATAAAAATGTTTAAAGAAATTTCTGTGAAAAATCAATGAACCAAGTACTCCTGTAAGCCATTACTAATATGGTCACACAAGCATCATCCAAGTGGCATGGACAGAGCCATACGCAATTGCTGCCTGGCCCCACACCACCCTTCCCCTACACCTCCCTTCCCAACCCCCAACTCCCACCTCTGCACCCAGCCCGTCCCATCCACTCTCGGGCTGCACCCGGAGGCTCAGCCCCCGTCCCCACCCTCCCTGGCACTCGGCCAGTGCTGGACCTGGCAGGACCACCCCTTCCCCGCCCTGCCCGTGGCCGCTGGGATCCCTGTCGCCCTGGGACTCAGCTGACAGCGGACGGACAATGGTATTTCCCATCAGCCTGGGTATCAGGAGCCGGCCTTATCCAGTGGTGTTTTTCTATTAGTCTAACAGCCCATTGTCCACTCCTTATCACTAAAATGTTGATGTCATGCCTGGCTTGGAAGTGGTTTCTGCTGCTCGGCCCTGGGACAGCTTCACTTTAATTGGGGGCGGGGGAGGAGGAGGGGTGGAGAAGCCCATGTATCAGAATTGTCATGAGAATTCACCCCGTTCCTTCTTTCAATCTTTCAATCGGGGCCACGAAGGGCGCCTGGTGGGGTGGGTTCCTTGCTGCGATTCCTGGCCTTTCTCTCTTCCCTGAGTAGGTGCACTGGGTCTTAACCCCGGTGGCCACCCTCAGGGCTGAAATATCGAGGTGGGTGCAAGGACTGGGGGACACTTTCATCCCACCACGCTTTTGGCTGGGGATTTTGGGGACTTGCTTTATCCTTTTGGTAGGTGGAGAGCTCTGGGCAGGTGGGGCACGACTTTTCCTTCTCTGAATCTTCTGCAGCCCCTGACGGCCCCACCAGAGACCACGCTTAGTTGGAGCTCCACAGATATGTGACGGGCTAATGCGAATGTCAGTCAGTCAGAAGGTCCAGTCTGAGAACAGATAGAAAATGTGAGGCCCGTCTTCATCTCCATTCTCCTAAACCCCACCACATTGCGTCAGCTCTTAAGGGAAGTCTTAGAAATACACTCTGTGCCTTCCCCACGTGCCCTGTCCTTCTGTCCTTCTCTGGTTCTGTTTGTTCGTAGTGGAGGTCAGCGCACAAGGAGACAGCATGCATGCCTGGTGCACGTGCATGTGCGAATGTGTGTGTGTTAGAGGTGCAGTTGTTGTACAACCCCCCAGGGAATCTGGTTAAGAGAGGATGCAGTGCACTCTGGAGTAGGGTAGGCTTGGCTGTGGTTTGCTCAGGCAAATTGCTTTACTTTTCCAAGACCTGGCTTCCCTGTCCGTTAAACAGGTATCACAAGGCAGCTTCCCAGGGGCTTGCGGTGAAGGCTGAAATGAAACGATTGAGGTGCTTAGCATGGTGCCTGGCACATAGTAGGCACGCGGGAAATGGCAGCTATTAGTGGTACAGTTTTCTGTGGGCTTTGACTGAAAGCCTAGTTTGGGGACTGATGGGCACGGCAGAGTGCCATTCTCCTGGCACTCCTCCTTGGAGAGCTGGGACAGGGAGGCTGAGGTCTCCTCTGGCTGGGCCAGCCTATGTGGAAAAAGCAAGTTTGCTGGGCCTCAAGTTCTTGCCTCAACTTTAAAAAGCAAATAAGTGCACACCATAAGCATTTGGAGGCTGCTGTTTTCTACGGAGTCAACATGTATAGGCCATGAGTGTATTCTGGAGTGCTCATGATAGAAGGCAATTTGGGACACAGATGGCAAGCACAATTTGAAGGTGCATTTTGCCTGTGCAAAGTGGCCACACCACGTTAATCTAATGTAACACACACACAAACTCTGCAAGCAGGTTCTGTTCTCTGCAAGAGGGTGAGAGGCTCAAGACCAGTCTGATGACACATAGAATGTGGCCGTGCTCTCCAGCCGCCCAGCCTCCAGCCCCGTGCCCCATGTCTTACAGAGGAGCTACTTACACTGCTGTGGAAGCCGACCCTAGAATAACGACCAGCACAGTCCCTGAGGGTCAGGGGCCACATGCGAACACCATCTCATTTGGTTCTCACCAGACCCTGCGAAACACATCAGGGAGGAATCATTATGTCTGAGCAGAGGAAGCTATAGGGGCTCATAGAGAGCTAGAATGCAAGCCTGGGCCTTCTGAGTCCAAATCCAGGCCTTTTCCACGACTTCAAGTGACAGCAGATAAAGCACTTGACTTTGTCTCTGAAACACACATTCCTGGGAAGAAAAGAGGCCTAAAAATGAGAGCAGGGTCTGTCTCCTTCGTCACCGTGTTTACTGTGTGATCTTCATTCCTCAGGGTCTTGCCAGGTTCTCATGAGTACTACAGTCCTTGGGGATCTTGGCCCAGAGCCCAGGACGAAGGTGGCCAGCAGTCCAGAATAGGGGTGTACTACCTTGTCCCTGGTTCCAGATAGCATGAGACCCGTCTTCTCCTTCCTGATAGGACTGTTCTGGAAATTCCAAAGGTTAAAACTGGGAAGTGAGAGGGAGGCAGGAATACTGTGTGTGACCTGGATAGGAAGAGACAGTGCTTTTCCGGGGGCAACTTTAAGCAATGTAAATTCTCTTACTCTAAGGGACTCGAAGGGTTTCCAAAGTCTCAACTCTCTCCTCTGTGGATGGGGTAAAATCCCACTGAGGAGCCTTCCATCTGTCCTAATTTAAGGTGCAAATATTTCTGGCAGGCCAACGCACAAATTCATGAAACACTTCAGCATGAGTGAGCAACTCACACACCCTCTTCTGAGAGTGCCGGGTGCAGACCAAAGATGCTGAGGGGAGAACACACAAGGCCCAAGAGGAAGAGGGTATACAAACAGAAAACAGTTCTTGACAGTTTTCCAGATCTGCCACCTTTTTTTTTTTTTTTTTTTTTTTTTT
>NC_045440.1:506906-546633 GCF_002776525.5 Piliocolobus tephrosceles
GAAGAAGAACCCGGAAGTGCACCATCCTGCCTCCGTTCGTCCAAACAGTGACCAAAGAATAAATTTGCAGTTTTGCTTTTAGCCTTGCCTACTCGCTGGTTCTTTTGTGCCCACTCTGGTGGTCTTAGAAAAACAAATCAGTGACCTATATACAGGCTTGAGGATGGGGTCACCCACCCCCTGCCCTGGGTGCTCCTCGATGATCCAGGAACCGTGCCAGCAGCAGCACTTGGGCCCACAAACATGGGAAGACCTGGGCTCTCACCAACAACTTCCGTGGGTGGTGACCAGTCCAGAGGGGAAACGCAATGTCACAGAAAAACAGCATGGGTTTGGGAGTCAGAAAGGCCTGAGGGCAAATGCTGATGCTGCGTCGGATGGGCTGCGTGACTTTATGCAAGTCAATTAATTTATCTGAGCCTCAGTTTCTCCACCTGTAAAGTGAAAGCAATAATGCCGGCTTGGTGGGACTGCATTGCAGATTAAATGAGATAATGTATGTCAATTTTCCAGCACTGTACCTGTAGCATAGCAGATGCTAAATAAATATCAGCTACTCCTATTATGATTAGCCTGGCGGGGCTGATCCCTGGCGCAGGCAGAGGCTGGGAAGAGTTGATAAGATATGCTGGTGTCTGCATCTCTGCACAAGTCTCAGGCTGACCCGTGTGTCTCCCTGCACACCTGTCCTCCCCACATGCCAGAGGCTGGGCAAGCTTTTGAATCACTAGCTGTGGAGCCTTGGGCAAGTTACTTTCCCTCTCAAAGTCTTTCTTTTCTCATCTGCAAAATGGGGATAATAGAAATACTTTCCTCACAGTGCAGTGAGAATCACATGAAGCCATGCAGGTAAAGACCCAACATGGAGAAACGCTTCCAGCATGTATGAGTGGTTGTTGCCACCATCATCATCCTCATCACCACCATTTCAAGTGGTGTTCAGTGGTGTCTGGAGGGCCACGTCAAATGGACTGAGGGCCCTGTCTGGGTTCATCACAGGGAGTGGCATCCGTGATTAGTGGTGTGTGCGCCATTATTGATTCATTAGTGGATTGGGAGCATAGAACCCACGAACTTTCCCTACCTAAAGCAGGTGACCTCCGAGATCCCATTAGTCTAAAATTGGACTCTTCTCTACTTGGGGTCTGGGTTGCCTTCTCCATGCATGATGAGTTTGGGCTGACTGATCCTCGAATTCCTTCATAGCTCCTTCATTCTAGGACTCCGAGACTCCATGCCCTGGCTGAGCTGAACATTACCTGAAATGCTCCTCTCCAGTGAGTTGGCTCTAGCCAGGAACAGAAAGGAAGCTAGCTCCTGCCTCTTGGGGTCCTCTGGGAAGAAGCTTCCAGCTCAGCAGGCAGCTCCTGATTGTAGGCAGGGCTCCCCTGAGCCTGCACACACAATCCTTCCTGGGGGAGAGCCCTTGGCATGCATCCGGGGTCCCAGCCTGGAGTGAGACTCAGCCCAGCCTCTTTGCTGTGCTTCCCACTCAGAAGCAGCAAGGGTCTAGGGAGCTTTATCTATTCCAGGGCCGGCTGCTGAGCCCACCAGTGTGTCCATAAGATGGGCTTCAGAGCTCTGCAGACCTAAGGAGCAATGGACCTTGACCACTAAAAGGGCCTGTGAAAGGCCCTTGGTTATCTTCCCAGAGGAGAGAAGCATTGAGAACGAAGCATAGTGTGGAGGGTGAACATCGGCCATGCCCCGCTCTGCTGGCAGAGCAGATTCTCATAACATAACAAGAAGGAAGGCACGGGGTTTGCTGTCTAGGAGGTAAAAGTTGCTTTTAGTTTCATTTCTAGAATTTTTTAAAATGCCTCTTCTCTCCATCTTGAATATATACTGCAGGAAGGGGAATTTCCTTCATCCTGTTACCAGGGTGTTACTCAGACCTGATAGTTAATATTCATTAACTTAATGGAACAATCACGATGCCACAGGGTGAGGATGGAAAGGATACGGTGCTGGGAGGACCTTGGAGAAGCTAAAACCAGACAGGCCACGATCAAACTGGGTTTTGAAAGGTGAATAGGATTTTATCAGGGAGCGACGAGAACAAAGGTGTTTGTTTTCTTTAGTTAGGTTTGAGGATGAACATTTTGTAATGAAACCTGCAAGACCTTTAAATAAGTCATGGTGGGAGGTGAAGATGTGAGCCGCGGAGAAATTGGAATCAGGGTCTCGAGGTTGCCACGGGGAAGGGAACTGACAAACATTCGCGGCTTACCTGTATGTGCCCGGTGCTGTGCCGGGTACTCACGGGCATTCACACTTGTCAGCCATCCCATGACGGGCATGGACAAACGGGCTCAGGTTCAGAGGACCCCAGGAACTTGCTTTGGGTCTCAGAGCTCCTCCAGCTGCAGCTGGCCCTCCTCCAAGACATGGGATCTGGCTGCGCTAACCACTGGGTCACATGAAGCAAATGGCCCTCAGATTCAGAGCCTTTTGCCGAAGCTCCAGGCCCCAAGGCCAGAGCTGAAAAACAAGCTCTGAGGCGTCTGACATTTTTTACAAAAAGTCTTTGAGTCTGTGGCCTTTCTGCTTCACTTTCTCCCAATCCACCCCAATCCTCCCATCGTCCTCCCTTCCAGTCCGAGGTCTCAGAACACTCGGAAGCTCTGAGAAGAGGCTGGAGAAAGCAGCCTTGAAAGGCCCAGGCAGGGTGGAGCAGCCTGGCTGTTCCAGGGGAGAAGAGCAGCCGCAGCCCAAAGCTCTGGGGTCCCCAGCCCATTTCCCTGTCGGGGTGGGAGTGGAAAGGGAGAGAGGGGCTGAGCAGGAGGGAAGATAAGCCTGCAGTCATTTGTCTTTTTAATTGGCTCAAATGCTGGGAGGAGAGCTGCCTCGTTATCCTGGCTCCGGGCTGGCCGGGGTCCAAGCACCAGGCTGTGAGCTGTGTCGTGTGGGGCTGCACAGGCGGCCCCGCTGCCCTCGCCCTGGAGGGGCAGCCATGGGAGGAAAGTTCCAGGAGACAGGCAGGAGGCAGCAGCACGTGGTCGGGGCGGCTCTTGTTTCTCTGGCATCTCAGAAATTTAAAACAGTAATCCCGGGACTGAAATAGACGTGCTTGAAAGCATCTTTGGCATCTCGAAGCCGCTTCTAATGTATTCCTGCACTTGAGGACGGAGCTGGTCCAGCAGCGGGGCCGAGAGGGGTGTGGGGCAGACACGTTTTAGACCTTTCCTTTAGAAGCGACCGTACTGGTGCTGTGAAAGCACCCAGGACCACAGTAACCCTCCGACTTCCCAGCCGTCTGTAATCAACGATGCCCTGTAGGGTCTATTGTCCCATTTGGGTCTCTGAAACCATCATGGAGGAAAGACAGCTCCTGCCCTGTGTTACCAACCGAGGACACAGCAGCCCCGAGAGGCTGTGACGTGCTCAGGGACACCGCATTGCAGCTGTGATGCAGACCCAGGTCTCCTCATCTGCGTGGGCTGACCAACAAGGAGGTCTGCCCCCAGAGGAGACTCAGGTGGATGCCCGCTGTGGCTGCTAATCAGCCTGCAAGACATTACAGAGAAGGAAGGTCACTTTGGATGCAGGGAGAGGCTCCCAGGAGCAGGACTGGCCCAGGGAGGGAGTGAGGGCAGGGAGGAGCGGAGGATGGGTGGGCCCAGTCAGTGTTGGTATTCAGGCAGCAAGAAAGTATGTTCAGCTGGACCTAATAGGTGTTTATGGGGAAAGGTCCTGGGTAAGCGGAAGGCTGCCTGTAATCCCTGGTCCTGCAAGTTCCTTCATGGAGATTCCGCTCCGTCTATCATGAAAACAGAGATCCCTTGCTCAAGACTTTCAGTCCCAAAGTGCACAATTTAAATCTCTGAACCTGAAGCCAAGAAAGACCCTTTGACTTTGCTTCCTGAAAGCTCCCAGGCCCTGTGAGGACACTCTCAGCTCGGAATCCTCACATGGGAGAGCTGTAACTTCTCGCCGGCCAGGAGGCGCTGGCCTGGCACCCCAGCCCCGCAGCTCGGCCTCCCTGATTTTTCTTTTTTTTTTCTTTTTTGTTTTTGAGACGGAGTCTCGCTCTGTCCCCGGGCTGGAGTGCAGTGGCCGGATCTCAGCTCACTGCAAGCTCCGCCTCCCGGGTTTACGCCATTCTCCTGCCTCAGCCTCCGGAGTAGCTGGGATTACAGGCGCCGCCACCTCGCCCGGCTAGTTTTTTTTTTTTTTTGTATTTTTTAGTAGAGATGGGGTTTCACCGTGTTAGCCAGGGTGGTCTCGATCTCCTGACCTCGTGATCCGCCCGTCACGGCCTCCCAAAGTGCTGGGATTACAGGCTTGGGCCACGGCGCCCGGCCCCTGATTTGTTTTTCTAAGACCAGCCGAGTGGGCACAAAAGAACCAGCGAGTAGGCAAGGCTAAAAGCAAAACTGCAAATTTATTCTTTGGTCATCTAGCTTCAGGGACCGGAGCTGGTGGGGGCGGGGGGGTGGAGTTTCTAATACAGTCCTGACAAGAGTGGGGGCTGAGAAAGCCCGCCCCCGGCGCATCTGCTGGGAGCGACTTTTCTAGGAGTGGAAGGGCAATAGGCGGGGCACGGGCATGTCCGGGGAGGGGGCCGCTCCGCAGGTGCCACCAGGTAAATCTTGGTCTCCTCGTATTGACATCACCTGGTGCATGCCTGCACCTTCCCGGGCGTCAGCTGCATTCTCGCACACGCGGGAAGAGTTGGTGGTGAAGAAGAACCTGGAAGTGCACCATCCTGCCTCTGTTCGTCCAAACAGTCCAACCTTTTATTGATAATAGTGATAAAGGGGCGCCGTGGTCTGTCTGGCTACTTCCTGCTGTTAAGGGGCGTCGTTAGGGTCGGGGCCCATGGTTGGTATTTGGACGTATGCTGCCTGGCCAACAATTACTTTGCGCAGTCGTTCCTCATTCCCAGCTAAAAAGGGCCCCTACCGAAAGCAATCAGTGGAAATCAGTTTGGCTTTCCCCCACTTGCCTCAAACTTACTAAATTTTCTTAACTATCTCATACTCCCCAACCTTGCCAGGACCTTCCTTCTGGGTTTTGCCCATATTCCAACAAATGCTTCCATTCCTCATTCCTATACTAATACTGTGCCTTATTTTATTCTTCATCCATACGTCCAAATACCAACCATGGGCCCCGACCTTAACGACGCCCCTTAACAGCAGGAAGTAGCCAGACAGACCACGGCGCCCCTTTATCACTATTATCAATAAAAGGTTGGACTGTTTGGACGAACAGAGGCAGGATGGTGCACTTCCGGGTTCTTCTTCACCACCAACTCTTCCCGCGTGTGCGAGAATGCAGCTGACGCCCGGGAAGGTGCAGGCATGCACCAGGTGATGTCAATCCGAGGAGACCAAGATTTACCTGGTGGCACCTGCGGAGTGGCCCCCTCCCCCGACATGCCCGTGCCCCGCCTATTGCCCTTCCACTCCTAGAAAAGTCGCTCCCAGCAGATGCGCCGGGGGTGGGCTTTCTCAGCCCCTACTCTTGTGGGGACTGTATTAGAAACTCCCCCTCCCACCCCACCCCCCCCCAGCTCTGGTCCCTGAAGCTAGATGACCAAAGAATAAATTTGCAGTTTTGCTTTTAGCCTTGCCTACTCGCCGGTTCTTTTGTGCCCACTCTGGTGGTCTTAGAAAAACAAATCACTCCCGTCACTGGAAGTTGAACACACCTTCTACTCCCTGCCCGCCTCCCTCGCCCCAGCCACCTGGAGTTTCTCCAAGGTCTCTCCACCAGATTCAGTTCAAATGCCCTGTCCTGCCTGTAGGAGCCGATGCTTTGAAATGCTTCCTGCCTTCCCCTTCCTAACCTCATCCTCCCGGGGAGGGAGGCAGGTGCCAGGCAGGACGGAGGGGATGTAGCGCCCAGGAGCGGCAGGCAAGGCAGCATCCTGGAGGGTGGTGTGGAGGGCAGGCGGAGGGGAATCGGGGCCACAGGGCCTTGGTCCTGCCTCCCTCGTGGAGCTATTGGAGGGATCCCCTCTCAGGATGACCCTTGAGCCAGCATGCGGAAGTCACGTCAGAGAAAAGTTGGAGGCAGGGCAGGGTGGCTGCAGA
Source organism: Piliocolobus tephrosceles (assembly GCF_002776525.5). NCBI lineage: Eukaryota > Metazoa > Chordata > Mammalia > Primates > Cercopithecidae > Piliocolobus > Piliocolobus tephrosceles. Next base: position 512,948 of record NC_045440.1, read on the forward strand.
GAGGCCTGCGTGGTTCTGGGGCATGGAAAGGACCCAGGGCAGGGAGTGAGCCGAGCTCAGCTTTGAGAGTGTGCTGAGGAGGTGGCCCAGGCTGAGGCTAAGGGTGAAGTGACCCACAGCGGGGATTGCCCTAGCCAGGACTGAACTGGAGTCAGACTACTAGCAAAGCCGAGGTGGGCCTGCATCACCAGGGTGGAGCATCAGGCTCTGATGGAACCGAGGGCTCCCCACCAGTTCGCCAGCCCCAGCCTGGCCCAGGAATTGGACCCAACTCACCTGATTTCACCAGCCCCCACCTGGCCCAGGAGCTGGCTCCAACTCACCTGATTTCACCAGCCCCCACCTGGCCCAGGAGCTCGACCCGACTCACCTGATTTCACCTTTGTGGTCCTTGAGCCAGGGCTGGGCCTCCCAGGTGCAGACCATTGCAGAGCCAGGGAACCTGGAGGATTCCAGCCCCACTATGCCTTCTCCCAGACACAATGCACCCCTTCACGCTCCTCTCCTGTCACCAGCCTGGCCCGGAAGCTGGCCTGTGGGACATTGGAGGGTTCCTGCACCCTGATGCTGTGGCTGGGTTTGGTCTGTGCTGGAAACTTGTCCATGTCAGGCAAAGCTGTGTGAGGATTAAGTGGCCATAGAAGGGTATGGATGGGTGTTGAGGAGAGAGAGAGTGGCCTGGATTTCAGTCCTGGGTTCAGTCCTGTTTGCTTTCAGATCAATGCCCTTGGTTCCTCAGGACAGGTCCCCACAGGTCCCCACTTACTCTGCAACTTTCTGGTCCCTGGACTCCAGTGACTGGGGCTCCTCTCATCTCCTCTGCCCCCAGGCTGGTGTCCTTCTGCCCCTGCGCATCTCCAAGGCCACCCCCTGCCCTTTGCTTGGCGTCTCAGCCCTTCTGTCGCCTGGGTAAGCTGTTCCTCCATTTACAGCCCCACTGCCTTAACCTCGGAATAGATAGCTCTTCCTGGTTGGACCCTGACTGCTGCGTTTCCCAAGGACAGTCATGCTGACACCCATTTCACAGCCGAGAGGAACTGAAACTCCCAGGAGTGAAGTGACCTGTCCAAGGCCACACAGTCAGTATGTGGAGAAGCAGAGATTTGCACCTGGGTCTGCTGGAGTCTGCGGCCCAAATGCTTTCTTCACCACAGCTGCTGGCAAGGCCATTGCGGCCGCTTCACACTTGTGTGGTTCACAAAGTGCTCTGACATCCGCTGTCTATTTGCTCCTTGTTGACCCTTTAGAGAGGGACTGGGCTGGGATTCACATTCCACGTTTTACCCATGAGACCTAGAGCTACTGGGTGACTTTCCCCAGGTAAGCGATGACACGAAGACCAAACTCTGCTTCGGTATTGAATGGGATACCCCATGCCTTCACACTGCTGATCCCACCTCCTGGAATGCTGTTCCTGCCAATCTCCAATCTCTACCTATGGTTTTTGAAAAATTATTATGGTAAAATAAAAATAACATGGAATTTATCATTTCGACCTTGTTTAGCTACAGTTCCATGGTATTAAGTAATATACAGTTCAGGGGCATGAAGCAAGTAATAGAGTTCGGGGCATTACCTCACATTGTTGTGCGACCATCACCACCGTCCATTTCCAGAACTTTCCTCTTCCCTAACTGAAATTCTGTCCCATGAAACACTCACTTCCCATTCCCTTTTCTCCCAGCCCTGGCATCCCCCATTCTACTTCCGTCTCTATGAATTTGACCCCTCTAGGGACCTCCTATAAGTGGAGTCATGCAGCATTTGTCGTTTTGTGGCTGGCTTATTTCACTTAGCATGACGTCCTCGAGGTTCACCCAGCGTTGCAGCACGTGTGGAATTTTATTCCTCTCTAAAGCTGAGGACTATTTCATTGCATGGATAGGCCACATTTTGCTTACCCGTTTATGGGTCTATGACCACTCGGGCTGTTTCCACTTTTCTAAATCTACCCGTCTTTTAAGGCCTAGTGCAAATGTCACCTCCTCCAGGAAGCTGCACTGCACGGGGTTGCTGAGCACATCCAGGAACGGAGGGACGGTGTCACCAGGGGGCTTGCACTAGGGACACAGCCCTTCTCCCACCCTAGCATTCCCAGGTGGCTTGAACAGGAGAAAAAGCAAAGGACACATGTTGCTCAAAGTCTTTGCCGAATTGGAGCCTGCTGTCATATTCCTGGCACTGAAATTCACCTGTTGGAAATAACAGAAAGAATCAGACCGAGAGAGTGGCCTTGTCTTTCAAGAAGGAAATGTCTGTGTTAAGTTCAAGTCAGATTCTTGACTGGGCTGGAGGCCACTGGAAGGCGAGGATTGGGCCTCTTGCCCCCAGTTTCTTCTGGCACAGAGGATGACTGAGCTTGATGCTCCTGGGTGCTCACCTGGCTGGCTCAAGGTGGGAGAATTCTAACTTGGTTTCTCCTGCAGTGGGTGTCACCGTGGCCCACGCCTGTCCACAGCCTCAGAGCCTCTCCATCTACTCCAGGAGGAGGCAGTGGGGGTCAAGGTCCTGGGAATGAGGAACGAACACAGGAAAGAAAATGAAAGGAGGCAGGGAAGGAGGTCACAAGCATCTGGAAGCGTGAGACACTTTCTGAAATTTTGGAGGATTGCTCTAGAGGCTTAGTACTTTTTTATTTGCTTAAAAAAATAGTTTTAAAACTACACTTTGGCTTTTGCCTGTACATCACTGATCCGCTTCCAGTGTTAAGGGTCTTGAGCATCTCTTCTTCTCCCTCCTTCTCCTTCACCTCCTGGTGAAGTGAAGGGGACAGAATCGCAATGTTGGGCGCTGGGAGGAGCCAGGCCCCCCCTCCACCACCCCCCTCTCCACCACCCCACCCCCCGCCCCCCTCCACCACCCCCCTCTCCACCCCCCCACCCCCGCCCCCCGCGCCACCGGAGCTGCTGTGCCCTCTGCGGGGTATGCAAGGTCATTATGGCAATCCTCCAGCAGGTGGCGGTAATGGGTCTTGGGGAAAGACACGTTTTTCTTTTTTTTTTTTTTGAGACAGAGTCTCGCTCTGTTGCCCAGGCTGGAGTGCAGTGGCCGGATCTCAGCTCACTGCAAGCTCCGCCTCCCAGGTTTACGCCATTCTCCTGCCTCAGCCTCCCGAGTAGCTGGGACTACAGGCGCCCGCCACCTCGCCCAGCTAATTTTTTGTATTTTTTAGTAGGGACGGGGTTTCACAGTGTTAGCCAGGATGGTCTCGATCTCCTGACCTCGTGATCCGCCCGTCTCGGCCTCCCAAAGTGCTGGGATTACAGGCTTGAGCCACCGTGCCTGGCCTGAAAGACACGTTTTTCTAATGCAGTCACAGGCCCTGCATGGGTTCGTGGTGGCTTGGGGTAAAGTGAGGGCTGCGGCTTAGATGTTGCCTAACTTTACTTCAGCATTTGACGCTGTGGCGTATGACCTGCCCCTGGGTTAGCGGCTACTCCACACGAGATCTGTAGAGGCTGGTCATACTTGCGCTGCTCTGAGCCAATGCCAGCAGACAAGTGTGAGTTCAACACAGAAAGAGATCTACAGGAACCGCAGTGCCAGAGATTTATGGTAGTGAGACGCCCATCATGAGAAGTATTCAAGCTGAGGCAGATGATTATTTGTTAGTGATACTGTAGAAAGTCCTAAATCATTAGATGGGGTTGGGTTGGACAGATTTCCAGGTTCTCTTCCAGCCCATAGAGCCTACACAGCTATTTTACTAAGAGGAAAATGATGCCAAGTTCTTGAGCTCATGGAAGGAAGGAATGTGCCTTTTTTTTCTCATTATGGAGTTTTGCTCTTGTTGACTGAGCTGGAGAGCAATGGCGTGATCTCAGCTCACTGCAACCTCCGCCCCCTGGGTTCAAGCGATTCTCTTGCCTCAGCCTCCTGAGTAGCTGGAATTACAGGCGCGTGTCACCACGCCTGGGTAATTTTTTGTATTCTTAGTAGAGGCGGGGTTTCACCGTGTTGGCCAGGCTGGTCTCCATCTCCTTACCTCAGGTGATCCACCCACCTTGGTCTCCCAAAGTGCTGGGATTACAGGCGTGAGCCACTGTGCCCAACCTGAACATGCCTTCTTTGATATGGCATCTCCTGTCCCTAGCAGCATGTATGGTAACGATGTTAGTACATACGGCTTTATTGAACAAGTGGGGGACAGATAACTGGGATCAGAGCTGTAATCTGCTTAGCCGAGTGACTCGTGGGGCCCCATCTCGCCTTGCAGATGGTTCCCAATCTGGGCTGCCATCTTGAAACTCTGGGTGTGCATCAAAGAACCCCCATCTCCAACACCGGCCTTCCACCTCCAGGGGCAGAGGACTGGTCAGGGCAGCAGCCCCCCGTCTCTCTTTTGTCCTTCCTGTCTCCCTCAGGAGACGGAGCACGAAAGGAATGACATTGCCACTCTGCAATGGTCTGGACAGCTGGCCTAAATCCAGTAGAGGACTCCGAGTGTCCTAAAAATACCAGTCCCTGCCCCAGTGTCCTGCCCCAGCCCCCACCCCCAGAAATCCCTGACAGTAACCATGTGCTGCCTCCACGTCACTCAAAGAAACCTTGGCAAATGTCAGCTACAGTCGCTTGTAATCTTCAGGGAGGTGAGACGGTGCCAGAAGTGGCCGGTTTCTTTATCCACATCGCCCAGATATAAACAATATCGGGAAATAATGACAGGGAGATCCTTCTAGGCCAGCCTCCCGAAAACATTTCTCCCTGAGTGAAGTCCCCCCACAAAGCACAGGCCGTAATGGCCCCGGGGGTGGCAGCTTGTTACCTTATCTCCTGGAGGCAAAAGCATCTCCGTGAAAGACATTTTTGGTGCCATGTTCTGGATGTCTCGGTAATCCTCTCATTTATGTACGCAGACAAGGAGATCAAAGCCCCTGGGGATGCATAAAACATGTCAGGGCGGAGAGTTTTACATCCATTAGAGCTGACAAATGCTTTGTCCAGCTGATGGGGTAGCCAGATAGCCACCCTGAGGACCAGAGGGCCGCAAGGAGGTGGCCTGGCTGGGAGACACCGGCTGTACAGAGGCAGGCACAGAGAAGGCCAGGGAGCGGTGGGGGCTGACAGGAGAGCTGGAGCTGCCCCCCCGCCGCCCCGCCTCCATCAGCACCCCCATGTCTTTGATACGGACAATTGTTGTTTTTTCCATTTTTTTTTTTGTTTGTTTTTTGAGACGGAGTCTCGCTCTGTTGCCCAGGTTGGAGTGCAGTGGCGCGATCTCAGCTGTCTGCAACTTCCGCCTCCCAGGTTCAAGCGATTCTCCTGCCTCAGCCTCCCAAGTAGCTGGGACTACAGGCATGTGCCACCATGCCCGGCTAATGCTTTGTATTTTTAGTCGAGACGGGGTTTCACCGTGTTAGCCAGGATGGTCTCAATCTCCTGACGTCGTGATCCGCCCGCCTCGGCCTCCCAAAGTGCTGGTATCACAGACATGAGCCACTGCACCTGGCTGTTTTCTCAATTTTGTGAAAAGTGCTGTGCAGAAACACAGGCCCAAGACACTCGTCCAAGAGCCCCAAGGCCCTCCTGTGTGGGCATCCTGGAATCGCCTCTGGTGGACAGAAAGCAGTCATGGAACAAGAATGAGAAAGCCTGAGAGAAAGGAGGGTAGAGAAAAGGAATGAAAAAGCAGGCAAGAAAAGAAACTGAATATCATCAATATTCTCCTTTAAAAGTCACAGGATTGTAGAGTTCACTCGCAGCCTGGCCTGTCGCCATCACGGTCACCATGGAGTGCCCCAATTCTTCCAGGACAGGCCGGAGTGTGCTTCCCCGATCCCACTGAGGGGGCCCCACACACAGAGGGGCAAAGTATCCCTGAGGCGGCCGGGAGCTCTCCTGGTCCTGGGAAGGCAGAGACCATTGTTCATCCCCAAATAAGGGGAGGGCTTAAGTGAGAATGTTCGTGTGTGTGTGTGTGCATGAGAGAGGGGCGGTGGGGGGGTGGGGGATGGCACCCAGGAGCCACGCCTGCTTCTTCTCCTGGGAGCAGTGGCACAGACAGTACCTCTCATAGATCCAAGAGCCTGCAATGTGGGTCAGTGACATTACTGTAGTTTCATAACTTGAGTGCATTCTCGTGGAGCCTCACGGTGACTGTAGGTCCTCATTGGATAGTCATATCTGGCTTCATGTTGCAAGTCTCACTTGGAAAGGGCAAGTGACTGGAAGTCTGTTGAACTGCCAGGGAAACCTTGCCTTCAGTTCTATAAGCTGTCCGCCTGGGGCTGTGAGCACAGCGTGCTTCTAGAGGTCACTGGCCCTCACAGTGGCCTGGGCTCTCCGCTCCTCGGCTGCTGTGTCCCTCAGTGTCCCCGTACAAGGTCCATGGTACCATTTCTAGAACCAGAAGCTCAGTCAGTGAGTCCTCTGTCTTCGTCACGTGAAAGAGCCGTGTAGGCCACATCCATTGGTCTGCTGTTATCCATCCATCTCTCCCGGTGGGCCTGTCTCAGTCTCAAAGCGAAGGAAGTGATGATGTGGGGAGTGCCTTCATATGGATGGGTTCATTTGGAGCTAGTCACATGCTTTCACATCCAGAAATCTCCCAAACCCATTTCCTAAAATGCCATGTATTTCCATAAAAAATACATTGTTGCAAACTTGTATGTAATTTAAATCAGCAGTCCCCCAACTTTTTTGGCACCAGGGACCAGTTTTGTGGAAGACAATTTTTCCACAGGCTGGGGAGAAGGGATGGTTTCGGGATGGTTCCAGCACGTTACACTTATTGTGTACTTTCCTTGTTATTATTACAGTGTAATATACAATGAAATAATTGCACACCTCACCATGATGTAGAAACAGTGGCAGCCCTGAGCTTGTTTTCCTGTAACTAGACAGTCCCATCTGGGGGTGATAGGAGACAGTGACAGATCATCAGGCATTAGATTCTCATAAGGAGCATGCAACCCAGATGCCTCGCGTGGACAGTTCACAATAGCGTTCTGGCTCCTGTGAGAATCTAATGCCACCGCTGATCTGACAGGAGGCGGAGTTCAGGTGGTGATGCACGCCATGGGGAGAGCTGTAAATACAGATGAAACTTCACTCGCTCACCTGCCGCTCACCTCCTGCTGTGTGACCCAACAGGCCACAGAATGGTACCAGTCCGTGGCCCAGGGGTTGGGAACCTCTAATTTGAATAAAATAAAACAATGTGATGAAGTTATCATTTCCTTTCCCCAAATACTAGTTCTTGAGGAAAATTTAATTTAATCAAAAGAATGCAGAGATACATACAGAGACTTTTGCATTCATCCAAGGGTGCTTCCAAGAACCAGCAGGTGCTGTACTGTGAAGATGGACTGCTTTTTTTTTTTTTTTTTGAGATGGATTCTTGCTCCGTCACCCAGGCTGGAGTGTGGCGTCGCCATCTTGGCTCACTGCAACCTCTGCCTTCTGGGTTCAAGTAATTCTCCTGCCTCAGCCTCCAAATAGTTGGGACTACAGGTGTGCACCACCATACCTGGCTAATTTTTGTATATTTAGTAGAGATGGGATTTCATCATGTTGGCCAGGCTGGTCTCAAACTCCTGACCTCAAGTGATCCACCCACCTTGGCTTCCCGAAGTGCTGGGATTACAGGTGTGAGCCACTGTGCCTGGTGTTACTTTTTTACACTGCTCCACTTCAAACAGAATATATTTTCCTTTCATTAATACAGACCCTTCACTATCTCTTATCATTTATGATTGAGATCATTAAAAAATCTTCCTCTGCTCCAAAACAAAATGATGAAAAAAGCAAGAGAAAGCAAGGTAGGGTGTGGGGAGCCCTTCTCTGAGACAACTGGGTGAGAGCTCAGGGGAGGCACAGGAGTAAGAGAGGATGCCCATATGGGAGCAAAGGTCTGATCTGAAGTTCATTGTGTTTTTTTGTGTGTTTGTTTGTTTTCAAGATGGAGTCTCACTCTGTCGCCCAGGCTGGAGTGCAGTGGTGCCATCTTGGCTCACTGCAATCTCTGCCTCCCAGGTTCAAGTGATTCTCCTGCCTCAGCCTCCCATGTAGCTGGGGTTACAGGTGAGTGCCACTATACCCAGCTGATTTTTTGTATTTTTAGTAGAGACAGGGTTTTACCATGTTGGTCAGGCTTGTCTTGAACTCCTGACCTCAAGTGATCAGCCCATCTCAGCCTCCCAAAGTGCTGGGATTACAGGTGTGAGCCACCATGCTTGGCTGTGAAGTTCACTATGTTTTGGACAAAGGACTGCAGATTGCTGGGAAGAGGTGAGGGCAGAGAAATGGGAGGGAAGGGAGAGACCTGGGTCCCATAAATTTTGCTGCCAGCCACCCGATGGCAGCTCGAGCCATGTGCAGCTTCGTTGGTTCCTGCAGCAAGGATAACAGACAGGCAGAGCAGGAGGGCTGCTGAGTGGGTGTAACCTGCCAGCCAGGTGCAGCTCTAAGTGCCAGGACCTGCCTGGCTTCCAGCTTTTGTGAAGCTTCTCCACTTCACAACTAAGGCCCTTTATCACCAACCTCATGCTAAGCTCTGAAATCAGTCTTGATCTCAGGCACCAGAGCTTTAAGGAACCCCAGTTTTAATGTTTAGTCTTAAGTCAACCTTATTGCCCATCTCCCTCTGAGTTTGTTATTACTGCATCATCAGGGTTTTCTATTTGTTCTTGACCAAAAGGACGCTTGTGCCCCACATATGGGTTTTCCATCTTAACCACTGCACTTCTACATTACTCTTTTTAAAAATGCATTCCTAAGTTACTCTTGCATCTCCACCTCCTCTGCTCTCCCCTGCCTGCAGGATTGCAGTCTTGTCCTCAAGTCCCATGCCAGAGGTCTCACACCCTGGTGACAGAATTACCTTATTATCATTGCCTATGTACAAGTGCTGTCTGCATGGGATTTCCCACTGTTGACTTCTCTGATAAAAACTGCCTACCCGAATGTGGCCCTTGCACAGGATTGGAGGTCCTGTCTGTATTCTCTTCCATCCCTGCTGCTGAGGTCCTCCCATTCCCCGCTGAGGTCCTCCCATCCCCTGCTGAGGTTGTCTTTTCAGCAACTGCCCTTTCCAATCTGTTTCAGGGTTATTAAAGTGAAACCCAGTGCTGGCAGTGTCATGTAGAGTGACAGCAAGTGACAATCACACACTTAGAACCTCCGCTGATGCTGAATTTAGGATGGAGTCTAAACTCCCAAAGATGCTGGGATCCCTTGATCTCTCCCCAGTCTTCCCTGGCTTCCCCTCTTCACATTCCTTTAATGTGCACCCTTCCTTGTAGCCTCTTTAGCTCATGTTTCTGAGCCCTTGCACGAGCTTCTTCTTAGAATGTCCCTCTCCAAGCATCAGCTTGGCAAGACCCTCTACTTGATCTAAAAGCTCCGCTCAAGCACCATGTCCTATGTGATGCCTTCCCTGATTGCCTGGCCTGGGAGGCAGGTGACTTCCTGTGTCCTTCCCTCCATTCCAACTCCTACCCAATTGTTAGGTTGCACTGCACAGCCCCTGCTAAACCAGTTGCCCATGACATCCCCTAGACATTGAGTTTCTGGTGGGCACAGACCATGTCTCACCATCTCTGTATTCCTAATGCCAGACAGCGCAGCCAATCTCAGTGAATGAGCACGGTTTAATGAATCACTGAGGAATCCATGTGCATTTGAATGATATACTTAAGTGCTTCCCAAATATGTCCCAAGAAATTCCATTTCCACAGAATGATAGATACTGGCAGACAAATGTTTTTTGTACAAAATTAATTTGGGGAAATGCTAGATGAAGCAAATAAAAAAGATATCCTTATTGCCGTGTTTAAAAATCTTTTACTATGCTAACATGTATTAATATCCAAGAGGCAGATATAAATTGAAGCATTTCCCAAACTCATTTGATCACTGCCATCTTTTCTCTTTGTAAAGAAGTCCATCTTTACATAGGGTTCTCGGGTGCACGCTTTGGGAAACTGATATATTTCTTTATCAGTTCTCCTATGAAGCATGCTTGCTGGAAGACAGCAGCGGGATGGCACTTGGGAGAATGTTGTCATGGCCACGGTCATGTATGTTCTGCTTGTATATTTAATTAACCATGCATCTGCTGCACTTACATTGCCTTCTTATACTAATCATACGGGTTATTCATAATTTGTAAGATGTGTGGGAAACTCACTGAACCTCAAGCGAGGCTCTTCTCCTAGTCAGGGATTCTCTTCTTTCTGGTTAGTGGATTGGATTCATTTTCCTAATTTGTGAGTTTTCCATTATTTGTTAATATTTTCCCTCTGTGCCCTTTTGCTGCACAATTATTTCTCTGGGTTTTCCATGAGACTCAGCAGTCACTAACTGGCCTCCTTTGCTTTTTAGGAGCACACTCACCAGGGAAAGCTCCCGAGTGGCCGCTCATGCAGCCTGGCCCTGGAGCATCTGCAGGTGGCCTCACAGACCCCAGGAATCCCTGCGACTTGGGAAGAGGACCTCCCAAGGTCACATAACCCATCTCCTGCCTCCAGGAGTGGCCCCCTTACTACCCATCACACACTGCCTGGGCTGACGGTCTCTGAGAGGGGGCTGAGTCCCAGTCTCATCACCCCCCTCACCCTAGCCCTAGTGGCAGCCCCCATCTGCTCTCAGAGCTCCCTCTCACATTTCTCATGGGGAAAGAATTGGACAGTGGATGTGGGAGGTTTCAATCACAGTGAAAGAAGCTGGGATTACTCACGGAGGAATGTCCCATCAATCACAGAGCGTTAGAAACACGACCCAGAGGGATTTAAGAACATGGACAGTGACTGTCTGCTACACTTATTCTGGAGGGAGGAGGATAAACAACGTGACTCCTGAAGGTCCCTGCCACTGGGGCATGAGAGCTGAGTCTGCTCTGTGATGGTGACGTGGAAGGGAAGACAGCGGGTGGAGTGGGAGGTAGAAATAAGGTCAAGCAGGGGTTTCCACTTGACCTTCTCAGTTCATTCCCCCTTCAAACATCTGCTGAGCACCTGCCATGTGCCAGGCACCGCCTCGGACCCAGGGGCCTCAGCTGCGAGTGACATGCCAGCTCTCTCCAGGCATCCACAGGGCTGTCCCAGAGTCCAAGACAAAAATAACTTGTTCAGCGAACACTTTTTGAGGGCTACTATTTGCCGAGTTAGGCACCAACTTTCATTTTTTTAAAGTTTTATTGTGGTAAAACATACCTAAAATTTACCACCTTTTTTTGTGTGTACAGTTCCGTGGCATTAAGAACCTTCGCGTTGTTGTACCATCACCACCATCCATCTCCAGAACTTTTCCATCTTTCCAAACTGAAGCTCTGCACCCACTAAACACCAACTTCCCGTTTCCCTTCCCCCAGACCCTGGCAACCTCAACTGTTTTTGGATTTGACTCCTCTAGGGACCTCCTATAAGTGGACTCATGCAGTATTTGTTCCTTTGTGGCTGGCTTATTTCAGTTAGCGTAATGTCCTCAAGGTTCATCCATGTTGTAGCATGGGTCAGAATTTCTTTCCTTTTTTTTTTGAGACAGAGTTTCACTCTTTTTGCCCATTCCGGAGTGCAATGGCACGATCTCGGCTCACTGCAACCTCCGCCTCCAGTGTTCAAGTGATTCTCCTGCCTCAGCCCCCTGAGTATCTGGGATTACAGGTGCCTGCCACCACACCCAGCTGATTTTGTATTTTGAGTAGATATAGGGTTTCACCACATTGGCCAGGCTAGTCTCAAACTCCTGACCTCAAGTGATCTGCCCAGCTTGGCCTCCCAAAGTGCTGGGATTACAGGCAGGAACCACTGCACCCAGCTCCAACTTCCTTCCTTTTTAAGGTGAAATAATATTCCACTGCATGGATAGACCATGTTTTGCTTATTCATTCATCTGCCAGTACACACTTGGGTTGTGATATGGTTTGGCTGTGTCCCCACCCAAATCTCATCTTGAATTGTAGCTCCCATAATCCCCACATGTCATGAGAGACCCCAGTGGGAGGTAACTGAATCATGGGGTGGGTCTTTCCCACGCTGTTCTCATGATAGCAAATAAATCTCTCAAGATCTGATGGTTTTATAAAGGGCAGTTCCTCTGCACACTCTCTCGCCTGCTGCCATGTAAGATGTGCCTTTGCTACACCTTCACCTTCTGCCATGATTGTGAGGCCTCCCCAGCCGTGTGGAACTGTGAGTCCATTAAACCTGTTTTTTGTTGTTGTTGTTTGTTTGTTTTTTAAATAAATGATCCAGTCTCAGGTATGTCTTTATTAGCAGCTTGAAAACAGACTAATACAGATTGCTTCTACATTTGGCTATTGTGAGTCATGCTGCTATGAACATGGGTGTACACCCAACATTAATTTTACTTTAACATTTACAATAGCCGCAGGCACTCATCACTTCTGCAGGGAGGGGGAGGCATCCCTGAATTGAATCAGGCATGTTAGCATGTCACGTGTCAGCAAGGGGGCCTGACTACATAAGTGTTTGGTGGCTGTAGCCTTGTTCTAGTAGATCTGAGAGACAGGGAATGGAAAGTGAGAGACTCCAGGGGAGACCTTGAACTGGTTCCAGGTGAGCCTTGCAAGTTCAGGGAGTAGAGAGGTGACCTAAGAAGGACGTGTGAAGCAGAAAAATGAACCGACCTCGGACTCTCCACCCACCTCACTTGGTGAGGCCAGGTGAGCATGTTTTGAGAAGTGAGCTGATGGAGCAGGCAGGAGCCTCCCCTGTTTCCTTCCTTCCTGCAGAGACTGCCCCATAAGTGGACAGCCAGGCTGATGAAAGGCAAACCTCAGAGTCTCATCCTATTTCAGAATTCTGCAAACTCGCTAAACTGGCCGTGGTGAGTATGTGAAACCCAGCTTCTGATCTCTCAGTGGAGGACTTTCCAGACCCCTCATTTTCCCATCCTAGCATCTCTGGTCACCTGTTTGCTGCTTACTCTAGAATGTGTGCAGAGGAAAAGAAATGGCAGCAAATATCGATCCTGCAGTGGAGATTCTTGTGAGCACTTCTGACCAAGGAGAGATCAAAACCTCCTCCAGACGTCCAGATGAGTTGCCTCCTCCTTCTATGGGCCTGGAGGCAGGAGCACGGGCACTCTGGGGTGAGTCTGATCCCAGATTAAGTAGGGGAAACACCTACCTATGCCTTTAAAACAACGCAAATAACTAGTGAGAATGTTTTAAATTCATGAAGCATTTTCTTGCATTTCATCTCATTTGTGTGAGGTTGGTGGAGCAGGTGTTATTATTCCAATGCCCACATGAAGACCAGGACACAGGCTCAGGGCGGTTGAGTGCCTGCTCCACAGCCACACACTGGTGAAATCCAACCTGGGCCTTTTAACTGAGGCCTGTTTCATTGAGATTGAATGTCTGTGTCCCCTTCCAATTTACATATTGAATTCTGAATTCATATGGGGCCTTTGGGAGGTAATGAGGACATGAGGGTGGAGTCCTCACAAATGGGATTAGTGCCCTTATAAAAGGGACCCCAATGTGCTCTCTTGCCCTCTTTCTGCCAGTCGAGGGCACAGCCAGAAGTCAGCAGTGTGCAGCCACCCAAACATGCCGGCAGCTGACCTCAGACTTCTAGCTCCAGAGCTGCAAGAAGTAAATTTCCATGGCTCATAAGCTGCCCAGCCTCTGTTACTTCATTACAGCAGCCCACACTGACCCACCCGGAGTCCTTCATAAAGTAGAGGACTGGACTGAGGACTGGACCAGCCCAGTTCTACAGCAGTCTTGCAGCTTCATAGTTCTGGGATGCCACTGTGACACTCTCCTAACTGGCAGATGCCACAGGCTGGACGGCCTCTGTGGCTCATCCCAGGAACCTTAGCATCTTGGAAAAAGACTGTCAGAGAGGGCCAAGCTTCTGGGTGTTCACTGGTATCGAGTGCTTCTCTATGCCTGGGCACTGTATTGTGCACTGTGCAACTAACGGAATGCTCATGACCATTCCAGGCCATGGTAGGGAGGTAGGAGGTATCATTCTCTGTTTGTAGAAGAGAAGACTAAGGTTCACGGAGGTCCCATGGAATTCAAAGGACAATATGGGAGCATGCCAGGAATAAGTAGAAAGCCAGATGGGAAGCGTTCAGAGAACATCCCTGAACGTGCCACACGCACAAGATGTGTTAACATACCTCTGAGGCCCTGGGTCCTGGGATTAGGCCCTCCTAGGCTGGGATGTTGCCATTCTCAGCCAGACCTGAGGCTCCCAGCCCAGGCAGACGTGCCCAGCTCATCCAGGTTGGCTGTGGATGCGTGGTGTTTACACCATCTTCACTGAGGCGACAGCCCTGAGCTTCTAACACAGCTCCTCCCAGCAGCAGGGAGAGTGGACGTACTGGACCAGCTGCTGGCCCCAGGCTGACCCCCCGACCCCAAAGCTGTCCCAGGGAGACATTTCTGCGGCGGGCCCAGACCACCAACGATGCAGCCAGACAAGGCGGAGGTGAAGCAAAGGGGGAGCCAGAGGAAGGACCCCTCAGGCTTGGTCCATTCCTGGCTCCACACGGGTGCGTACTGAAGGCCCACTGCTTGAGTGGACGGCAACCAGAACGCTGGCCAACCTCGACTGAACACTTTACAAACACCATCTTGAGTGTCCTCACCACAGCCCAGCGGGGCGGGCCTGTTACTCTCCGGATTGTGCAGCTGTAGAAGCTGAGGCACAGCAGAGAAGGTCAGCCACGTGCCTGAGGTTACTACTCCCTGGGGAAGGGAAGAGCCAGGACCTGTATCCAGGCGTGGCTGCGTCCAGGGACCCCTGGAGCCCTGCGTTACTCCATTGCCCCCTGAAATTCCCACTGGAGCCTTTCCCCACTGGAGCCTTTCCGGCTGCATCTGCAGTGGGCGTGCCGGTGTGACACACGGACTCAGAACACCGATGGGGAAGAGGGTGGACCGTTTCATGCTCAGTGGGTGGAGGGCCCACCACCCGTCCCCCCCAGCCCCGCCCCTAATGTGGCTTCCTCGACAGAGCCCAGCTGTTGCCTGAGGGCTCGTGCAGCCACATGGGAGGGAACTTGTCCACGTATGGCCTTCCCAGGGTGGGGTGGCGGCGGTTGTAGTAACTCCTGAGTCCCTGCCCTCGTCCCAGGAAGGCTGGACACAATGGCAATTCAGCTCCAGAAACAAGGCATAGCATCCTTAGCTGCACAGAGGGCATTTCCCTCAGGCCCCTGCTTCCCTCCACAGGCCTGGCCTTTCCGATGAAGCCCTGTCTCATGCTGCAAGAAAGGGGCATGTCATGCATTTTGTGGACCTTCCCCCCCAAACACTGTTAGGGTGAACGGTATGAAATTGCTAATATTCAACGATTTTTGATTTACAAAATTGCGGTTTCATACGGTCCAACCTAATACTTGAGAGGGCCACATTGGCCCAACAGAATTTGCTGGAAAGCCCCGATTGGAACCCTTAAATCCTACTGTATGCCAAGTCCTTTCTCATGTGGCTGACTCTGTCCCCGCAAAGCGCTCTCCAGGGCCAGCTGTGCTGGGAGTAGCTGGGGCCACCCTGTCGGCAAATCTCGCCAATGGAGGAACGCAGAAAGGACACTGGACTGGAGATCAAAAGCCTTGTGATCTGGGGCAATTCACGCGACTTTCCTGAGCCTTGGTTTCCTCATTTGTACCTTCCCACGGTGTTATCATACCATCCAGCGAAAGGATCTAAGTGAAGTGTCTCCCTCCAGGCCTGTGTTCAGTGCTGGGTAAGTCTGTGGGGAATGAGTTGGAATCACCGAGAACCACAATCAGCTCAGAAAGTCTCCATGAAGATGCACGGCCAGAACAGAACGCTTCAGAATCAGCCACCACTACCCCAGCTCCACTGCTGGGCCCTCGAGGTGCCCAGGCCACGGCCAGCCACTGCGGTGGCCGTGTTCACCTCTCTCCATCCAGCACTTGGCCTGCTCCATCCCTTCTGCCCGTCTGCATGGCTATTCCTTTGCCAGAGGCCCCACACACTCGTTCAGGCTTGCTGGGTTGGGGGTGCTCTGGGCTTGGAAGATTGCTACCCTCTGCTCTAATCCTATCCCTCTTGGACAGACCCCCATAGCCCACCCAGCTCTCCGAAACTCCACTTTTTATAACACACCCACAGTTCCACAGTGCTTCCCATAACCCCCACCCTCATGGTGCCACCACTCCCATAGCCACCTGCCTTCATGACACCCCGCTCCCTGTGACCCACCCCCCCAACCCAGGACACACCCACTCCTGGGGAACAACCCATCCATCTTTGTGTCTTTTCTGGCCTCCTGGGGAGGGGTTCCACCACTTTCACCTGCCCTGGGAAATGATGCAGGAATAGAGCAGCGTCTCCAGGAGAAGCAAGGAAGTGGTGAAGTTCCCCAAAATCAGTTCCTCTAAGTCTTGCTCATTGTCTCCAAGAGTTAGGGGACACTGGATGAGAGCTTTCTAAGTGCCGGGTCCTGCCCTAGGTATTCACCATAACCCAAGGAGGTAAAACTGGTATAATTTTCATAAGAGAAACCTGAGGCACAGAGAATTTCAGTAACTTGCCAGAAATCCCAGAGGTTGAGCCCAGGCAGAGACCACTCTGCACACCTCCAGCTCTGAGGCTCTAAGGGTTCTTTCTGTGCTGAGGCCTGGAAAAGCTTCCTGCACTCATCAATGGCATCAGAGTCCAGGAGGGAGCTAGGAACAGATGCCCAGTCTCTGAAAACTGAGGAGACTTCTCCAAAGATTGGAGATTCCTGCTGTCTAAGTTCAGTGAGGGATTTTATCCAGAATTCTCCAAAGCTCCCAAAATTTCAGACTTCAGGTGAGCCTGGACTCACAGACTAGACTCTTGCAAAGGTGAATATTTGAAAAGTAAGACTGTCCTGCTACTTTCAGGGATATGAAGGAGCTCAAGAGAGATTAACAGAGTCTTGTCAGGGAATTGCTTTAAAAGGGATTAGTGGTAAGCACATCCACTAGGTTTTTGGAGGTTCTTGGAAGCCTTTATAAGGCTTTTCTTCCCTACTCAGGTGCATTGGTTTGGCAAATCCTGTTTCCTTAAAGAGTGTGCCAAAGAAACTCCACCTTGGTTTTTCAGAGTTATAGACAAAGTAGGAAGAGACCTAACAGGGCTTCTAACCTTTCCTCTTAATGATGAGGAAGCCAAGGTCCAGGGAGGTTGACTCTGATACTGATGACAACAGTACCCAGTTCCTGGCACTGGGGCCGGCTGGGTTCTCGGTGCTTGGTTTCCATGATGACAGTGCCCGGTTTCTGGCACTGAGGCTGGCTGGGTTCTAGGTGCTTGGTTTCCATGACAACAGTGCCTGGTTCCTGGCACTGAGGCTGGCTGGGTTCTAGGTGCTTGGTTTCCATGACGACAGTGCCCGGTTCCTGGCACTGAGGCTGGCTGGGTTCTAGGTGCCTGGTTCCTGGCAGTGGGGAGGCTGGGTTCTAGGTGCTTGGTTTCCATGACGACAGTGCCCGGTTCCTGGCACTGAGGCCGGCTGGGTTCTAGGTGCTTGGTTTCCATGATGACAATGCCTGGTTCCTGGCACTGGGGCCGGCTGGGTTCCAGGTGCTTGGTTTACATGTACTTGGCATCTCAGGGCTTGGTATACATTTGACATCTTCTTTACTCCCATTGGTACTTTTGCTGTACCTTCTTTACAGATGAGAAAAGTAAGGCTGGGAAACTGCACAGCCGAGCTCCAGAGGCCGTGGACCCTGCCGGGGCTCTGTTTCCATAAAGGGCTCTTTCCACCCGACCTACTGCCAGGAAAGCCAGGAAGAATCCCATTCTCTGTTACTGGGCTCAAGTTAGTGATGCCTTTGTGGGCACCACTTCTCACCACCCGCAATGGAGATGGTCCCTTGCTCACTGCCAAGGATAAGGGGGCAGAGTGTGTCACCACTTATCACGAGGGACACTGTGGGAGAGCCAGGGTGGTACTAACTAGGTCCACCGGGACCCCTGCTTTCCAGGCAGAAGACGCTGCAATGACCTGTCCTCGTGTTTGCAATCACAGCACAAACCTGGTTTCTGGTGACCTGGTCCTGGTTCTGCTGTGTATTTCCTGGTGACCTGGGTTACTTACTATCTCTGAGTATTTCCCTATCTCTGTAGTTAGTTAGGATTGTGTAAAGATGAAAAGGAGTCGGGCACAGGGGCTCACGCCTGTAATCCCAGCACTTTGGGAGGCCAAGGTGGGCAGATCACCTGAGGTCAGGAGTTCGAGAGCAGCCTGGCCAACATGGTGAAACCCTGTCTCTACTAAAAATACAAAAATTAGCCATGCATGGTGGCGAGCACCTGTAATCCCAGCTACTCAGGAGGCTGAGGCAGGAGAATCACTTGAACCCGGGAGGTGGAGGTTATAGTGAGCTGAGATTCCGCCACTGCACTTCAGCCTGGGCAACAAGACTGAAACCCTGTCTCAAAAAAAAAAAGATGAAAAGGAACAAAAAGCATGTCCCTTGCCTGGCACAGTGTCTGGTCCTAGTAGGCAGCCATCGATGCCAGGCGCCGTGACTGTTATTGTAGGAAGTGAGGGCGTCTGAAGAATGCTCTCCTTGGGATGTCATAGCCACGGAGTTGTCCCTAGTGGCCAGAAGTCTCCTCCCCCAAATTAGGATGCTGGCCTGGGTGGAGGGGAGGGGCCAGTCCTCTTGGCTGGTGGGTGCATGGCCTGGACCCCCCAGCAGCCTCTCTGGCGCAGGGACAGGGACGATAAGCGGTGATGGACTGTTCTGAGAGCTCCGCGGCGGGCACAGGGAAGGCAGTGTGGTGTGGGGTGGCCTCCCCGCTGATAACCTGGGGGAAGGCGCTATCGGGAGAGGAAGTGGGCAGGGACGGGGCCAGAGGGGGCCGCTAGAGCCCCAGGGCGGGACCCAACCCCAGGGGTCGCGTCATCCATTCTCTGCCACCAGGCACAATTGCACCGGACCATCCATCACTGCCTGCCGGCCTGGCTTTTTTCTTCTCCAAATGCATTAATGCACTCTCACTACAGAAGACTCAAGCAGTGTGGGTAAAATGCCAGCCCCTTCCTTATCCCTCTGCACTGACAGCCCCAGCCGCTCCCTTCCCGGAGGTCATGGGGCTCTCTTTGGTTTGTATCACTGGGATCCCTTTGCTGCACGTTTACACAAATACACATGTGTGTGATGAACATAAAATTGTGTGTGTGTGTACATCATGCTGTATGTGTTTTTCTGCACCCCTTTCCCCTCATTTGATAGTCTTGGCCTTGTGTCAAAATCAGAATCTATGCACATGCCCATTCATTTTTTTAAGTTCTTTTTTTTTTTTTTTTTTTTTTTTTTCTGTAGAGACAGGGTCTTGCTATGTTTTCCAGGGGCTGGCCTCAAACTTCTGGCTTCAAGAGATCCTCCTATCTTGGCCTCCCAAAGTGCTGGGATTATAGGCATGAGCCACTATCCCTGGTCTGCCCATTCATTTTAATGGCAGAATAGTAGTTTAT
Organism: Piliocolobus tephrosceles; assembly: GCF_002776525.5. Classification (NCBI taxonomy): domain Eukaryota; kingdom Metazoa; phylum Chordata; class Mammalia; order Primates; family Cercopithecidae; genus Piliocolobus; species Piliocolobus tephrosceles. The sequence continues at coordinate 532,357 of NC_045440.1, forward strand.
AAGATAATTATGCCCTTCTAGCTGGCCCTTTGGACAATTAAAAAAAGAAAAAAAAATGTGCCCAATTTCCTTCAGCTACCCTCTTGTTGTACCATTAAGTTGTTCCCATTGTGATTACAAGTTGCAGTAAAGAATATCGTATGTTTATCTTTGGGAATAAGGGCATATCTTACTGTAGGATAGTTTTCTAGAAATGCAGTAGCTTCATCAGTGTGTGTACGCATCAACATTTTGGAAGCCAAAAATGCTTCCCCAAAAGGCTTTATCAAATTACACTGCCGTTAACCTTTATGGGAGTAACAGTTTTCCATATCTTTACCAATATTATTGGATATTAGCAGTATTGCCATTTTGCCACCTGATGGCAAAAGTATCCGGCACCACTATTTCAATTGCATTTTTCCATGGACTGGTGTGGCTGGGCACTGTTTGCTTTATTTATTAGTTGTTCTAGTTCTCTTTCTGTGCAGAACCCATTCTAAATGTTGGTTCATTTGTCTTTGGGTTGTTTAGGAACAGGAAGAACTTCTTCAGTTTTCTTTGCAGTAATGCTTTGTCACACAGGCACTGCAAATATTGTCTTCCTGCCTGACACTTGCTTTAACTTTGTTCACAGCGTCCTTCATCAGGTTTCCCTCTGCAGGATTAGCAACAATGCTATCCTCTGTTTCTGAGTGTTTAATCCACTTTTTTTTTTTTTTTTTTTTTTTTTTTTTTTGCTGACATCCAGTAAAAATACTACCAACTTCCTTCTGTTGTAGACCTAACTGTGCCAGGTACTCTGCTGAGCACCAGAGAGGCACCGTCTCATCCACTCTGGATGACGCTGCTGCTTAGCAAACATGCTTGACAAGTGAGGAAACAGGCTCAGGGAGGTGACTGCTAGCAGAGGGCCATGTGGCTGGGCAGGACTTGAGCCCACATCCATCTGGCCTCAGAGGCTTGACCACTGTGCTTCTCTTCCTTTCAACCTCCGCTGGCTTTTCTTCCAGGTCAAACTATCCTTGCCTGAGCCCTGACTGAGCATGTAGTTTTGGATTAAGATGTTACGAAGTATGGGATATGGACAAAGAATAAGAGAGTCACTTGTCCCCATTCCTTTGTGTATTTGACGAATATCCTTTGAGAGCATGTTCTGTGTACCAGATCCCGGGATGCAGGGGTACTGCACACTTTTCTTAATCTCAGGGGTGATGTGTGGGTGGAGTTGAGCCAAGTGTTTAATGCTTGGGGCTAGAAATGAGTAAGCTGAGGCCATCAGCCGTTACATGGGAGCCTTGGAGGTAAGTAAGAAACAACACAACCTAGGAATGATGCTAATGATGAAATGCTTGCACAATTCCACAACTGTTTCCTTCCTAGACACCCTGGTTTGGTTAGTTACACATGTAGTCATACCCACCACAGGCACAGGTACACGTGTGCACGCACACACCCACCCTGCTCCAGCCTCCAAGGCGCCGGGCATGTACTATATCTGCTCTTTGGAGAGCCGAGGGCATGTAGCCCAGCCCTGCCTGTGCAAGACCAGGTCCTATTGGTTATGGGGAAAGGCCACTCGGTCCAGAGCAGTGAGCAGGAGGCTAATTTTAACCAAGAGCAGTGGCGTGACCTTGGCACAGAAAGGAAGGCACCAACAGAGATGCCCCTAGATGGACCCCTCGCCCTTCCAGAGATGTCAGGCTGAGACTGGAGTGTTCTCCTTGCCCTCCTGCCTGTCCTTCCTCTCAGGGAAGGCTGTCAGCTCTGGGCAGCAGTCCCTCTTCACCTCATCAGTCCTCGGTAATCAGCCTTCAAACCCCTTGGGGCTGGCTCCCATCAGCCCCTGTCAGACTCTGCAGCCCACAGGGGCCTGGTGGCCCAGGGGCCAAGCTGCTGATTGGAAATGGAGGAGGATGGGACCAGGGTGGGCAGGGAGACCAGGGGACTGGCAGGCCGGGCTCCCAGGTGCCCCCATGGAAGGTGCTGCCTGGCCTGGGCCTCTGCTGTCAAGGGTGTATGGGGAAAGGGAATGTGCATATATTGACATCCTGCTGTGTACACCCCATTGTGGCCAAAGCTTTGTGTACATTATCTTAGTTCATCCCCAGCTTTCCTTTGAGACAGGTATGCTTATGTCCATTTTAAAGGTAATGAAACTGAGGCTCAGAGAGGTTACATAATTTGCCAAGAATCCCATAACCCATAGCAGGCAGAGCCAAGAGGTGAAATGAGCCCTATCTGACTCCTCCAAAGCCCGCTCTTCTACAACACGACCTGCAACTGGCAAGGGGGCCAGGCCAGAGGGGTGTGGGTGGGGCACAAGCCTGGTGGCGTCTGGGGCCAGCTCCAGCTCTGGTTCTTGCTCACTGTGTGACCCGCAGCCTCAGAGCCTTGTTCCCCGCCCCTCCCAAGAAGCTCTGGCTGGAGGCAGCTCTGCTGAGGCCCAGGAGGAGGCCAGGCTGACCTGGGCTTGTGTCCCAGCTGCGGGGCTTGGCAGAGGACCTCGATTTTTGGAGGCTCCATTTTTTCATCTATAAAATGGGACCAGTAACAATCCTCTCCTAAGGGTGGTCATGCTGCCTCAGTAGGACCATGGACCCGCAGCGTGAGCATGGTCCCCCGCACATCACACAGCTCGGCGGCGTGGCTGGCAGGGGAACCGACATCACCAGCTGTGTCTGTGGGCATGGGGAGGCCTTGCTTCCGTGAAACAGGGTGCCTGGCAGAGCTCCCTGGGAGCGGGGGTCTGCTGTCTCTTCAGGGTCAAGTGAAAGCCTGAGAGGCCATGAAGTCCCCACGGTGCTAGCTGGAAATTTTCTGTGTGTACCCACAAATTTTAACGTCTCCCCATGACTAGGGCTATTTTTCGGTCTCTGGCTGATGTCAGGTGGAGCCGCCTCTCTCTGAATCATCAGTAGAGTGCCTGGCCTCCTGCATGGGGACTAGCCACTTCATCCCTCCAGGGGCTGCCATACTGAGACGAGAATGAGGATCCATTAAGCCTGGTGGCCCCGTCTGCACCAGATGTTTTTCTTCCTGGAATCTTTTCCACCAGGCTTTCACGAACCTTCCTGTCATCCTCTCAGCAGTTTGCTTAACCTTATTAAAAGGATTGCCCCCTGAGGGCCACTGGACGGGCCCTGTGGGTTATGTCTGCCCTGTTCCTCAAGTGCTCAAGAGCACGTTTAACTCACCGCCCTTCGGGCCCCTCAAGTGCTGGCCATGGAGCTGAGCTCAGGATGCAAGGTCTGCCTCCCCATCATTTCCAGGGATGTGATGTGGGCGACAGGCTCAGCATCTCTGCCTTTCTTCTGTCCAGACTGAACAGAATGAAGATGTCACACCTCCAAGAGGCTGCTGTGAGGAGCCCCCAGGGCAAGGCACAGAAAACCCCTTTGTAAAATGTGGAGGGCGGTGACCATGCCATTCTGGAAGAAAGGCTGGGAGCAGTGGGTCCCTGCTCTGCCATTTATCAGCTGTGTGGCCTGGGGCCAGTTACTTACCCTCTCTGGGCCCTAGCTTCCTCATCTGTAAAATGAGGGTCAGAAGCCTACCTCTTGGGATTGCTCAATCATTGGCACTTTACACTCAATACATGTCGACTGAGTATGAAGGTCCCTTTAGCTGTCTAAAGATTCTAAGCATGATATCAAGTTTCAACCTTTAACTCAGGTGACTCTGCAAGCCCAGCGGGGCCGTGGGGAGTGCCCATAGCCCAGGTCGGGAGTCCGGTGCTTCTGCTTTCCCTGATCTGCCTGTGGGTCATGGTGGCGCTGCCTTCTGCTGTCCTTGTCACCTGAGACTGAGTGCCCAGAGCTAGGCATGGTTCTTGCCTGCTGTGCCCAAGATGCTGTGTGTCCAGCCAGTCTTTGTGAACATGTTGGGGCGGGGGTCTGAGCACGTACCCACCAGGATGCAGACCTGTCTGGAGATGTCTGGATTTTGGGGTGGGGGGTCCAAGCATGTGCCCAGCATGCAGACCCACCTGGAGATGCCTGGTGAGGATATCGGCCAAGTTCCCCGAGACCCTGAGGCAGCACTGGGCAGACGTGCCCGGGGGAGAAAGAAAAAGGTTCTTTCCCAAGAACAGAGCCAGGGGCTCTTCCAGAGGGAGGACTCCTGCCCCCAGCATGAGCAGGCCCCTCCCAGCCAGGCCCCGAAGCCCCTTCATCTCCAGTGCGGACCAGCAGAGCCTCAGAGACATTGGGCCTGAAGGAGCTTGTCGGAAGCACACATGAAACATCCCTGAACCCCCAAAACGCGTGAATGCATTTCAAAGAGGGCTGAGGTCCCATGGGGACCAAAGTTAAAAACATGCGGTTATTGCTCTTAAAACAACACCACGCGCCTCACACCCACTAGGATGGCAACTATTTCAAGCAACAGAGAATAACAAGGCTGGTGAGGAGGCAGAGAAACTGGAAGCTGTTCACAGCTGATGGGAGTGCGGAAGGGCGCAGCCGACGGGGAAAGCAGTGTGCGGCTCCTCAAAACATTCAACCTACAGACGCCATCCGGTCCAGCAGTTTGCAGAGACATTCATACACCAGGCTCACAGCAGCATTTTTCTTAACAGCCAAAACTCAAGTGTCCATCGACTGACAAATGGACACGCAAAACGTGATGTATCCTTAAAGGGGAGCCTTATTCACCCTCAGAAAGGCAGGAAACTGACATGACATAGATGAACCTTAAAGACACTATGCTAAGTGCAATGACCCAGTCACAAAAGGACCGATACTGTCCTTTTGTGGGTCTTGAGGTCCCTAGAGAATCAAATTCATAGAGACGGAAAGTAGAGTGGGGGTTGCCAGGCTAGCGGTGGGAAGGAATGGGGAGTTAGCATTTAGTGGAGACAGAGCTGCAGTTTGGGAAGATGAGAAAGTCCTGGTTATGGTGGTGGCAGCGGCCACACAGCGGTGTGAATGTTAACAGTGCATGGAACACTCAGCAAATGCCTATGCTGGTAAATTTTATGTTACGTGTATGTATCTTACTACCATAAAAAAAAAAAAAAAAAAAACAGAAATGACATCATGAGGCCTGGGGAAACTTGAGTCCTGGTTTTTAGTATCTAATGGAATACATGGTGGAAACTTTTATAAAATATTTCATTAAAGGCAGCTTTATCTTTGGAGGAAATCTGGATTTTCATATGTGCATTTGCTTACGGCTGCTCCACTGGTGTTCCAGCTTAGCTTTGGGTCTTTCTTACTTGTAGATGGGACATTTATACACACCAAATATTCTTGATTTTGAAACTAATCAATGAGTCACAAGAATACATTGATACGTACCACAGGGCAGGTAGAGTGAAAGATACAAAAGCTGAAATAACGCGTATGTGTATGTGTTACGGTTCAAGGGCTGAACTGTATCTCCTCCTCTCCACATCCCTGTGTTGAAGCCCTAACCCCACTGCCTCAGAATGTGACAGTATTTGGAGATATTCTCTTTAAAAATTGATGAGTAAAATGAGGTCGTATGGGTGTTCTTGTAAGAAGAGGCGACAAGGACACAGACACACACAGAGGGACACACAGATGAGTGAAATGAGGTCGTATAACTGCTGTTCTTGTAAGAAGAGGCAACAAGGACACAGACACACACAGAGGGACGATCACATAAGGACACAGGGAGAAGGTGGCCATCTATGAGCCCAGGAGAGAGGCCTCAAGAGAAACCAACCCTGCCGGTGCCTTGATCTTAGACTTCCAGCCTCCAGAACTGTGAGGCAATTAACTTTTGTTTAAGCTTTTTACAGACCCTCGCCCGTGGTATTTGTTCCAGTAGCCCTAGTAAATGAATACACTATTCCATTTCCAAAATACTCCTTAAATCCTTAAAGCAACCCTGCAAGGGAGGCCTCACTGCCCTGTTTATAGACAAGGAAATCAGGGTTCAGAAGAATGGAGTCACTCACTCAAAGTCACATAGCTGGAGAGTGCCAGGCTGCCTAGGTCCTTGGCTTCTGACCCTGTGTGCTCTTTTGGAAGTTCTGCCCCGTGGGTGGGAAGAGCATGAAAGTACAGGAGTCTCCTTTATCCACAGGGAATATGTTCCAGGACCCCCAAACTATCTAGATGTTCTGAACTGCAGATAGTACCGAACCTATATATACTGTGTTTTCCCTATACACACATCTTTATGATACAGTTAAATTTATGATTTAGGCACAGTAAGAGATTAACAACAACTAATAATAAAATAGAAAATTATAACAATATACTAGAATAAAAGTTCTGTGAATGTGGCCTCCCTCTCTCTTTCTCAAAATATCTTATTGCATGTAACACTTTGGGACCGCAGTTGACTGCTGGTAACTGAAACCTTAGATAAGGGGCCACTACTATAGACAAAACAGATCACAGCAGCAAAGAGCAAAGCTCTGAAGGCAGAGTTAGAAGCCTGAGGCAGGGTTAGAAGCCTGAGGCAGGGGAGGTACAGCAGAGGCCAGGGAAGACTGGCTAAGAGGACTTAGCTGGGATCTGGGTCTCTGGAGGCCCTTCTTCGGGGATTATTATAGCACTAATGAGAGCTAACATTTCTGAGCATTTAGCATAGGACAGGCACTCTGGTAAATGCCTCCTGTGTGCTGCTTTGTGTAAACCTCGATGCAGGTGTCAGCATTGTGCCCATTGCACAGATGAGGAAACTGAGGCTCAGAGAAATGAAGCAAAGTCCCTGAGAGCAAACATCCCGGGAGAGGAAGTGCCTGATTTTGAAAGGTCTGTCTGACTCAGAGACGCTGCTGTTGCTCACTTCACAGCAACGCTGTGGGTGTGTCCTGGCTCTGGAATGGAGGAATGGAGGGAGAGGGAAAGGCACCAGCTCCTTCACAGGCAAGGAGAGGTCTGAGTTCCCTAGACCTGGGCTGCCCCTCACCAGAGCTCTGGGTGTCAGGACAGCAATCATATGCCCCAGACGGCTCAGGCATGGGCCCCCTGGCAGTGTCCTCATGTGTGCAAATTTATGGTTGGGAGAAGGCAGACTCCACGCCATGAACTACCCTCCCTCCCCCGAGGAAGGCAAAGTCCCAGAGCAGGAAATGATGCTTTCGTCCATTCATGCGCCCTCTGCCTTCTCTCCCCATCTCGCCTCCCCCACACACTCTCACGTTTCGCTTTCTGGCTGGGAATTGACCAGGCTCCTCATCCTTTATAGACATGTTTATGTCCGGAACCAGGACACCGGTTCAGCTCCAGGTACCCCTCGAGCAAGTGCGCCCCCTAGGGGAGAAACTCTCCCTCGTCCTTCAAGCTACTTCCCAGCCTCACCTTTCCCAGGAAAACCAAGCTGGAGGAGAAGCAGTTGTCCGCTTTGCCTGAGAACGTGCCTTGGAGAATGTGCTGGTCTTCTGAGTTTCTTTTCTAATTTCCGCAGGTTGTCACTTGCATGCCAGAGCTGGAAAAAGCCACAGGCATCTGCCGGTCCTGCAGTTTCAGGACCTGGACATCAGCCTGGCCCCCAGGTGCTTGCAGCCAGCCCTGCTGGGATGCAGCACTTCCAAGCTCACACAGCCATGCCCCGTGGTTCCCAATCCGGGGTAGACATTAGCACCAGCTGAGGTGTTTAAAGTATGCGGAGGCCCTGGATAAAGCATGCTCACCTGGAACTGGGTACTGGGACTTTTTAATGCCCTGCCCTACCCCTTCTATCCCAGGTGATCCTAGTGAGTAGCCAGGGCTGAGAGCTGCTGGTCCAAGCTGGAAATGCTTGCACGGGAATCACTCAGGGTGCTCATAAAAGAGGACGTTTCCAGATCCAGACTTCAACCCACTGAATCAGAATCTCTGTGGGAGAGGGAGAGGCTGAAGGACTTGCATTTTATTTTATTATTTATTTTTATTTTGGTTTTTTGAGACTGAGTTTCGCTCTTGTCGCCCAGGCTGGAGTGCAATGGCATGATCTCAGTTCACCGCAACCTCCACCTCCCAGGTTCAAGTGATTCTCCTGCCTCAGCCTCCTAAGTAGCTGGGATTACAGGCACCTGCCACCAAACCCAGCTAATTATTGTATTTTTAGTAGAGACAGGGTTTCACCATGTTGGCCAGGCTGGTCTCGGACTCCTGACTTCAGGTGATTCACCCGCCTCGGCTTCCCAAAGTGCTGGGATTACAGGCATGAACCACCGCACCCAGCCTTCATTTTAAACCAAAAACCTGAGGTGACGTCGGTGAAGCACTGGGTGACTCTTTCATCTTTAGGGGATGACCGTGGGGTCCAGGGAGGTGAGGAGACAGTCTCGAGCCTTGCAGCTCAAGGACAGCTCCCGAGTCACGGCAGCCACTTCAGAGGGGTTGTGGGGGCCTGGGAGGTGGTGCCCTGGCCTGTGGTCCCTGCGCATGAGGGGAAGGAAGGGCTCATTCCTCATCCTGTGATCTTAACTCCCTCCTCAGCCCCACTCCACAGGAGCTCCAGCAGGTCAGCTTGGCCCTCCCATTCTTGAGTCCCAGTGGCCCCCACTGGCAGGAGTCCCCACTGACCCTGTTGTCCCACATTCCTGTTTACCCCCACCAACCACGCCCCCTTGCACCAGGTTCTTGGTCAGGCAGTTTCCTCCTTCCAGCACCGTGGTGTGACCAGGTCCTGGAGGAGGTCAGAAGCCCCACAATTTCTGGAGCCCCCAATGTCTGGGACAACAGAGTTCCACCTCTAGGTTCCTCCACCTCCAGCATCCTGGAGCAGCTGCTGCACACCCGTCTCCCTGGGCTCCTCAGTGAGGCCCCAGGCCTGCCCTTGCAGACCCCCTCCCTAAAGTGCTGTGCTCCCACCCAGTGCTTGTCCACGGCCAGTGGGGCTGTGAGGGCCAAGAACTGGCTGAGAGGAACCTGCTGGCATGGAGTCTGTTTCTTCATCTGCAGAAACAGCTTTGTGGTAGCAATGGTGGTGCTCCCACCCCAGGCTGCTGGACAATCCACACACCATAGGTGATCACGCTATGTAAACTGCATCCTTCCGGGCTGGTGGCTCTCACCCAGCACCCCTGCAGCGACTGCCCCCTCTCCAGGGGTTCTTCCATCAAGGCCCCACTCTCATCCTCTGCTGCCCAGGCCTGCAGCTTCCCCCAACCTACACCCCCATCCTGCAGCTTCCCCCCCGCTACACCCCCATCCTGCCGCCTATGAGCTGTGCGTGTGAGCACTTTGTGTCTTGGTTCCCACCTCTGTACTCGGGGTGGCTATAGTCCTACCTCGGGGTGTTCTCACAGTCAGAGGAGTCAACACTGACAAACTGGGTGCCAAGGGTTCAAGGGGAAGGAACGGAATGCACAGGTGGAGCCAGGGGGCTTTCGAGTGGGAGACCGAGAACGGTAGGTTCAAGTCTCTGCACTTTCATCTACACCCACAGCATGGACAACAGGCAGCGAGAGCCTGGATGGAAAAAGTGGGCTTCGGTTAATGCTATTTTATCAGTATTGGTTCATGAATGTTAACAAACACACCCATTGCGTGATGTTAGTAATAGGGAAATGGGCGAGATATGGAGACTGTCTACTTACTTCCTACTTTTTTTTTTTTTCTGTAAACCTAACTGCTAAAAAAAAAAAAAAATCGGTCTATTAAAAACAAAAACAAAAACATGCTAAGAGCCTCCATGCAGTGGGAGCCACCAGCGTTCCTCGCTTTTACGCCCCATCGTCACCGGATCCTTGTTTATGCACCTGGCCTGAGGACTCGGAGCCGGAGCCTCGGGAGCTGGCTCTTGTCCTAGCCCTCCCCAAAGCGCCAGCTCCCAGCGTCGGCCCCTGGCTTTGCCAGGCACAGAGCCCCCGGCGCGGGCCCGAGCCACGGATTTATGAGGCCACAGCGCCCCCTGCTGGCCCCGCTCGACCGCCCGGAGCCTGGGCCACGCGGGACTCCCAGACTGTGCCCCGCCTGTGCCGGGTGCTCGTCCTGCACGCGATGTTCAGCTTGTCCCAGGTGACCACACGGAAAAGCTCGAACGTTGGTGACTTTATTGCGGAAAAGCCCCTCAGTGCCGGAGCCGGGGGACCCAGTCTGGCTTCCGCAGCGGGGCAGGGCGGGGTCCCTGCAGGGCGCAGCGGCGGGCACGGGGGCCTTACGTGACGCCAGTGGCTTCCTGGTCCTGAACACCGTACTGGGGCTTAGTACTCCGGGTGGCCGTGCGAGGTCACCGGCACAGCCCTCTGTACAAAGGAGGCGGCACAGAGAGGCCGCGTCACTCGCCCGGGGGCGCACAGCCGGTGAAGGCGTCCGTCGGGGGCCCCCTGCGAGCTGCCTCTGCCCGCTGGCTTCCGGGTCTGAGAGATGGGCACAGCCGACCCCCTCGCCTTCGTGGCCCGTCTGGGCTGGCACGGGAGTCGGGGTCGCCCGCGCGGAGGCGGGCACGGGGCCCAGGCGGGCGCGGCTGGCTAGGGCTGCAGCTCGTACTGCCGCTCGGTGGCCGTGTAGAAGTCCTCCAGCACCGACTGCAGGAACTCGAAGGTGGGCCGCTCCTCGGGCCGGCTGCGCCAGCACTGGGCGATGACGCCGCGGTACAGCTCCGGCGGGCAGGTTTCGGGGCGCGGCATGCGGTAGCCGCGCTCCAGGTTGCGGATGACCTCGGGGTTGCTCATCCCTGCGGCAGAGGGGACCGCGAGCGCGGGTGAGGGGCGGGGGTCCTCGGGGGTGGGGCGATCTGAGCGGCCCGCGGGGCACAGTGGGCCCAGGCAGGGGACAGCAGTCCCTACAGGCCCAGACCACCTCTCCAGCTTCGTGGGTTGCCTGGCCGCCCAGCCTCTAAACAGCCCTTTATTTACTTTTTATTGCCTGGGGAACGCCTAGAAATGAGGCTGTAGATTTTCTCCGGAGTGCGGGGGCAGGTCCTCTGCAGATGGGACCCTCCCTCTCTTGATTACCTGTGACCACCAGGGGCACAACCAAGCCCATCACTCATGGGCAGCTGCCAGGTGCACACAGCAGCAGGTGACCCGGAGCCTGCCCAGCTGCAGGGGCCAAGCGGCCCCAGCCCTTCGATTGGGGCTGGGGGCTGGCGTCCACGACTCTGCTCATACAGAATAGGGCTTTGGGGATCCGCTATGGGTGCAATGCCAAGGTGGGCACAACCTGTCCTCAGCTGAGAACAAGCCATTGGGAGTAAACTTGAGTTCAGATGTGCCTTTGTCTTGATTTCAGTTTTTGGGACTCATTTGACCTCTGCTGGAGGAAGGGATGCAGCCCTGTGGCCCAGAGCAATAGTGATGCAGGGGGCAGAGCTCCACCCCAGATTCCATGCCGGGGTCTCCGTCTTTGCCCTGGGACTCACTCTGTAAAGAACGGGGCAGCCACAGGCACCAAGGACAGGCGACCCACTGCCAGGGCCGTCCAGGAAAGCAGGGAGCCGCGAGAACTGCGGGGTGAGCCGCCTACCTGGGTATGGTACCCGCCCATAAGTGACAACTTCCATCAGGAGGACTCCAAACGACCACACGTCTGCTTTGATGGTGAAGACCCCGAAGTGGATGGCTTCCGGGGCTGTCCACTTGATGGGGAACTTGGCCCCTGCGGGAAAAGCCATGCACAGCTTTGGGAGACCACGGCCGGTGGCCCCTACCCTCCATCCTCACCCCTACCCCTGCTCCTGCTGTCCTTCCCTCAAGCCCTCACTGCGGGGCCTCGAAAGGCAGGGTGGCCTGGCATGGCGGGAGCCATTACCACACACCAGGACACATGGCCAGGTGAGTGCAGACACGGCATCTGCAGCACAGAAAGAGGACATGGACACCAATAGCACATGGTCACCCACTTTGGTTCTTTCAAAAGAGAGCAAGTGACCTCAACGGGCAGCCACCATGTTTCCACCTGGGATGGAGGGGGCCTGTTTCACCTTACAGGGGCCTTGTTTAATTAAAAAAACATGGCCTGGGCAAGCCATTTAAGCCTGCCCGGGCCTTCATTAGTCCCTTCCCACAAAATGGAAATGGTGACACTTGTACCTCCGAGGGCCACTATGAGAAAGGACTCACATCCGGCTGCCCTGTGAAGCAACTCAATGGCTGCAGCCCCGGTCAGCATTTGGAGCAGACCTCAGGGCTTGGCACTTCACGGCCTCCCCTGGCCTCCATTGCTCGGTCTCCCCAGCCAGCCTGAAGTTCCCGAGAGAACAAGCCATATCCTGTCTGCTTGTCATCTGACCCGTATGCTCATCGGACACTGCTTGCTTGCTTGCTTGATAAATGTGTGTGACCGCTTCAGATTCTCTTGTGACGTAGATTTCCACCTCAGTTACATTCACAGAGTAAAACAGAGTGCTCCGTGGAGACCCTAATTCAGGTTGGTTTGCTGCTCGCGCATGAGATCTGTGTTTCCCACAGTGTGCTCTGTGAAGGCCTAATTCTGTGGAAGGTTAATAGGTGCTACATAAAAATAATATTTAGGCGTGGCTTACGCCAGTCATCCCAGCACTTTGGGAGGTCAAGGCAGGTAGATCACCTAAGTTCAGGAGTTCGAGACCGGCCTGGCCAACATGGTGAAACCCCATCTCTACTAACCATACAAAAACTAGCCAGCTGTAGTGGCACATGCCTGTAATCCCAACTACTTGGGAGGACGAGGCAGAAGAATTGCTTGAACCCGGAGGTGGAGTTTGCAGTGAGCCAAGATTGTGCCACTGCACTCCAGCCTGGGGGACAGAGACTCCATCTCAAAAAAAGAAAGGTAGTATTTGGAGCTCAAATTAGTTTGGGAGGTACCAGGTGAGGCAAACATAAACTGTTTCTTTGCTGCAGGGCTTCTCAGTGCCTTTAATATGTTGATATGCACTGGGAATCTCCAAGGCAGTGACTGGGGTGGACTGCTGTTTCTCCAAACCTACCTTATCCTGAAATTGTTCCTCCACGGGGGGTCTCAGGGCACTACCATTCTGCTGAACACATTTGGGAAAATGAAGGAAATGCTGATCTAGAGTTGTAGAACTGTATAGCCCTCATGTGTCTTCCCTCAGGGCTGAGCTTGTTAAAGGGAGAAGTTAAAGGGGGCTTTGGGGAGCTGGGGAAGATAAGGTCCCAGGTTTCCCTTGTGGTTGGGGGCTGTGCTTACCCTCTTGGGCCGTGTATTCACTGTCGATGATTCGAGCCAAGCCAAAATCAGCAATTTTGCAGCACAAGGCCTCGGACACCAGAATGTTGGCCGCCCGCAGGTCGCGGTGGATGGAATTCATGCGCTCGATGTAAGCCATCCCTTCGGCAATCTGAGGCAACAGGCACACGGTAAAGGAGAGCGTAGAGGCCTCCATGCCAGGACTGAGCCCACCCCGTGCCCCCTGCACAGCCCGTGTGGGCTGCTGGGGAAGGAGCTGCTTCTTGGGAAGAGTAGAAAGGTGGCTGTGTTGCTCCTCAGCCAAATAAACTCCTCTCCTAGAATACCAGAATGGCAGCGCAGCGAGGTGGGCATCAGAGACACAGGGGCTACCTGTGCCCCTTCCCCTCCTTGTTCTTCCTCCACACAGCTGTGTCCAAGGGTCTGCAGAGAAGGAAGATAGAAGAACACAGGCAGGAGAAAAGGAGAGGGAGGGAGAAGAGAAGAAAGGGGAAGGAAGAAGGGGAGCAGGAGGCAGGGAGAGGCAGCTCTCCCTGGCTGGCTGGAAGCACAGCTCCTGGAGCTGGAAGCCCTCGGTTGGAGTCGCTGACCTCCAGCAAGCTGCTTAACTTCCCCAGGGGGCCACAGGCCTGACCTGGGAAGTGAGGGATGTGGTCTCCAGGGCATGGGGTTGAGGCAAGCATTAGACGAGGTGATTTGTGACCTAGGACTTTACCCAGCACCTGCCCTGTGGGGGCACCCAGGGAGCACTGGCAGATCCAGGTGGACAGAGGCCATGAGGAAGAAGAGCCTCGTCTCTCCTCCCCCGATCACTAGCCTGGGCCAGGGATGGCAGCTGGTGCTTCTCGGCGCCTTTTAGCCTACGAAACTAAGGCTTTATTCACCCAATCAGTGGATGAAGAAACTGAGGCAGGAAGCAGACAGCCTATTTACCTTATCAGACATGCAACTGCAAGAAGCCAGCACTAGAATTGATTCCACTTCTCCTTATGCTTTCATTTCATTGGTTTATCTATGAATCCATCCATCCATCCATGCATTCCTCCATCCATCTATGCATCCATCCATCCATCCATCCACCCACCCATCCACATATCCACGCATCCATGCATCCACCCATCCATGCATCTATCCATCCATCCACCCATCCATGCATCTATCCATCCATCCACCCATCCATCCATGCATCCATCCATCCATCCATCCATCCATCCATCCATCCACACATCCATCCATCCATCCACCCATCCATCCA
>NC_045440.1:546733-547024 GCF_002776525.5 Piliocolobus tephrosceles
CCATCCATCCACACATCCATCCATGCATCCATCCACCCACCCATCCATCCATCCACCCATCCATCCACTCATCCATCCACTCATCCATCCATCCACGCATCCATCCATGCATCCATCCATGCTTTCATCCATCCACCCATCCACCCATCCATCCACTCATCCATCCATCCATCCATCCACCCATCCATCCATCCATCCATGCTTTCATCCATCCACCCATCCATCCACCCATCCATCCATCCATCCATCCATGCATCCATCCACCCACCCATCCATCCATCCACACATCCA
>NC_045440.1:547424-571605 GCF_002776525.5 Piliocolobus tephrosceles
CATCCATGCATCCATCCATCCACCCATCCATCCATGCATCCATCCATGCTTTCATCCATCCACCCATCCACCCATCCATCCACCCATCCATCCATCCATCCATCTACACATCCATGCATCCATCCATGCTTTCATCCATCCACCCATCCATCCACCCATGCATCCACTCATCCATGCATCCATCCACCCATCCATTCATGCATCCATCCATCTATCCATCTATCCATCCATTCATCCATCCATCCATCCTTCCATCCATCCACCCATCATCCATGCATCCATCCATCCACCCATCCATTCACGCATCCATCCATCCATGCATCCATCCATCCACACATCCATCCATGCATCCACCCATCCATCCACCCATCAATCCATCCATGCATCCATCCACCCATCTATCCAACCATTCAGCCTTCCATCCATCCATCCATCCATCCACGCATCCATCCATGCATCCATCCATCCACCCATCCATGCATCCACCCATCCATCTATCCATCCATGCATCCTTCCATCCATCCACCCATCCATCCATGCATCCATCCACCTACCCATCCATTCACACATTCATTCATTTATCCATCCATCCATGCATCCATCCATCCACCCACCCATCCACCCATCCATCCATCAATCCATGCATCCACCCATCCATGCATGCATCCATCCATCCCTTTGCTACACCGTTCAATCAATACACATATATTACTATGGGACTGTGGGGAATATAAAACTGAGTACTAAATATATCTGGGCAGCATCTAACAGCACTCATTCTGATAACTAATATTTATTGAGCAGTACCAGAAATAAATTAAAAAATGTTGAGTAGGACCCAGTTCTGCTTAGCAAGAACAATGCTTCCGGGAACACCTGAGCTAAGGGCTCTCTAGCAGTTTCTTGTCCAGGGAAACCATCATAGAAATGACATTACACTTCAGCCATGGATGATGATAAGGATTCTGCTGGGTGGGAAGGGTTGAAGACTTCCTGGGCAGAGAAGGCAGAGGGGTGGCAAGGCATGGGGCATGGGGACCAGTGCCATCTGGCTGCAAAGTGGGGCCCGAGGGAATGTGGCTGCAGGGTTCTTATGGGGTTGGCCAGATCTGGCCTTGGAGGAAAGGTCTGGTGGGACTTTGCATTGCTTCCTATGGAGTAAGAAAAGAAGAACCCAGAAGGGCGGGGTGTGTGTCTGCTCATGTGTGTGTGTTTGTGTGTTTGTGAGTCTGTGTGTTTGTGTTTGTGAGTTTGTGTGTGAGCTTGTGTGACTGTGTTTGTGAGTCTGTGTGTCTGTGTGTTTGTGTGTTTGTGTGTGAGTCTGTGTATGTGAGTTTATATGTGTCTGTGTGTTTGAGTTTATGTGTGTGTGAGCGTGTGTTTGTGTACATGTGTGCCTGGAGAGCCGTTGGCATGGTCAGCATGTGGTTAGAGGTTGCCCTTCTGGGAGGTTCTGATTTTCTGGCTCCTCACCCCCAGCTCTGTGGCTACATCCAGGTATTAAACCAAGATGGCTTTTCACATCCTTTGCCCCTGTGTCACACAAGATTTCCCAAGGGGGTGTAGTGAGGATTGAATAAGAGACAGCGGAGGGTGAGAGATGGAAGAGGAAGGCAAGAAGCAGCAGTGGGCAGGCTTATCGCTGCCCTGGGGTTTGAAGCTGGTTACCAGCACCTATTTTCCAAAACCAGCCTGCCCAGATGGCTGTCTGCCCACCTCAGCGGAAAAAGGTGTTGTGGCATCAGTTCCTGCAGCGGTGCTACTGGGTAAGGCTGAGCGAGGGGGGAGGGCTGACGTGGGCGGTGGGTGGGTGGGTTTCCTCTCGGTGGCGTGTGTGTGTGTGCACACGTGTGTGCCTCACAGGCTGACCACAGACCGAAACTTTTCTGCTGAGAGTTCCAGTTTTAACTGGGCCACCAGATGTGCTTCCTGCCAGCTAGAGCTCTTGGCTAAAACCCTCCTCTCCACTCTGCTCTTCACCTCGTGGAGTCTGGAAGGTTCTGCATGTAAATGTGAGGGACACTGAGGACCAGTCCAGGGTAGCCAAGGAGGTCCAGCACTCGCAATTCCCTGGTGTCAGAAAGCAGGGCTGTTCTCCAGGGCTCAGCGAAGTCATGTCCCTGGCACCTGTGTGTAGCTCAGGCCTGCCCATCAGCCTGGGGTCGACGCCAGGGCTGTGCAAAGGCTGAGGGGCCCTGGTATGGGATGTCCTACAGGAGATGTCTGTGGGCACCATCTAAGGAAGAGACGAGGTCACAACAGAACACGCTTGCCTGCTGGGTTCAAGGGAACTCTCGCTAACTCTGTGTGTTTCCCATGACATCCATTCACCCTCTCTTCCTTTGGAACAGAACAGCTTGGTTCCAACACAGCTGCCTGGGTCTAAGGCTCCGTTCCCTGGGCTCCCTCACAGCTGCGTGGGGCAGGAGGCACAGTGGCCAGGGTTTGCAAATCCAAGTGCAGTGGGTGACCTTGGAGATATCTGCCTAGAGGAAGTTGGCCTTCCGTGCCCCCTGACTTCTCCTGCTGGCTGAAGAGCGGATGGGGTGGTAAGGCATGAGCAGCCATTGTGGGCAGCAGGTGACACATGCCGCCCCTCTTCTGCACCTGGTACTTCACCAACCTGGGCCGACATGTCAATCAGCCTTGGGAGTGACAATCTGCCCCCTTCATCCGTCTTCAGGAAATCCAGCAGGCATCCTAAGAAAAGAGAAGTTGCAAGTGCCCTTCTGCAAAGTGACCCAGCCCTGGTGGTACCAGCCTCCCCCTGGTGTGAGCGGCTCCCCACTAGGGGCGGGAAGTGGGAGTTTGCGCCCTCAGATCTCTCGGTGCATCAGGAAGGATCTACGTACTGCTGCCGAGTGCCTTCCACTTTACAACATGCTAGCCTCAGCACCCCAGGAGCAGCCAACACGCCAGCAGTTGCCCAGAAGTTAGGTTTCAGCCAGGTGCAGGGACCTGTGTGAAGTCCCCCAGCCAAAAGCTGGGAGTGGAATCCCAGTTCTGACTCGAAGGTTCATGCCCCTTGTCTTTTCCCCCCATGTCGGCCTCGCTCCCTTGATCCCCGTTGGCAGACACCCTCTGCCTCTGAGGACCAGGCATCAGGAAGAAAGCACCAGAATGGAGAGAACTGGCCCCTAGGTTTGGTGCAGGGGACAAATGCAGCTCCCCCTGGAATCGGGAAGCTGGGAGGGATGGATGCTTGCCCTAGGGGCAGGCTAGAGGCGCCCCCAGCACAGCCTCCGACCAGGGCCCCCTTGGTGACGGTTGTTAGGGAGCTGTATGAACATGGGCATGTTAGGATCCTACAGGAGCAGTGTGCCGTCAGGGTCATAGGAGGGGTGAGAAGGTCAAAGGCTGAGGCCCGATCCCAGGCCTACTGCCCCATAAGAACTTGGCCATGCCACGGACCTTGGAGGCCATCAAGCCCAACCTCTCTGGCCATCCTTGTAAAATATTCACACAGTTGTAAATGGTTGCATGACCAGGAAGCAGGAGACCTGGATCTAGTACCGTCCCTGTATGTCTGGCCTGGTGCTCGTTTGACTTTGCAATGCTCAGCCCCTCCCAGCAGGCATCAAAAAGTGCTAGGCACAGAAGCACCACTCCAGAAATGCTGTCTGAACTGCTCCTGGGCTGAGAACATGGCTCTGTTAGAACCACTTCGCCCTCCCTCCGTCCCTCCCCCTCCCTCCATCCCTCCCCCTCCCTCCATCCCTCCCCCTCCCTCTGTCCCTCCCTGCCCCCATATCGTGCCATGCCCTAGATCTGCAGGACCCCCTGGCCTGATGAACCCACCATGGCGGACCCTCCTCCTCCTGCTAAGTCCAGCCCTCCCGCCTCACTCTGAGGATGCAGCTCTACAGGGGACACCACCTCTGGCCATGTACTCGGTGACAATGTAGATGGGCTCCTTGGTGACCACAGCGTAGAGTCGGACCAGCCGCTCATGCTGCAGGGCCTTCATCACGTTGGCCTCACCCAGGAAGGCTTCTGGAGACATGGTTCCCTCCTTCAGCGTCTTAATGGCCACCTTCATGTTGTTTTTGTAGTAACCTGAGCCCAGGGGAGTGAAGAAGCCACTCAGAAGGCAGAGAGCTTGCTCGGAGGTGATCCTTTAACCAAAATCGGGGTAAGTGCCCAGGTGCCACGCTATTCCAGGTGCCAGAGCTGGAACGTGCAGCTCCAGAGGCCATGGTTGTGTGGGGCTTATCTTGTGTCCCAGGCCCCTTCTATATGGGGCCTCAGGCAGTGGAGGAATGTACCCTGCCTTGGGGGCATTTCACCTATTGGCACCACACCCAGGGCCTGTGTCCTGTCCTGCACGGAACCTGCCTCCTCCCCCCACCCCTCCCCTACATAATGAATCTCTTCTATCACACAATGGCTCCTTGGTGGAAATGAGCACACAGCCGGGGGTACACAGGGCGGGAGGACAAGGCGTGGGGGCCTCCTTCCCTCCTTCTGGAGCCCCATGGCGGTCCTGTCCCACTCCTTAAACTACCTGTATTTCCACACTCTCCCTGCACTCCACGAAGTCCCCTGAAGGGCAAAAGACAACTCTACTCGCGTTTCTAGAGGACCTGGGCCTTGGCAGGGACCTGAGTGCAGCTCCTGCCAAAGGCCCGGGGCATCAACCCCAGGTAAGGGAGGACTCATGGAGCAGTCCAGGGATAAAATGGAACACGAGTTTCATATCCTGGTGGTCAGGGCGGGGGACAGGTGTCAGCAGCAATGGAAATGTGAGGACACCAGGCCTGGAGCTTCAGTGACCCGGCCAGAGCCCCACAGCTGCCTTTGGTGTGCACTCAGGCGCTGGAATGTCATAGCTCATCACATTTAACCTCCTGTTTCCATCTGGGTGATGGAAAGCTAAGGGGAGTTAGTGCGCCACTGCAACTCAATGGCAAAGCCAGCCTCAGGCAGAGAACGAAGGAGGGAGCGACTTGGGGGCTTGGCGAGCTGAATTCTGTTCCTGCTCTACTACCGCGATAAGCGACCCCAGCTGTTACAACGTGGCTCTGTATCTCCACTGCCTCCTCTGTAAAATGGGCGTCCTCACCTCTGTCCTCGCTCCCTCTCAAGACTTCCGGAGGAAGGATGACACGCTATGAAAATACTGAACCTGGACTCAGAATGCGGCGTGGGTGGAACGGGGGGAGAGCACACTCACCCATCCAGACTTCGCCAAATTGTCCAGACCCGAGTTTCCTGACCAGCCTGAGAGACTGCCGGGGGATTTCCCATTCATCCTGGGCCCAGGGGTTCTGTGGGGCCAGGCTCACACAGGGCAGGGTCAGCCTCTGGCATAGACCATCCCCCTTCTCTGCATTAGGGAAGAAAAGACAGGGCTGGGGGTTACCAGAGCAGCCAGGTTCTCCCTTGGGAGCTGTATCATTCCTAGCTGGGCCCCTCACTCCCCAGCCATGGGTGTGTGCACACACCTGCACATGCATATACACTCAACTCTTTCTCTTTGTCTGCACAAAGCAGGGCATGCTATCTCTAAAATCCACCTGCTCACTCTCAGACTGAACATGCTTGCTACTCTCTAAGGGGTTCCCTGCTGAGCCAGGAGAGGGAATTAGGGCCACCAATTCACGGTGCTCAGAGTTGCCACCTCCTTAGGTCTAACTTTGGGACAATCTTTCCATCCCCCAAGGTGGCACCCATGACTCACGCAATTGGGAATCTTAGCGAGAGATACAGGAGCTCTTGGCACAAGTCCCTGCCCCCACTGCACGCCCCCTCTTACTAGAATAGTGCTGCACCAGGGCCTGGAGCGAGGGGAAGGTGATCCGGGGGGAGATGTAGTAGCCCCCTTCGTCCAGGGAGCGGATCTTATAGTGCTTGATCAGCTCCCCCTGGGCGGTGACGTCCTTCACAGACAGGGAGAAGGCACCTGGAGGGTTCATGGAGACACACACACGAGAAGTAAGGCACAAAGACAAAAAAAACGGGACTGGGATTTGGGCCTCATTTTTAAGCTTTGAAAAAAGTTCCCCAATTCTGTTCTTCATTGTCACCACTCCCTCCACAAGTTCCCTTTCCCTGCATCTCAACCTCCACCCTTTCGGAAGCCTCCCCTGGAAGTTCCATCTGACTCTGACCTTGACATCTCCGCACTGTCCCCCAAAACTCAGCTGGGGAATCACAGAGCCCTGCGGCAGGCAGGACAGTTCCTCAGCAATCATGTGGGTCCCCACTTGGACACCTGGTCACTCGGGGACCCTTTGTCATGGACTATTGGGAAATCTAGGCTCGTGGGAGGGACTAGGCGCTTAATTTTCTGGCTAAAGAGGATATCCTTACTCCTACAAGCAGATAGCCCATCACAGCTGCAAGTACCCATGTCCATGGCGGAGAGGGTAATAAGCTATTCCCAGGGACTCTGTTCAAATTCATTTGCTGCGTGTTACATACACCTGTTATTTTGTCTTCTAGGTTAATGTTTTCCCGCAGGCAAGTGGTAGCAGATGTCAAGGGTTAAGGACACTTTAGGAGGTAAGAGTTTCCAGGTAGGAAATGTTTTTCCATGAACTTGATGTTGTTTATAAAATGCATCTGTCCAGCTACCTGGGTACCGTGACCTCACCCCGCCCCCTACCCATTATTTGGGAGATGGGGTCGCTGGGGCCCAGAGAGTTGGCGGCAGGCTGGGGGGCTCCCCGTTCCCCCGGTGGGCGCCTACCACGAGCAGTACCACGACTCCCCGCCAGGGGTCAGGCACGGTCCCCTCGTTCTCGGTGTGGACGCTGGGTTTTCCTGGGTCCTGTTTGACTTAAGGCTCTTTCCTCTCCTGTCCATTCCCCTGCCTCGACCCCCTTCTACCCTCCAGTTTCTCTCAGCCAATGTGCGTCTCTCATCACCTCCTCGCAAAAGGACGCCCAGAGGCGTACGCCAGCGCGCCTTGCTGTTGCCGCAGCCCCGCTGCACGCCCACCCCAGCCTAAGCCCAGACGCTGCAAACTGTCTCCCCGACCCTGCGGGGTGCAGCTGTGCCCCCCGTCTCTAAGGAACCCGAGCCTGGCCTTAGGGAGTTCATTCATCAAGGGCTTTTCTCTCCATTTTGTAGGCTGCCCTTGTGTCAGGTGCCTCGGGCGGTGAGTCCAGGAGCCCGCTCTCCACGCAGTGACGCTGCCCAAGCTGGTGCCTTAGGGCCCCTCACTTGCCTGGGCTGCTCTAAGGCCCGGTCCCTGACGGCTTCTGACAATTTGGTATCCTTCGTAAAGAGGACCTCAGATCCCATCAGCTTCAGTTTCACGAAACCTGGATCCCCTGCCTCTGTGGTATGTCTGGACTGCCCTGGGCAGGCAGGGCCTGGTTCTGAGGTTAAGATTTCTCAGCACTGAAGGACTGCCTGCCTTCCAGCTGTGAAACTAGTCCTCCTCACATAGACACCAATAAACTGAGGCTTGAGAGGCTCAGGGACACCCAGGAGGCCACAAGGGGTAGAACTCACTCCCCTGCTTCCATCCCTGTCTTGCATTCACTGCTGTGGCTCCCAGAAGCAGAGGGGTCCTGCTTTGGAGTTGTGTGTGTGTGCATACATATGTGTAAGGTGTGTACATGTGTTGCACACGTGTGCATTACATCTATGCATATGTGCACATGTATACATGTGTGCATGTCTCATGTGCGTGTATGTGTGCATATGTGTGCATGTCTCATGTGTGCGTGTATGTGTGCATATGTGTGTGCATATGTGCGGGTGTGGACATGTGTATGTGGGTGCATGTGTATATGTGTGCACACTTGCCTGTGTATGCACATGTGTATATGTGTGCATTTATGCATATGTGCATGTGTGTGAATGTGTGCATGTGTATGTGTGTGTGCTGGGGTGAGGATGGTTGAACAGTCCTGCAGCCCTGGTCCCACCTGGCCAATTCCCAGTTTGGACTGGCTTCCTGGGGTGGACATGGACAGGTGGATATGCCAGACTCATAGAGAACCCCTGCTTCCTCTATAGCAGATTGGGTGGGGGTGGGCGGGCTTTCACCTTAGCAGTAGGCAATGGTGGAAATAGCATTTCCAGGGTGACATGACATGATGTTTGGGATTTGCTTTGAAAGAGTAGGGGTGGAGTGGGGGATACAGAAGAAACAAGACTGGCTCAGTTGATCATTGTTAAAGCTGGCTGTTGGGTACCAGGGGTTCCACTTAACTATTTTCTCTACTTCTGTGTATGTTTGAAATGTCCTGGAACAACAATAAAACATTTATGTCATCTCCAGTGATTCCCAAATTGTTTCTTGTACAGAGGTGCTCTGCCACAAAAATGGAATAGTGACAATAGCCAGTATGAATATAAATATAAAATGTATATATCTATGTGTATGTATATGTGTATATATATTCATTCATTGGCACATTCCAAGAAATCCTGCACAGAGCACCCCGGCTTTCCAATGCACCCCTCCTGTTCCCCAACCTGGTCCTGCCCTTTCGTGGGGCAACAAGGTCTCATGATGTCCCCAGAGTCACAGGGCACTATGACAGCTTTTCATACTCTGGGTTTCCACTCTCTGGCTGCTGTTCTTGAGCCACAGATGGAACCAATGGACAGCCCAAGGGTGCTCCCACCAGGTGACACCTCTGTCCACCCTCCTCATCGTCCCAACCACAGGGAACCAGACACTCATATTTCAGCCACTCTCTCTCCCTTTCCCCCTCTGATGTCACCGTCACCATCTCCTCTCCAGTTAAAATCGGCCATCAGGCTGTAACCGGTCCCTGTGGACAGCTTCCTGATAAGCAGAGCATTCTTCATACTGCGTGGGAAGTCCCTGGGTCACCCTAGCTTGCCACATGGTAGAGCGTGGGAATCCTCTCAGCCCCTCCTAGATGACGTGGTCACTGGTGCTTTGGGCTCTGATGCTTACTGTTGGCCTCTAGCAAGTCACTTCCTGTTCCAGGGCTCCCTTTCCTCATCTGTCAAATGGATTAGTATTTCACAGATGAAAAGCTAGTGGCCAGTGAGCACCAGGGACCATAATGGGGTTCGGTGCAGCACATGCATTAACGGCCCCAAACTGGAAACAACCTAATGCCCACAGCATGCGAATGACTCCTTGACTCTGGAACGCTCACACCCGGGATTCTGTATAGCAATCGACATGAATAGGCTTACCATCCTCAATCACATGAATGAATCTGTTACGGGCTAAATCGTGTGCACTCCCAATTCCTATGTTAAAGTCCTAACCCTCAGTGCTGAGAAAGTGACCTTATGTGGAGACAGAGCCTTTAAAGGGGTGATTAAGTTAAAATGAGGTCATATGGGTGGGCCCTGATCCAATATGACAGGTGTCCTAATAGGAAGAGATTAGGACACAGACATGCGTGGAGGGATGGCCACATGAGGACACGGAGAAGACTGCCGTCGGCAAGCCAAGGAGAGAGCTCTCGGGAGAAGCCAGTGCTGCTGACACCTTGGTCTTGGACTTCCAGCCTCCAGAGCTGTGAGATAATAAACTTCTATGGTGGAGCCACCCAGTCTGTGCCACTTTGTTAAGGCAGCCCAGGAAACTAACACAGAATCTCACAAACACTGCTGAGTGACAGGAGCAAGACACACAGAAACAAAAACAGTGATTCTATCTGCATAAAGCTGAAAAAACAGACAAGACGTGGTGGCAAAACCATAGAGAAAAGCAAGGAAGGATTTTGACCCAAGTCAGGACAGCAGGTAGCTCTTGGGGGTGAGGGTTGACTCAGGAAGGAGCCCAAGTAGGGGGGGTGAGGAGGCTCCTGGTGGTCTGGGATGCTCTATCTCTTGGCTGTGATTACACAGGGATTTGTTTATGATTACCCTATATAATTTAGAATTACACACTCATATTTCATGCAAGCTTTATATGTGTTTCATATTTTACACCAAAAAAAAAAAAAAAAATTGAGAAGGAAAGAAAGCCAAACGACAGAGAAAGAGAGAAAACCCCTGAGGGTGATGGCAGCGATGTTTTGCTCAGTCAGTGGATTTGATCACATGAGTGTCTAGACTGGCATGGGCTCCCCACAATCACCACCCCCTTCCATCAGGGCACGGGCCACTTCCTCACGTATGCTACCTGCAGCCTCTGGCTGAGATGATCTTGAAGGATTCTTTGAGCTCCCCCCTAATCCTTGATTCCAAAGAGGTTGGTGGTTGAGGGCTCAAGGTTCCCCCTTCCCTGGCCCCCACTGGCCTCGGTGTTACTGCTGACTGGGTAGCAGGGCCAGTCTGACGTGGGACCACCCCGTCCACCCCGTCCACCCCGTCCACCCAGCTTCCTGTGCCCGCATGGTTTCCAGTCTGGACAGGGAGGACTGTTTGTGTGGACAGCTTCCACATCAACTCCTGGGCAGGGCCTGGATTGGGAGGGACACAGATCCAGAAGCTGCTGGTTCTCCTGGCAGTCACCCCTTCCCCTCTCACTCCAGGGCCAGGCCTCTGGAGGGGACTTCCCAGGACACGCTGGGCAGGGAAGGCAGGCAAGGCCACCACACCTACCTTTGTTGGTTTCACTCTCTCTGATAAGGAAGGAGCCGGCCTTGTTGATTGGAGCCAGAAGCTGCCTCTCGGCCTCCTTCCGGGTCAGTGATCTGAAGAACCACCTGGAAAACAGCAGGAATAGGTGAACCTCAGAGAGACCCTGCTCCTTGGAGTATCCCCTGAGCCTCCCTCCTGCGCTGTCTGTCCCCAAGAAATAAAATCTAGCATTTCTGCTCCTAGTCGGCCCAGAGCTCTGCTCCCCACACCATGATGGAGTCAGCGCCCTCTGACCCCCTGCCCTGTCCGTCCCGCTTCCTGTCAGCCCTGAACTCACTGTTTTCCTAGAATGAAACAAGAACACTAGTTGGGTGACCTTTGTTAATTTTGCTTTGGAAAAATACACCTGATCACTCTCCCCAAAGCACAGCTGGGTATCACAGGCACGCGCCTGCCTCCTTGTGGTCTGAGATCTGAATTAGGCAAACTGCTAAGACTCTGAGCAGGGACCCCAGGACGTTCCCTTCAGTATGTGGTTGTTCTGTGCGGAGAGTCCCACGGTTCCCCACACTGTTCCGGGGAAAGACGCAGGGCCCACAGTGCTCAGGGAAGACTCATTGCTGGGCCTCAGTCCTCAGGTAGAGCGAGTCCCTGTGAGCAGATTCGTGGGGGCTCTGGCTGGCCGAGACCGACGTTCCCAGTGCCATGGGGACATGGGGGATGAGGGTGCTGGGGGATTAGAAGGTTGGGATCTTGCTTTCATGTTAGTCAGTTCTGAACAAGGCTGCCCTCCTGGGAGCCCCCGAGGGTTGAGCTCTGAGTCCTGCCTAGGGAGGCTATAGGGGAGGGCTTGCTGGTCATGGTGCCTCCCCATTAGCCTTCGAGGCCATCAGACACTGGGGACCGTTCCATCCAGGGAAGCCAGGAGAAGGAATGCTTTTGTTTAGCTGGGAAGAGTGACTTGCTCAGTGTCACACAGCAGTCTGAATGTGTCTGGAGCAGGCAGAGAGACCTTTCCCAGCAAGCTCATTTCCTGTCCCCTCTTTGCCGGTGCCTGCAGGCTCCTGGTCAGTCCCATTCTGGCCCTGTCCTGCCTAGCAGCCCAGGGAGCAGAAACAGTGACTGCACCTTGGCTCAAGGGAGGTTCCCATGCCCACCTACCTTTCCACTTCCAGACTCTCCACTCGGGCCACAAAGTTGCTGGGCACGTAGCCTTCTCTTCCCGTGATGAGCGACTTGGCCAGCCACCAGTCTCCAGTTCTAACGGGACAGGGGAAACAGAGATGTGATCATGGCCCCTGTAGGCCCGTCTCTGGGCAGTCCCAGACCTCCTCAAAGCCATCTCTCCCTGGAGGGCAGAGAATCTGCAGCGGTAGACAGCACGGCTGGCAGGAAGGGACTTGTGTCCACTGCTCAGTGGCACGGTGGCTATCTGGGCAAGTTCTAGGGGGAAGAGCTAATCTATACAGCCTGACCAGCCCAACAGGGCACAGGGCTCCAGCCAGCAGCCTTCCTCTTGATGAATGGGATGTGTTCAGAGCTTGGTGAGTGACTGGGGACAAGCTTTAGAAAAACACGGTTGGGTGGCCTGTATAGGATCAGTAGTCAGGACTTTTGTGAGCTTGGTTTAAGACCATTGCAGAACTTCAAGAACCAAATCAGACCCTCAGGGCTCCACAGGGCAAGCCTGGCCACTGAGAGAGAGCTGACCTAGAAGGGGTTTCTGAGAAGGACACAGGAAATGAGCTAAAGTGGGATGGGTGTGTGTAATCCATGTGGGCTCCTGTCTTGAGAAGGAGACAAATATGGACACAACTGACTTAAACGCAAGGCTGTCATGGAACAGCCAGACCAGCCTGCATAAAGGACAAGGTCACATGCCCAAAGGAGTCAGAAGGGCTGCATGGAGGTGGTGGCATGGAAGTGGGCTTTGAAGGATGAGCAGGAGGTTGTGAATGGAAACCACGTCACCAGAAAGACTCTGGAGAGGAAGACAAAAGAGCCCAGGGCTGGGGGCGGAGCAATGGAGAAGACTTCCGGGGTCAGCCATGGAGGACGTGGTGGGCGGAGAAGGGAGAGACGTGTGTGGGGGGGGGTCCTGCAGGGACAGGGGATGGCGTCCTGGAACCTCACCCCTTCAGGACCTGTAGCTTCTCCCCCTTCAGCATCTGCAGGTCCCGGTCATTCATGGCAGCGTAGTCATACAGGGCTACCACGAAATGCTCGTCTGAAAGGAACAAGGGAGAGACGACCACCACTCGGGTCCACGAGCGGGAAGGTGGGACTGGGGTGAGCCTGGCTACCAAGGAGAACAGGCTTCTGCTTGCCCATGTTGGAAATGATGTTCTCATCCAGCACAGGCCCCCACCCTGGCCCTGTGACCCCACCAGGGATGCGCTGTCCCCCAGAGCCCATCCTGTCTTCCTTTCTGGACCCACTAAGAAGCCCTATGTCCTGGACAGGGTGTGTGTGAGGAAGCTGATGGCCAGAGGTCAGCCACAGGGAGGCAGCCACTGCCGGGCTGCTGGTGGCCTCAGGCCCACATTGGGACCTAGTGCTGGGAGTCCCTCATCTTCCTTTTCTACACCTGGCCTCGGAGGCCCTTGAGCCTCCTCTTGTCCTTTTCCTCCTCTGCCCCCGCCTGCCTCTATCCCCAAAAGGGGTGGTCTTGCCACGTGGAAGCTGGAGCTCTGGCCTCTCCACTGTCTGTGCCCAGAGACCCTGCCACACTGCCTGTGGCTGCCAGTGACCCTGCCGGGCCCCCTGCCTTGCTCGTGGGCCCTGGACGGAAGGCAGGAAGAGGGCTCAGGAGCTTGGAGCACCGTCTTCAAATGAGCACTGCTGTGACGAGGGCTCTCTGCACAGCTCTGGGAGCCACAGGACCCACCTGGTGAAGGTCACCTGGAGAGCGCTTAGCTTCCCCGGGTGAGGTGGCTCCACTCTGTCACTGAGCTGCGTGGTGTGACCTTGGGCTGGTCACCTCTTCTCAGCAGGAAAGAGGGGGTCAGAATAGGTGACAGTGGTTCCCTGAAGTTTTAAGATTCAAATTCTGCTCACGAGTGTGACAGACTCTGAGCTTTTCCAGGGAAGGGGTCGCATCTACCTGTTGTCACCCCTTCGCCATTCCTGGGACAGAGTTGGGCTCTGTGTGCTGAATGTCCAGTGCACATGGCGTGAGCAGGTTAACGGGTGGGGCCCGGGCTGGCCGAGGCAGCCTTTCCCCATGCTGTGTGGATGTGGATGATGAGGAGGCTGTGCGAAGTCACTTTGAACGAGGCCACCCTCTTGGGAGTCCCCAGCCGTGAAGCCTCTGGCCCAGAAAGGCCGAGCTCATTCCCTATGGTACCCAGCAGGTCAGCCCACCGGAGCAGAAGTGGAGTCTGGGGACCAGGCACAGTGGCTCATGCCTGTAATCCCAGCACTTTGGGAGGCCGAGGCAGAGACCCATCTGTCCAATATGGTGAAGCCCCCTCTCTACTAAAAATATAAAAATTAGCCCAGTGTGGTTGTGTGCATCTGTAATCCCAGCTACTCAGGAGCTGAGGCAGGAGAATCACTTGAACCCAGGAGGTGGAGGTTGCAGTGAGCCGAGATCGGGTCACTGCACTGCAGCCTGGGTGACAAGAGCGAGACTCTGTCTCAAAAAAATAAAAATAAAAATAAAGTGGAGTCTGGGGATTAGGGAGGGGGCGTGGGTGGTTAGGTGGTCAGCGGTGGGACTCTCGAAGTGGCTTGGAGCGGGAAACAAGAAGGTGCCCTCCACAGGGGCAGACCAGGGCTGGAGGCGAGGGCCTGGGGCCACTGGCCCAACCCTCTGCATTTGGGAGCTAGAATCTTTGAACGCTTGGGTTTGATGATGCTGTGTGTCTTCCCTGGGGCTCTTGTTTTTGTTCTTGTTTACAGTTTGCAAAGTCTTCCATTTTTTAAAAGTCCCACCCAGGCTCAGGCATACTAAAGAAACTTGCTCTTGGTTCCTGAAGAGACCCCCCCAGGGGCACAGAGCTGGGACCTCTCTCAGCTTCCCTGTTTTCTCTTCTCCAGCCCTCAAGCTGCTCCTGACTTGTCTTTGTTCCAGCTCCACAAAGCTGCGACCTGGGAGAGAGGGCTGTGGAGCCTCAGGTTCCCAAACCACCCTTCTTACCTTCTTCCAGGTGTTCACTGGGGGGTGGAGGAGTAAGGTGGTTGAAGACAACCTCGGGTAGAAAACACACACTTGAGTTATTTTAGTCCCTGCCTCGTGGGTGGGGCCTGGGGGGATGAGACTGCTGAGCGGGGCAGCGAGGGTATCTCCAGGGACCTACTGTAGGAGGAGAGGCAGCTGCCTGCGGGGGCTGCACAGGGCCACTCTGTACCCGGGGACCAGCACCACCCTCAGACAGACCCTGCCCTTTGCTGCCTTCTCCCTGACCGCAATGCAGGACGCCCCGGTGTGAAGAGGCAGCTGTGGACAATGAGGGACAGCCCAATCACCTGGGCTTCACGTCCTGGCTCTGCCATTACAAGGTCAAATTGTAAATGGGTATTTGTTGACGAGAAAAAATATTTAAAAAGCATATTTCCCCAAAACTCGACAAGCGTATTTGTAGGTATGTATCCTGTAGAGAAACTTTTGCGTATGTGTACCAGGGAACGTGTACAAGAGTGTTCCCAGCAAAACTAATAATACATAAACAATTTTTCTTTTGAGATGGAGTCTCGCTCTGTCACCCAGGTTGGAGTGCAGTGGTGTGATCTTGGATCACTGCAACCTCCGCCTCCTGGGTTCAAGCAATTCTCGTGCCTAAGCCTCCCTAGTAGCTGGGATTACAGGTGCCCACCATCATGCCCAGTTAATTTTTGTATTTTTAGTAGAGTTGGGCTTTTGACATGTTGGCCAGGCTGATCTTGAACTCCTGGCTTCAAGTGATGCACCCACCTCAGCCTCCCGAAGTGCTGGGATTACGGGCACGAGCCATCATGCCCAGCCAATACATAAACAATTTTAAAACATGGAACTAACCCTCATGACAGAAGAATAAACAAACTACATTATACTCATGCAATATACTTACAAATTATACTCATGCAATAAAACTAATGAGCTACAGCCACGTGCATCAAGGTCGATATATTTTATATGCATAACACGGAGCCAAAACCCCAGTCTCAGAAGCATATGTGCTGTTTGATGTAGTTGACTTAAAGTTACAACATGGGGGCCGGGCGCGGTGGCTCAAGCCTGTAATCCCAGCACTTTGGGAGGCCGAGACGGGCGGATCACGAGGTCAGGAGATCGAGACCATCCTGGCTAATACGGTGAAACCCTGTCTCTACTTAAAAATACAAAAAACTAGCCGGGCGACGAGGCGGGCACCTGTAGTCCCAGCTACTTGGGAGGCTGAGGCAGGAGAATGGCGTAAACCCAGGAGGCGGAGCTTGTAGTGAGCTGAGATCTGGCCACTGCACTCCAGCCTGGGTGGCAGAGCAAGACTCCGTCTCAAAAAAAAAATAAAAAAATAAAAAAAATAAAGTTACAACATGAATAATGAAACTAAATATTGTTTAGGGGTAATACATATGTGATAATATTAAAAAGCAAAGCTAAGGAATGATAAACAGATTCTGGGTACTGGGGCCTGGGGTGAGGGGTACAAACAGGGGAAGGAAGAGGGAGATTAAAAGGGACAAGTCTCTTTCTGTGTCTGAAGTTGGGAGGTGGCTATACAAGTGTACGCTTTGCTGTGTTCTTTCACCCCGACATATGTTACAAATATTCTTTTCTTAATTCCATATTTATTGAACACAATTTTGAAGTAGCATTTTGCAAAATGATAGGCATGTATGTTTCTATTAAAAACAGGAACACGTGAAAGAACACACAGAAGAAGAGTCTCGAGGCAGGAGCTCTGAAGAGCTAACTCTGGTCACTCTACATAGTGGAATAATGAGTAATTATATTTTTTTCCATATACATATTAGGTGACTTTTAAGTTAAAAAAAAATTCCAGGTGCTACCACTTATTATCATATAATTTTGGGGAAATTACTCCATCAGTCAAGTCCAAGTTTCCCCATTCGATCAATGACTTATTCAATAACCATCTTGTGGCTGCGCACCGAGCCCGGCCTGAAGTGGGACACAGACAGGCAAGACGCTGGGTTCATCTAGGAAGCGGGATTAGTAATCCCCGTCTCCCCATCAGGTCCCTGTTAGGATAAAGAGATGACCACGTGGACATGCGGATAGCACAGGAGAGACGGTCCAGGCATGGCTGCCAACTACCCCAAACGAAAAGGGGGTCACTGGTCAGGGAGTAGGGGGCACAAAGAATCATCTAAAAATGTGTCTTCAGGCCAGGCACGGTTGCTCAAACCTGTAATCCCACCACTTTGGGAGGCCAAGACAGGTGGATCACCTGAGACCAATCTAGCCACATGGTGAAACTCTGTCTCTCCTAAAAATACAAAAATTAGCCAGGTGTGGTGGCAGGTGCCTGTAATTCCAGCTACTCAGCAGGCTGAGGCACAAGAATCACTTGAACCCAGGAGGCAGAGCTTGCAGTAAGCCAAGGTCCCATCACTGCACTCCAGCTTGGGCAGCAGAGAGAGACTCTGTCTCAAAAAAAAAAAAAAAAAAGTGTCTTCAGACATGCAGTAGCCATCAAAGGGCGCTAACTGCTTTATAAACAAATCAAGCTGCACGACTAGGAAAATGCATTCCCCACCAATAAGACCTTGTCAGTTGAAATTTCACTTTTTTTTCCTTTGGAAAGTTTTCCTCATTTAAAATGCCCATAGGATTCCAGGAAAACTTGAGAACCTGCTCGGGAGGTGAGGACAGGCACCCTCCTGTTTCATGAGGCTTATCCCAGGAAAGCAGGCTCTTTGGAATGCCAGCGGCAATGCCACATAGGGGAGAAGGGTCTCTAGGAGCTGCTGGGGAGAAGAGAGGCAGTAGCTGCCGCTAGATACTGGGATCCTTCCTTATGACACCCTCTCCCCAAGCTGACCTTTTTAAATTTCTTTTTCTCTTCAAGGCTGCCCTTGAGAAATGAGCTCTGGCTAAGAATTATTGGGAGCTAACCAGGCCGGGTCCTGTGCGTATTATAGTGCATGGCACACCTGCTTATACATTGCAGATCGTTACATCCCTATCAGGAAGGTACTTTTGCTATACCCATTTTACAGATGTGGACATGAAGGCATAAGGGAAGAAAGAAACCTCTCTTGGTGGGTGGTGGGCAATCACTTACCAGGGGCGGCAGTGGCGGGGGGTCCTTGTCTTGGGCGCTGACCTTCAGGGGGCTCCATTGGCCCTTGTCCTTCTCCTTGATCGGCTTTTCCTTGTCCGGTGTTTTGCTGCTCACTAGCCCCATCCTGTCGGAGACACACAGCAGATGGAGGACATGAGAGAGCGGGGCCTCAGATCCTCTGCCCAGAGGGCTCCTTCTGGGATGCCGGTTAGAAAGGTGGGGTGGCAGTCAGAACGTGGGTCGAAGCAGGTAGGTGAGCTAAATGTGTGTCCATCTTGTTTCAGGAGCCCATAGACCAGAAAGCACTGCATTTAGGACACAGAAATCATCTGACCAGAGACAACCGCCAGAAACCACTGGGGTGGATCCCGGTCCTCAGGGGACAGGAGCCTGAGCAGGAGGCCATGTGGTGTTCTAGAAAGAGCCCACCCATGTGTCTGGGTTTAGTCTTCGTTTTGTCACTGGCTGTGTCACTTGGGAAAGTGACATTTTCTCTCCAACCCCATTAGCTCTTTGGTGAACAGCAGGGGCTTTGTTAGAAGATGACTAAGGCTCTCTCTCACTCAGATTTTTGGGTGAGACACTATATACCTTTAGGACAGACTGAGAGCACAGGCATCGAGGCCCAGCTGTGGCTTCACAGTAACAGTGGGAGTCTCCTTAAAGCGGGGAAGATGTGGTCAGGTTTTTTCTTTGGTAAAGAATTTTAGGATGACAGATGTAGGAAAGGCCCTTTTGACGCAATCAACACCATCATATTGTCAGCATCCTCATTCCAGGGGCTGCTATTTATATGTTAAGGAGCTTGCTCAGAGTCAAACAACTGGCTCGTGCAGAGCCAGCTCTGGAGTCCAGTCTGACTGGAGACCACTGCACTCTCTTGCCTCAGCCTCCTGAGTAGCTGGGATTGCAGGCCTGCGCCACCACACCGGGCTCTTCCCTGAGATGCAGACATCATAGAGAGGAAGCACCCAAATCCCTACGTGTGTTGGAAGGGCGTGTTGTTAGTGGTGATTTCCTTCGGATGTACGCACCATATTTCATCAATTCTAAGATGCACCTTTTTTTTCACATTTCAATATCTCTGAACTGGGAGGTGTCTCACAATGGAGGATGCTTTGCAGTATAATTAGTAGCAGCATTTTTTTTCCCCTTTTAGTGATATATAAATTAAATGCTAGCCTTCCTATCAGTGGTGTCTTTGATTAAGTGAAACACAGTCATGCATTTCTTCCAGAGAGTTGAAAGCACATTCCTTATGTCACCATTCCTCAAACCCACCTTGAAAAAGAAAACACTATAATAATTTTGGATATAGGACACTAAGCCACAGAAGCAAAAAATTCACAAATATGTTTTTTTAAGTATGCGTTGCATACAGAACACATAATAATTTACAGTTTTAAAGAATGACACTTTTTATATGTAAGTATTTCTTTATGTGAGATCAGATCAGCTTTACCACCAATTATAGTGCCAGGGTTACAAGTATCACTTTAGCTTTCAGAGATTTAGGGTTTCAGAAGTTTGGATAAGAGATTATGGGTTTGGCTGGGCATGGTGGCTCATGCCCATAATCCCAGCACTTTGGAAGGCCGAGGCAGGCAGATCCCTTGAGGTCAGGAGTTCGAGACCAGCCTGAAACCCCATCTTTAGTAAAAATACAAAAATTAGCCAGGTGTGGTGGTGCAGGCCTGTAATCCCAGCTACTCAGGAGGCTGAGGCAAGAGAATCACTTCAACGCGGGAGGCAGAGGTTGTAGTGAGCCAAGATCATGCCATTGCACTCTAGCCTGGGCAACAGAATGAGACTCCATCTAAAAAAAAAAAAAAAAGAGATGATGGATTTGTATTGGGGATGGCTACTGAATTTTACCAGGTGCCTATACAATATCTATCAATATGATATATGTTCACCTTTAATTTGTTAATGTAATAAATTATGTTGGTAAATTTTCTGTTATTGAAACATCCTTGCATTCCTGGAAAAAAGTTATTTGATTACAGCATATTAGTCTATTTGGCACACAGATGGATTCTTATTTGCTAATTATTTTGTTTTATTTTATTTGTTTTGAGATAGTGTCTTACTCTATTGCCTAGGCTGGAGTGCCATGGCCTAATCTTGGCTCACTGCAACCTCTGCCTCCCGGGCTAAGGTGATCCTCTCACCTCAGCCTCCCAAGTAGCTGGGATGACAGGCATGTGCTGCCATGCCCTACTAAATTTTTTATTTTTGGTAGAGACAGGGTTTTGCCATGTCATGCAGGCTGGTCTCAAACTCCAGAGCTCAAGTGACCCTCCCACCTCAGCCTCCCAAAGTACTGGGATTGCAGGTGTGAGCCATGACACTCGGCCCTATTTGCTAATATTTTATTTGGAATGAGAATCTACATTCCCAAAGGAGATTTGTCTATGAGGCATTAGCATTAAGGTGCGCTAGCTTTGTAATGGATATCGAGGAGCTCTCTCTCTTTTTTTCCTATGGTCTTGAGTGGTTTCATAACATTGGAGTTATCTGTTTTTCACAAGCTAAATAGAACTCAGTTATGAAGCCATTTGTGTCTGGGGCCCTTTCAAATGGTAAATCTTTAAATGCATTTCCAATGTCTTCTATAGGAATGATCTATTCCCATTTTTTCTCCTCCTTGTGCCATTTTGATGATTTATAGGAGGTCTTTAATTTCATCTACATTTTCCAATTCGTTGCCATAGTTTTAGGTAGTATTGTCTTGTAATTATTATACTCTGTTCTCTTTTTTGATTGTGATGTTTTTCTTGTTCCTAATATAAATTGGATGTTCTTTTAATTAAAATTATAATTTGTAATTGGATAAAATCATCTGAAGCTTTACATGACTAAATTAAGTTTTAACCTAGCTTTATAATTACAAAATAGAAGATTGCAATCAAAACAGCATGAAATTGGAATAATAAAAGTAGACAACAATCGTCAGAGCAGAATAAAAAACATACAAACAGATTTTGGTAAATATAGGAACTGCATATGTGAAAAAGATAGCATTTTAATTCAGTAGAAAATGGATAGTTTATTTTAATAAATGATATTAGGAAAATGGCTATTTAGCTTAAGGAAAATACAATTGAACCGCTACCTCACACCATATTAAAAAATAAATTCTAGGTGTACGACTGAAAAAAATAAAAAACGAAAATGTAATTAAAAGAAATGTAAGAAACTGTGTACATAACCTAGAGTTTGGAGACAACTACAAACAAAGATGGAATAGCCAGAAGCTAAGAGAGAACAAAAAAATGTACAAATTCGTAAACATTAAAAATATTAGATGGTGGCCAGCGCGGTGGCTCACGCCTGTAATCCCAGCACTTTAGGAGGCCAAGATGGGTGGATCACGAGGTCAGGAGATCGAGACCATCCTGGCTAACATAGTGAAACCCCGTCTCTACTAAAAATAGAAAAAATTAGCCAGGTGCAGTGGCTCACGCCTGGAATCCCAGCACTTTAGGAGGCCAAGACGGGTGGATCACGAGGTCAGGAGATCGAGACCATCCTGGCTAACATGGTGAAACCCTGTCTCTACTAAAAATAGAAAAAATTAGCCAGGTGCGGTGGCTCAAGCCTGTAATCCCAGCACTTTGGGAGGCCAAGACGGGTGGATCACGAGGTCAGGAGATTGAGACCATCCTGGCTAACACGGTGAAACCCCATCTCTACTAAAAATAGAAAAAATTAGCCAGGTGCAGTGGCGGGCGCCTGTAGTCCCAGCTACATGGAAGGCTGAGGCAGGAGAATGGTGTGAACGTGGGAGGTGAGTTTGCAGTGAGCCGAGATTGTGCCACTGCACTCCAGCCTGGGCAACAGAGCGAGACTCTGTCTCAAAACAAAACAAGACAACAAAAAAAAATTAGATGGTATAAGAAACTACTCATGAAGTCCTTAGATAAGCAATAGATTGGGTAAGAGATTGCAAAGCATCAGATAAATGTCTATTCATAATATATACAAAGCTCATAAAATTTTGACAAGAAGCATATTGCAGCATATAATCCATTCAATAGAAAAATGTGTAAAGATAAGAAATAGGAAGTTAGTGCAACACAAATCCAAATAGTTAAGTGTTTCTTATAATTATTGTTTCATTTGTTCCTTCGCACTCCATTTCTAGGACTGATCTTCTGTGAAGGCTGGAATCTTTGTTTTATTTATTGCTGAATCCAAATTGCTAAACCAATATCTAACACAGAGTGTGGGCTTAATAAATATTTATTAGACAAAACAAAAAATATTATTGGGAGAAGCAATCTTTTAAATTCTTTTAGAGGGCAATCTTTTAAATTCTGTCAAAATTAAAAAGCACACATACCTTTTGATTTTCAGTCCCACTCTGGACTATCACAGGTTAATAAAACATCATTATATAGACATATGTGAGAGATGAAAATATTTATTGTAGTAATAGTTGGAAAAACAATCTCCTCCCCCCACCAAAAAAATCCCAAACAAAAAACAACAATGTAACTGCCCAGCAATTAACGACTTGTTGAATAAATGTACACTCTACAAATCTCTCATACAACTACTAAAAAAAAATGTGCCGAATCTTTACCAGTGAGGTCAAGAGGAATTTCAGTACCATGTTGTTACATGAGAAAAGCAAGACCCAAAGAGGTGCATGAGGGAATCCCATATTTGCAAACACCAAATGAAAAGAAACCTCTATTCAGGTGTGTAGATATTTTTGCATATTACACAGAAAGAGGCTGGGGAGGATGAATACCAAGTTGTTTACTGTGGTTATTGTTAGAGGAAGGAAGAGTACAAAACAGAGGTGTGGTGTAAGGCAAAAAAAAAAAAACCCCAAAAAACAAAAAAAAACAGCAGACTTAAAAAACTCTGTGTGTGCTAATGCAAAGCAGGGCCCCCAAAAATATTTTCTAAATGGTAAATACTGGTTTATTTTGGAATATAGGACTTCATGTGACTTTGACTTTCTTTCTTGTAACTGTATATATTTCTTGAATTATTTAATACTAAGCATATATTATCGATACAAGCAGAAAAATAAAAGGAAGATGTGAGTGATTTGCCCGACAACAGAGGGGCATAAGATAAGGCCTGGAGCCAGCGCCAGCCTGCAGTTCTTGACAATGATCGTTAAGTGGCCAGCCAGGGCTGCCTGAACCTCAGGCCTTTCGTGGCCCCTTCAGCCTCCCTGGCTCAACGAAGGGCCAGCGGTCAGCAGCTCCTAGTATATTCCCCAGACTTGGACTCATACTTCCACATCTGCCCAGGTGACCAGCCCTCTTGTCTTTCTTAGTCTGGACAGCCATATTGCCATTGGCTTTAAGCTTCCTGACAAACACGTGTGTCCACCGAAACAAAATAATGGAACATTCCTGGTTCAATTTATTGAACAAAGAACCGGACAGAAAGTAAAATTCCTAAGATTAAACGACCCACTACTTACACTTCTATGTCCTTTGACTCCTTAGCAGTGTGTGTGCAGATGATTTTCCATGGCTCTCACGAGTACCTAAGATCTCTATGGGTCCCCCTACTCCAGTGGCTTTGACTGGAGACCTGGGTTACTCAAGAGGCCATGTGACAACCAGGGCTGTCACTGGTGCTTGGGCTGCACCCAGCAGTTTCAGGTTGGGTGGAGCCAGGAAGTGCAGAAGTCCAGACAGAGGCAAAATGCAGTACACACTGGTCAGGGCTCCAGGTGGCTTTGCTGCATTGTGGGGAGGGTGTGAGTCTGTGTATGTTTGTGAGAGTGGGAGAGGAAGCATGCACACTTATGTGCACTTGTGTGTGTGTGTGTGTGTGAGACAGTATGCGTGAATACACACGTGTATGTGCTTGAATATGTGTGTGTATATATGTGTGTGTGTCTATGTGTACACTTGTATATGCATGTGTGAGAGAGCATCCATGTGCATGGTGTGCGTGTGTGTCTAGTCAGGGGAGTTAGCAAGAGGAGGGGAAGTGGGGAAGGGGAGTTGTTTGTTTATTTGAAACCAGTTAGGCCCTCTGTGCAGACTTTCACCGGAGCAGGGCAGTCAGTGTTTGCCTGGGGAGATGCTCAAAGCCTGAAACACAGCTTCAGTCAAACAGAGGGTATGGTGGAGGCAACAACTAAAAACAGAGAAACTAGAAACCCCTTATTTGCACTTGGCTAGCATGTCATGGTTGAAAAGCACTTGATAGATGAGTTTTTTTAAAAAATATTCATGATAGCCTCGATAAATTGGTTACAGTTATCCTCATTTTACCACGGAAGGAGGAGAGGCGAGGTGGCTCGCTAAGGTCATGCTGAAGGTGGCAGAGCTGGCAGCTGGAGGGTGTTGCTGTCTCCAGGGCTGCTCGAGCCCTCTGCACAAAGTAAGTGCGTGTGTGGCCTTGCCTGAGGCTCCATGTCCCTTGCGGGGGGATAGTTCACATTCCCTGACATCTCCCCTGTGGCAAAATAGTTTTGCTATTTTGTGTCTGGAAGC
>NC_045440.1:571615-628148 GCF_002776525.5 Piliocolobus tephrosceles
TTGCCGTGTTGTGTGCTGGAAGCCTTGCCGTGTTGTGTGCTGGAAGCTTTGCCGTGTTGTGTGCTGGAAGCTTTGCTGTGTTGTGTGCTGGAAGCTTTGCCTTTCTGACATGACCTGCTAGACATAGGTGGGTAGCATCCAGGTAGAACAGGGGAACCTAGTGGCAAAGCTGGGGCTCACCCTGGGTGTCGTGACCAAAATACCATGCCAGCTGCCCATGTGAGATCCCATGTGGAACATCTCGCCAACATCCAGGATTCCAAGTCCTCCCGGTACAAACCACCAGTGCTATACCCATCTTGTAAATGAAGAAACTACAATGATTGACCTAAGGCTCTGAATTAAAGAAGGGGCCAAAGAATTTGAGTTGAAATTCATGTTTTGTGTCTCAACTCGGGACACCACCACTGAAATGAGGCTTCCTCACCTTTGCCCCAATACTGACCTCTACATGTGAACCTGAAACACCCGATAATGGCTCTTAGCTCCTAGATTCTTCTGTTCATTCACCCACAAACATTCAGTTGCTGTCAACCATGAACTAGGTCAGGCACAGCAGAAGGTACAGGCTTGAAACAAGGATGGTGCCCTCTCTCACAGGAAAATAAGGAGGAAAGGCACGCACCCGATTCCATCAGTTCAGAGTGGGCACGATTCTGTACCAAAGGGGCGCCTGGGTAAAGTGTTTTGTGAGCTTAGCAAAAAGAAATTACTTCCACCTGGGAGAAAATGCTAGCCAGACCGGGGAAGGATGGCTATAATAGATTTGTTTAGATTAAAACTATTTTTTATAAAACATTTCAAAATATACTAAAGTCAAGAATATTGGCCAGGCACAGTGGCTCACGCCTGTAATCCCAGCACTCGGGAGGTTGAGGTGGGAGATCATTTGAGGTCAGGGGTTCAAGATCAACCTTGCCAATGTGTTGAAACCCCGTCTCTACCACAAATACAAAAATTAGCCAGGCATGGTGGCATGTCTATAATCCCAGGTACTTGGGAGGTTGAGGTGGGAGAATCACTTGAACCCAGGAGGTGGAGGTTGCAGTGAACTGAGATCCTGCCACTGCACTCCAACCTAGGTGACAGAGGGAGACTCTGTCTCAGAAAAAACTCTTCTACACTCATCACCCAGATTCAATAATTATCTTTAAAATAGTTTTCTGGGTTGAAGCATTTTATATCATATCATTTTGTTTCCTCTAAATGAATGAAACTTGGAAACAACATGAAATCAATGTAGTGAAGAAGTCATTTCACCACCCCATATTTTGCATTTGTTTCTAAAGCCTGGAGACATTTGCTCACATAACACCAATGTTATTTCACCACATCTAACAAACTAGCAGTATTTCCACGGTATCATCTAACCATTTAGCCATTAAACCCAATTCATAATCAAATTTTAACAATTGTCTTAAAAATAGCTTCTTGCTTAGTTTGTCCTACTCAGGATTCAAACAAGGTTCATACATAATTCAACCTCTTAGGTTTCCTTTAAACAGGAGTCCCTTCTGCTCTGACTTTGGTTGGTTTCAAGCCGTTGATTTGTAAAGGCCAGTCCTATAGAATGTTCTCCATTTTGGATTTTGCGTCCTTGTGATGGTTCATCACTTGTTCTTCCCTCTCATATTTCTTATACATAGAGTTACCTCTGTAGGCTCCATTAGATTCAAGCTCATCCCCTCCTGGTAGAGATGCTGTCGAGGGGGTGATCTGTGCTCCATGTTGCAACCTACCAGGAGGCTCACAGTGTCTACCTGCACCATTTTAGTGATGCTAAGATAGGTTCAGGCTCAGGCGTCCCTATTCCTCCATTGACAAGTTCCTCACGAACATTCAAAAGTCCCATTAGGGGTTACAAAATAGGCGTACTCTGATTCCATCACTCCCTCCACATTTGTTAGTTGGGAGTTGAAAGAGCAAAGGATGAGAAACTGAGAACACCAGAAAAAAATAACAGGCATACTCCCACCAGGGTTGGGTAGTATTTGAGAAATAGGTGTTTTACCAAAGACATGA
The DNA here is from genome assembly GCF_002776525.5 of Piliocolobus tephrosceles. Taxonomy (NCBI): domain Eukaryota; kingdom Metazoa; phylum Chordata; class Mammalia; order Primates; family Cercopithecidae; genus Piliocolobus; species Piliocolobus tephrosceles. Next base: position 573,638 of record NC_045440.1, read on the forward strand.
AGATAGAAAACACGTTCAGAAAACAAAGCTTTTCCATTGCTGGGTTGTAGAGCGTGTGCTACAATCCATTCATCGCTAATGCCTTGTGCAGTATCTCTCTCTTTCTCTCTTTCTCTCTTTCTCTCTTTCTTTCTTTCTTTCCTTCTTTCCTTCTTTCCTTCCTTCCTTCCTTCCTTCTTTCTTTTTCTTTCTTTCTTTCTCTTTCTCTCTCTCTCTCTCTCTCTTTCTCTCTTTCTTTTTCTTTTTCTTTTTCTTTTTCGGATCTGTCTCTGTCACCCAGGCTGGAGTGCAGTGGTGTGATCATGGCTCACTGCAGCCTTGAACTCTGGGCTCAAGTGACCCTCCCACCTCAACCTCCCGAGTAGCTAGGACCACAGGCATGCGCCACCATGCCTGGCTAATTTTTTAAACAATTTTGTGTAGAAATGAGGTTCCGTCATGTTGCCCAGGCTGGTCTCGAACGCCTGGACTTAAGCAATCCTCCTGCTTCAGCCTCCCGAAGTGCTGGGATGGATACAGGCATGAGCCGCTGCATCTGGCCTCCTTTTGCAATACTTTTAAAGGCCAGCAGAATCTTTTCCCAGCACTAGCACAGAGCCTGATGGTGAGATGCTGCTCTGTAACACCTGGCTGGGTGTGTAAGGGCCTTGGGCACGTGTGGCCCCTGCAAAGGGGTGACCTAGCAATGCCAACCTGTGACTTTTAGGTACTTCAGCACACTTAGGAGGAGAAATTATGTGGCCATTTCAATTTTTTAAAGGGAAAAGATCTTTTGTGGAAATTCACCTCCCCCCATAGCTGATAGAAAAAATTTTCAGGTGGTGAAAAGTTTGAGGGTGCTGAGCAGACCTTCAGGAAGGAAGGAAGAAGGCATTTTTATAAAGCTGTGTTAAGTCAAAGACAGACCCTTGTTTATCGAGTCACCTACATTTGATTCCGCTAACAGAGAAGCTTGAAATTCATTAGGTAATTCTGGGGACAGATAAAATTCCTTTATGTGAGTAAATTTTTGGGGAGGCACCATGTACATTTATGTTTACAAACCCTCACAGCAGTGATTATTAAAACATGTTAGCGATATGCCAAAATGTTAATCCAACCACAGCTGTGTCTTGTATTGATGAGACCATGGGCCTTAATCCGTTTTTCAATTTTTAACTTTCTGCATTGTTTGCATTTTAAAAAATTAAATGAGAAATCAAATCATGGGTCATTACTTCCTAATGGAGTCAGTTATGATTCTTTGGCACAATCGTTCTGAAACCTCAGTTTGCATTTTAACCAGCGGGGGAGTTTGCAGACTCCCAGCCCCAGCTCCAGCAGTGCTGGTATCTCCATTTTAAAAAATTGCCCCCAATGAGGCTGATGCAGGCAGGTCATGAACCCCACTTCATGGAGACCCTTTCTTCAACTGGCCGAGCTTCTGGAGCACGACTTGTAACAGGGATTGAAAGGCAGGTCCGCCAACACGGGGCGTTCCCTCCTTTGACTCTCCCATAAATAACGTCCGCAGTTTTCCTGTCAGTGATGCTCTTGTCTCTCCATGAAATGAATTACTTCTGTCCTCTATACAAACATTTCTCACATATTAGTATATTTCTGCATAGCTTTTTGACAGAGGGCAGTAACTTCCCTTTTTATAATAACTCACCCCTCTGTGGTACTTTCCAGCCTGCAAAGCATTTTCCCACATGCACCTCACAAGGACCCTGTAAGCTCGACAGACCCTCCCCCTCCCCCTCCCCCTCCTCCTCCTCCTCTTCTGGCAAAAACTGAAGCACAGAACAGAGATTGGAGCCACGTCTCTGACTTCAAAACCTTGATCTTTCCCACGGAGATTCACACGTATCTTACCCAGATGCACATCTGGTCGCGACTTGAACCTCTCTTAAAAGGCTCTGGCCATCATTCAGTCCTTTGGAGCTATTTCTCCAGTGTTTCCTTGGCAGAACCCTGAGATGGAGTGTGTAAGAAGGGAGCGTGCACAGAGAAGCACCTCCACCAGGTTTGAGGGTGCAGGAGAACATTTAGACGGAATGGTTCTCTTTTATGCTTTCAAACACGAGATTGGAAAATATTAAAGAAAGAAAAAGAAAAGAAAAAGGTCTCAGGCCTTTAACGTGCTTGGGTCGATTGTAATTACTGAGTGGATCTAGAGACACAGATGTCCTGCTAGAGAGGCAGAGATTTGAAATTAACTCATAAAACTGTTGCAGGATTTGTCTCTCCCATGAAAACATGAATACTAACGATGCTGGCACAGTGCCTAGTACCCCTTCCGACTCAAGGCTGGGCGTTATACTAGGGCATTATACTACAGGTTTTTCATGTATTATACGTAGCCCTGACAGCAGACATACCCCTTCCCATTTTACAGACGAAGAAACTCAGGCTCCTTGAGGATTAAGGACTTGCTCAAGGTACAGTAAGACACAGAACTCTTATTCAAAAATCAATTTTATCCACAGGTAACTTAACAGTGTGCCACATCCAAGTCTGACACTCCCTAAAGAAACACGATAATATTCAGCACTCTCAAATCATATTCAGCACTCACAGTGCCTGTCATCCAATAACAATTGCCGGGCATGCAAAGAAACAGAAAAGCATGACTCTCAACTAGGGGAAAAGTTAATTGATAGGAACATAAGCAGAAATTGCACATATTTTGTAATTAGTAGCCTAGAGCCTTAAAACAGAAATGACAAAGTATATAAACTGGTTCAAATATATAACTGAAAGCAATAAGACAATGAAGAGAGAGAAAATGAAGACATAAAAAAATTAAATGGATCTGCTAAAAATAAAAAAAAAAATACAATATCTGAAATTAAGAAAAAAGAGAGGCCAGCACTTTGGGAGGCTGAGGTGGGAGGATCATCTGAGCTTAAGAGTTCGAGACCAGCCTGGCCAACATGGTGAAACCCTGTCTCTACTAAAAATACAAAAAAAAGAAAAAAATTAGCTGGGCATGGTGGTGCGTGCCTATAATCCCAGCTACTCGGGAGCCTGAGGCGGGAGAATTGCTTAAGCCTAGGAGGCAGAGGTTGCATTAAGCCAAGATCACACCACTGCACTTTAGCCTGTGCAACAGAGTGAGATTTCTAAAATAAATAAATATTAAAATTTTTATAAAAGGGGGAAAAAAAACAACCATGGCCAGGTACAGTGGCTCATGCCTGTAATTCCAGCACTTTGGGAGGCCGAAGTAGGTAGATTACTTGAGGTCAGGAGTTTGAGACCAGTCTGGCCAACATGGTGAAACCCCATCTGTACTAAAAGTGCAAAAATTAGCTGGGTGTGGAGGCAGGCGCCTGCAGTCCCAGCTACTCGGGAGGCTGAAACCGGAGAATCACTTGAACTCGGGAGGCTGTGGTTGCAGTGAGCCGAGGTGGTACCACTGTACTCCAGCTTGGGCAACAGGGTGAGACTCTGTCTCAAAACTCTAGATGGGTTGAATAGTACATTAGGTGCTGAGAAGGAAGGTCAGTGGGCTTGGAGACAATGCAACTGAAACTACCCACAGTGAAGCACAAGGAGAAAAAGGTGAACGGCAACAACAGAGCATCAACGACTGGGGAGAAATTAGCACACGGTCAGAAAACATGTAACTGGGCTACCAGAAAGACTATGAAACTTAAAGAAACCGAAAATGGAAATTTCAAATTTGATAGAAACCATAGACCTGAAGACTCAAGAATATCAACCCCAAGTATGAAGAAAACCATACCAAGGTACATTATAATAGTATTGTTGAAAACCAATGATAAATAAAAACAATCTTAAAAGCTGCTTTAAAGAGGTACATTGTATTTTTAGAAGAAAACATAGGAGGAAATCTTTGTGACCTTGGTGTCACAAAGGATATAAAGAATATGAGTCACAAGAATACAAATATGGTCTTCTACTCCCTTACAAAAGATTATTCCCTTAGAAGATCATAAAGTATAAAAGAAAAATTGATAAATTAGACTTTTCAAAATTAAGAACTTCTGCATTTTAAAAACACCATTAAGAAAAGAAATAGTTAAACCAGAGACTGGTAGGACATTTTTGAAAAACATGTATCTGATATGAGAATACATAATTAACTTTTAAACTCTATCAAAGAAGCCAAAAATTCAATTTAACAAACAGTTGAACAAAGAAGACAGCTGAACGGCGAACAAACCCACGAACAGGTGTTTGGTATCGTCAGTCATTAGGGAAATGGTAACTAAAACCACAGTGAAATGCCACCACACAACCACCCAGATGCTAAAATTAGATGACCGATCATACCAAATGTTGGCAAGCATATGGAGAAACTGTAATGCTCACATGACGCGGATGGTAAGGTGAAACAAACAACAACTTCAGGAAACAATTTGGGGGCTTCTTGTCCTGTGACCCAGAGATTTCATTTCTTGTTGCTTATCAAAGAGAAATGAAAACATATGACCACCACAGAAAGACTTGACATACATGTCCTTAGCATTGTTACTCATATTAATTAGTTCCCAGCTGGAAATAACCAACATGTTCAGTAACTGGAATAATCTTTTTGACTTTTTGCTTAAAATGTTGCTAATTCTTTTTTTTTTCAGAGTCAAGAAAACTTCTATTGAGCTATTTACAACTTTTAACAATTGAGCAAAATATACTCCTATAATCAAAATTTAGAGCATATTTCTTTCTCTCTACCTGCCCTCTCCAGAATTTGGAAACTATTTGTGAGTATTTTTAACATATGGACGTATAGTTATTTGAGTAAGTTCAGTAAGAATCAGTTTTCTTTTGTAGCAAGACACAGTTGGAGACACTGGTTATTTTACCAAAGCTTTGTCTGAAATGACATGTTCTCAGATTGCTTTAAGAAATCGAGGCTGACCTATAGAGCTGATGAAAGCCCCTTGGAGAAATTGGCCTCATACCTTGTCCTGTACAGGATTCCTGACTTGTGGCAAATAAAGAATGTCACTTTCTGACATGCCCAGGAACTCCAAGCTATGTTGGGACCTCAAAAAGAAAGGAATTCACCCAATTCATACAAGTATCTACAGGCACAAATAAATCCTTGGCTGGGCTCAAGAGACTTTTAAAAGGTCTAATCTGAGATTCCTTATGAAAAAAATTCCAGCAAAGCCAGTTAGAAAAGAAGAGCCTATATGGCCAATAATTATTCTTGCTGCACTTTATGTAAATAATTAGGCAATGTATAATAAGGCAAACTTATTTTGCAAATAAATTGGTCTTGTCTTTAGTAAAAATAAACTGGAGAGAGAAAAATGACGTTGTAAAACAGCTATAGCACATCTGTTATTCGATTCCAGCCTCATCCATTGTTTTTGAGCCTCTGCTGATGACCCTATATTTGATTGGTTTTTGGAGTCATTCACCTGGATTCCTTGAGGCTTTGTGTCAGTTCTACAGGGACTCCTGAAGCTAGGACTTTTGAAACTGCCACTGCAAAATTATAACTGAGACAGGGAAAGAGATCTAACCTAACCAACTCCGTCTTGCTTCTAACCTCCAAGCTGTCCTTGTTCACTCCTGGGCACAGGTTGAACTGACTTTGGGAAGAACTTAGTTTATAGTTTGTAGCTAAAAACAAAGACAGTAACAGCCCATTCCCAGAAGAACCCTCTTTCTTTCCTGGGAACTATACTGCCTTTGTAGGACTAACAAATTAGCCATAGGATTAGAAATTATGATTTAGGAGTCATGCAGCTGGAGGCTACAAGATTCTCATCCCCCGCCCCCTGCACTGCTCCTAAGATCAGTGCTTGAGATATTTTGCGGACCCTGCACTTGATGGATCAGCTGGCATCATCCAGATCAAGAAACTGGCTCATCTGATCTGTGGCCCCCACCCAGGAATTGACTCAGCACAGGAAAACAGCTTTGATCCCCTGTGATGTCATCTCTGACCCAACCAATCAGCACTCCCGACTCACTGACTTCCTCCACCCACCAAATTATCCTTAAAAACTCTGATCCCTGGCCGGGCGCGGTGGCTCAAGCCTGTAATCCCAGCACTTTGGGAGGCCGAGACGGGTGGATCACGAGGTCAGGAGATCAAGACCATCCTGGCTAACACGATGAAACCCCGTCTCCACTAAAAAATACAAAAAACTAGCCGGGCGAGGTGGCGGGCACCTGTAGTCCCAGCTACTCTGGAGGCTGAGGCAGGAGAATGGCGGGAACCCGGGAGGCGGAGCTTGCAGTGAGCTGAGATCCGGCCACTGCACTCCAGCCTGGGCAACAGAGCGAGACTCCGTCTCAAAAACAAAAAAAAAACAACAAACAAACAAACAAAAAAAACAACTCTGATCCCTGAAGACTCGAGGAGGCTGATTTGAGTAATAATAAATCTCTGCTCTTCCACACAGCTGGCTCTGCATAAAGTACTCTTTCTCTATTGCAATTCCCCTGTTTTGACAAATTGGCCCTGTCTAGGCAGTGGGCAAGGTGAACCCATTGGGCAATTTACACTTTCACTCCTTATGTTAGGGCTAATTATTATTATTATTTTAAATTCTAAGTTACGGGATACATGTGCAGAATGTGCAGGTTTGTTACATAGGTAAACGTGTGCCATGGTGGTTTGCTGCACCTGTCAACTCATCACCTACGTATTAAGTCCAGCATACATTAGCTATTTTTCTTGATGCTCTGCTTCCCGCTCCCCAGCAGGCCCCAGTGTGCGTTATTCCCCTCCGTGTGTCCATGTGTTCTCATCGTTCAGCTCCCACTTGTAAGTGAGAACGTACAGTGTTTGGTTTTCCGTTCCTGCGTTAGTTTGCTGAGGATAGTGGCTTCTACCTCCATCCACTTCCCTGCAAAGGACATAATCTCGTTCCTTTTTATGGCTCATTATTTTTCTTCATTTAAGTGCTGTACTAAAGCTGTGGACAAGAGCACCAATGTTTTCGTTATACACATCTTAGACTCCAACCAGTTGCACGTGAATACATACAGGGCAACTGCAAGACGCTTCTACTCCTTTTACCCTGGAGGCAACCCCTCCCCCAAATATGCCCCTGTCAGCAGGAAGAAGTTAGAGCAGCCATTAGCCTTTTCCCATCTCCATAGCTAACACCTCAGGACTGAGGGGTGCTGCAGCCCAAGTGTGTGTGAGGGGGATTGAAACTACCTTTGCAAAATTATGACAGTAAGAGAAATCGGACGTGGCTGACTCCACCTTGCTTCTGACCTCCAAGCTCTCCTTGGTCATTTCTGGGCATAGACCAAAGTAACGTTGGAAGAAATTTAGTTTATAGTTTAACTCAAAAGCAAGGATGATCATCAGGTGTGGTGGCTCACGCCTGTAATTCCAGCACTTCGCGAGGCCAAGGTGGGCAGATCACTCGAGCTCAGGAGTTCAAGACCAGCCTGGACAACACAGCAAAACTCCATCTCTACAAAAAATACAAAAATCAGCTGGGCGTGGTGGCATGTGTTTGTAGTGCCAGCTACTTGGGAGGCTGAGGTGGGAGGATCACCTGAGCCTGGGAGGCAGAGATTGCAGTGAGCTGAGATCACGCCATTGAACTCCAGCCTGGGTGACAGAGTGAGACTCTGTCTCAAAGAAAAAGCAAGGATGATAATAGTCCCTCCCTAAAACTAACCCCTCCTTGCTCAGGGACCAAAAATCACCCTTGTAAGACTAATGAAAGGCCACAAGAATAGGATTGTAGGGGGACCTGAATTCTGCTAAAATGTAGGCATAGTTTCAATAATCCCTTACTGCTCAGGAGTCATGTGACCAGAGGTCACAAGATTTCTGACTTCCACAGTTGCTCCTGTAGATAACATTGTAGAACCTAAGATTGGTCTTTTGAGAGTTTTTTTTTTTACACCCAGACTTGTGCATACTGGTAACCAATGGACCCCACCCAAACTCATAACTCATGACTCAACTGGTCCTCTGGCCCCACACAAAGGAGGACTCACTCACCAGGGCCATTTTTCACAGGACTGTGATTTCATTTACAAGCCATCAGCAACATCCATTCTCTATTCCCCTGCCCACCAAATTGTTCATACAAGTCCTGACCTTCACACCTTTGGAGAGACTAATTTGAGTGACAACTCCAGTTCTCCTGTGTAAGGCTAGGCTTGTGTCAGTAAAACTCCTTCTCTATTGCAGAAAAAAAAAAAGAAAGAAAGAGAGAAAGGAAAATTCTAGAAAAGGCAAAGCTGTGGTTCTAGAAAGTAGATCAGTGGTTGGAGGTAGCATAAGGGGTGTGAACGGAAGGGGCTAAAGGAAACTTATTGGGGTGTTGAAAATGTTCTCCATTTTGATTGTAGTGGAGTTTATACAAGTGTATATATTTGCAAAAATGCATAATTGTGCCCCAAATGGGTGAATTTTGTGGAATGTTATTTCACCCCCTTAGAGGTGACTTTTTAAAAAGAGCATTTGCAAGCCGTTGAAGGGTATTGAGTTTTGTATAGGCTTTGGTGTGTTGAGTTTTGCAGCCTGGTAGAAAAAGCTTATTCCTGTCTAGACATCCACATTAAGCCTTAAGGACAATAAAAGGCCCCTTGCAAGCATGCATATACAGGGGAGAATAAATGACACTCGGATGTCCTCTAGCAAAACTACAAATAAGAATAACATGAGTTATATGGAATAAGGTTAGCTGAGTGTGACCCCCAAGCACATAAAAGAAAATAAGAGGCTTCATAAAACGTTGATATTTGGGAACTTCTCCTTCAAATGGCAAATTTTAATGACATAGTATCAGATGGCCTTCTCTATGTATCCAATTATCCTATTTGATTCTGCAGAACAATATTTACTTAGTTAAATTATTGTAATGCCTGATTTTCAACTGAAAAAGTTTTGAGTACTAACCTACTGATGAAACACAGTAAAATTACATAAGCACTGAATACAACAGAATATAATTCTTTTTTTTTCTTTTTTTTCTTTTTTTTGTGAGACAGGATATTGCTCTGTCACCCAGGCTGGAGTGCAGTGGCACAATCTCAGCTCACTGCAACCTCCGCCTCCCAGGTTCACGTGATCCTCCTGCCTCAGCCTCCCAAGTAGCTGGGACTACAGGCAAGTGCCACAACGCCCAGCTAATTTTTGTATTTTTATTAGAGACGGGGTTTCATCACGTTGGCCAAGCTGGTCTCAAACTCCTGACTTCAGGTGATCCATCTGCCTTGGCCTCCCAAAGTGCTGAGATTACAGGTGTGAGCCACCATGTCTGGCCAGAATATAAATATGATAAGCCTTAATATGTAAAAATAATAGTATAACAAAAAAGTAGGATGTGAATTTGAAAGCAGTGTTGGTGGGCAGGTGTCAACTTTAGATACTGCCTAAAACTAATGAATTGAGACATAAACATTTGAATATATTATTTAAAGTCATAAAACCAATCACTAGAAGGATACAAAACAGCTGATAAAAATCTAGAAATGGAGAGGGGCGTGTGCAGGCGAAAGCCAGGTAAGAAAAGAGACGGCATGATGAAGTGTATTCTGCATCTGTCAGTGTATTTAGCTCAGAGATATTGGCGTTAGTATTTCTTGAAATTGTAACTGTAATGAAAGGGATGTTTAAAAACAAAAGCTGCGGCTGGGTGTGGTGGCTCACCCCTGTAATCCCAGCACTTTGGGAGGCCGAGGTGGGCAGATCATCTGAGGACAGGAGTTTGAGACCAGCCTGGGCAACATGGTGAAACCCTGTCTCTAACAAAAACACGGTGAAACCCTGTCTCTGCTAAAAATACAAAACCCAGCCAGGCGTGGTGGTGGGTGAATGTAATTCTAGCTACTTGGGAGGCTAAGGCAGGAGAACCACTTGAACCAGGGAGCCAAAGGTTACAGTAAGCCGAGATCATGCCATTGCACTCCAGCCTGGGTGACAGAATGAGACTCTGTCTCAGAAATAAAACAAACAAACCCACAAAAGCTGCTGCATCGCTTGCATCTGAGGAGGGCACACCAGTGGTGGCAGGGAAGGCTAACTTTTGAGTTTTCAGTTTATACCTTTTCTGACTGTTCAAATTTTTGAAAACAATATTCATGGATAACTTGTATAATAATAAAATCTAGTTAAGCAAGTGAATAGATAGGTAAATAAGTTAGTAAAAGGATAAAAGAGATCTGAACTGGCAAAGTGAAATGCCCAGGATATATTACTGTTACGTGAAAGAGTAAATTGCAGAATGTTTTGTATGATATAATCCTGGTTGTGTGAAATTTAAAAAAAGGAGTCTATTAACACATTTGCAGATGAAAAGAAAATGCTTGGGCATTTTTGGTAAAAATCAAACTGCTAACAGTGAGACTTCTGGGAACTGAAATTCACAAAGGGATGAGAGGACTTTACATTTTGCTTTAAGTACCTCTGAAGGATTTGGATTAAACACAAAGTAACAAACTCATGTTGTCTAAATACCTTTTCAAAATGTGATATTAAAAACAGACAAGCAATTACTTAAAGTAAATACCTCTGCATGCCACTGAGCAACATTAGAAAAGGCAAGGATCAGGACAAAAGAGGTGACAGAACCCTCCTTTCAGCGCTCAATCCATGCAGGAAGGGCTGAGCCCTTTAGGAATCGCATTAAATATGCTTTTCCCTTCATACAATCAATTTGCTTTTGATATAGGAAATTCAGAAAATAGAGGGAAAGATACAAATTAACTCCAACACCATCATCCAGAGAGAGCCACTCTGAACATTCTTGATATGTAATTTTCCATGGCCTTTTCTTTTTCTTTTGTAAAAAAGCAAAACGGGATCATTATCTACATCCTGTTTTGTGACCTGCTTTTAGCAGAGCATATCACGGTCATCTTTGTCCTGTCGTTCCCTGTTTTGTTTGCAGCAACCTGTGAGGGGCTGCCAGCATCTGATCGTGAGGCTGAATGAACTGTTGTCATTTTCCCCACTTCGTTTGCCGCACACCCCAGCTGTTTCCATTTTCTCAAGATCATAAACATGCTGCAAAAATGTCCTTTGCTCACTCCCTTTCTCTTTCCTCATATCTTTCCTTAATTTTTGTTGAGGTTAAAAATCCCAGGGCCAGGCACGGTGGCTCACGCCTGTAATCCCAGCACTTTGGGAGGTCGAGGTGGGTGGAGCACAAGGTCAGGAGTTAGAGACCAGCCTGGCCAATATGGTAAAATCCCCGTATCTACTAAAAATACAAAAAAGTTAGCCGGGCTTGGTGGCACATGCCTGTAATCCCAGCTAATCGCGAGGCTGAGGCAGGAGAATTGCTTGAACCCGGGGGGCGGAGCTTGCAGTGAGCCTAGATCGCGCCACTGCACTCCAGCCTGGGCGACAGAGCAAGACTCCGTCTCAAAAAAAAAAAAAAAAAAAAAAAAAAAAAGTTAAATCCCACAAGTGGAATTCCTAAGCTCAAGAGCATACATAACCTTTTCTGATATATTTTGGCAAATTGTCCTTTAGACATTTCATACAGTAGTATAGAAGTGTGTATTTCCCTGCACTTCCTTTAATAAGGGTTATTATTCTTTTCATCCTTTCTGAGCTGGCTTACAAAAGAGTGGTCTTTTACTTTTCAATCTCATTTTTTATTAAGCAAGCACTGCACATGTAGAAAATCAGAAAATTCTTGTCTATGCAAAGGAAAAAAAAATCAGTTACAACCCTACCACCCATGGAAAATCATTGTGAATATTCAGTGTATGCATTTCCAAAGTTGTTACATATAAATATACTCTTGAAAAATGGGCCAAACTGTTTATATTGTGTCATAACTTGGTTATTTCTGTGAACAGTACAATATAAATTATATATAAGAATTATATATAAGTAAATATAATTTTGAACCATATTAATAACTGCATGCTGTTGTACAAATTTACCATTAATTTATTCAACCACTATTGGTCAAATAAGTTATTTTCAACCTTTGGCTGTTATAAGTAAACCCACAGTAAACATCTTGTAAGGTATATATTCAGTTGTCCAATATTTTTAAGCTATGTTTCCATAAATGGAATTATGATGTTCAAGAATATGCACATTTTTAAAGATCTTGATCTATGAAGCTAAATTCATGTTTATAAAGGTAAGACTGGTTTACATTCTCACAGTGATGAAGAAAGCCAGTTCTCCAGTCCCTGGACAATGGTTTATAACAGATAATAATGAAAAAAAAAAACAACTTTGTCAATCTGCTGAGTGAAAAGTAATGAACAACATAGTATTAATTTACTTTTCTATTGATTTTATCATGTACTTTATTAGCCACTCGTGTTTCTCATATTATGATTTGATCATCCACGTCTTCTACCACTTTTTACTTTAAGGTATTTTTCATTTTCTCAATGACATGGAAGATCTCTTTATATGATAAATATATTTAATTTTTACATTAATGTCATAAATGTAAATATTTTTCTTAATTTAGTTTTTGCTTTTTAACTTACTAATGTTTTTTGTTTGTTTTGAGAGGGAGTCTTGCTCCTGCCATCCAGGCTAGAGTGAAGAGGCGCCATCTCAGCTCACTGAAATCTCCTTTTCTGGGGTTCAAGTGATTCTCCTGTCTCAGCCTCCCTAGTAACTGGGACTACGGGCACCCACCACCATGCCTGCTAATTTTTGTCTTTTTAGTAGAGATAGGGTTTCACCATGTTGGCCAGGCTGGACTCAAACACCTGACCTCAAGTGATCCTCCTGCCTTGGCCTCTCAAAGTGCTGGGATTACAAGTGTGAGCTACCATGCCCAGCTGAACTTTGTGTTTGTATTATGTGTTACAACATGGTATGTATTATGCAGAAAAAGCTGTCATTTCTATGTAGTCAATTTATTATTCTTTCCTATTAATCTTTCCTTTGTTGTTCACACTTGCTAATGTCTTCCTCACTCCAAGATGACAGAAATATACAACTACTTAAAATCTTTTTCACCATTAGCTATGAATATTTTAAATGTGTAAAAAAAGCACAGAAAGTAATGTGACACTGCTAAGATCAAACAGATATTCACATTTTGGTACACTTCCTTCCTTCTCTTCCTTTCTCTTTTTATGTTCCAGATACAAAGATACAACTAAAGATTGGTCATTATTTTCTCCTCTCTTTCTCTCCAAAATTAATAATTATCATGGAGTCAGTAGGTGTTAACCATGTATGATTTTGGATATTTATGACATGTATAAGCAATTATAAACAATATATATTGCTGCTTTTTGTGTTTTAGACTTTTAAAAAATGGCTTCATAATGTATGTAACCTTTTTGCAACTTGCTTTTTTCCAAAAATATGTGATTTTGAGATTTGTTCATTGTAACACATAGATTCCCAGTTCTTTTTTTTTTTTTCTGTATCCTTTTCTATTAAGTGAATAAACTTCGTTTTATTCATTCATTTTCTAAGGGACACTTTTTCAAAATGGTGAAATGCATTGGGATGGGCATCCTCATATGCTCCCCCTTTTGCACGTATGTGAGAGTTTCTCTGAACAGCGTAGGGAATTTAGAGATTTAATTTACCTATGGACTGACAGGGCAGTGGGCCATGTTCCTTCAGTGGCACTATGGATTCCCAAAACACTCCCCAAAGTGATTGAACCCATTTATCATCCCACCAGCAATACCTAAGAGTTTTCATTTTCCTCATATCCTCACCAAACCTCTTATTGTCAAACATGAGTTTTATTAGTGGAATAGATAACAAATGAAATCTTTCTGTTTTAATTTGTTTTCCCTTGATTATATTTGAGATGTTCATGGGTTGTATGGATTCTTTGCCTCCGTTTATGGCCTATTCATTTATTTTGACCATTTAGAAAAATTTAGTTTTTTTTTTAAAAGCTCATTTCCGATGCCAACTAAACACATAATTTACCTAGAAATGTACCTAATAAAATATGTGCAAACTTGTATGGAGATGTAAACTTTACTGGAAGATATTAAAGAAGAAGGGCTTAACAAGAGGAAAGACAGATCTACCGTGATTAGGAGGGTTCATCATTAAGACGCATATTACCTCCAAATTATTTAAAAATCAAATGTATTTCCAATCTATGTTCCAAAGGGTGTTTTTGAGGAATTTTACAAGCTGGTTCTCAAAATTTTATGAATAAGAAAAGGCTCAAAAATAGAAAAGATATCTATGAAGAAAAAAAACTCCAAGATAGAGAGGAGTCCCCTCCCAGATGTCACACTTACTAAAAGCTGCAGTGATGAAGATGGAGCGGACCAGGGAGTGTAAAAATAGAACAGGAAGTGAGCAGAGGGTCCCAGACAGACCCTCACGCACATGCTGGGGAGGCACTGTGGGTCTCCAGGGCAGTATGAGCCACTCGATAAATGAGGCTGAGAAAACTCTTTTCTTCACATAAAACTGTGGCCTTACTGCACAACCATTCTCGACTATTGAATCCAAATTGATTAAAGACATAAATATGGTCCAGGTGCAGTGGCTCACACCTGTAACCCCAGCACTTTGGGAGGCTAAGGCGGGCGGATCACTTAAGCCCAGGAATTTGAGACCAGCCTGAGCAACAGAGTGGGACCTCATCTCTACAAAAAAATAGAAGAATTAGCTGGATATGATGATGTACGCCTGTAGTCCCAGCTACTCGGGAGGCTTAGATGGAAGGATTGCTTGAGTCTGGGAGGTCAAGGCTGTAGTGAGCCATAATGATTCCATCGCACTCCAGCCTGGGTGACAGAGTGAGGCGCTGTCTCAAGAAAAAAATCTTAACAATTGTAAATCAAAGGCAAAAATTAAAACTTTTAGAAAACATACAGGATATCTTTAGGATATAGATAATTATTTAATGACTTGACAAATCAATATTAGATAATACATTTTTTGAAAGCCATCCTTCTTACTGATTTGAATTGCCTTCCTTATCACTTGCTCAATTCCCACATAATCACGGTCCTATTTCTGGACTCTGTCTTTTCCTGCATAGAACCACATAAATTAATTACTCCAGTTTAATGATACAGTTTCAGTTCTTTTTTAGAAGATTTTCTTCATTATTCTTTCTCATTCATTTTTCTGATTTAACTTAAGGCTATAATTTTGACAAGCTATAAATTCCTGTATTCATTTTTATTGGCATTAAATTTAAATTCATATACAATTTTTGGAGAACTGGCATTGCTAATGCTATTGTTGAAAAAACGAAAGCTATTGATTTTTGTGTATTTCAGTTCTCTTATTAACTCTAATAGCTTTTCAGTTGCTTGTCTTAGATTTCCCTGGAAGACAAATAGATCATCTGTTACGCCTTTTTTCTAAATGTGTAGATGTTGTATTACCGTTTCTTGTTGTATTACACTGGCAAGAATTCCCAAAACAAAGTTAAATTATCTCAGTGTTAGCAGGCGTCTCTCACTTCTGAATTTGGCTATAGTCTTGCAGAAGATATCTAGGAAGTTTCCTTTTTCTTTAGGTTACAACAGGCTTTTACAAGGATGCCTTTGATTATGTTTCCTTTTTTTTCTTTTCCTTTTCTTTTCTTTTTTTTTTTTTTTTTTTTTTTTTTTGACAAAGTCTTGCTCCATTGCCCAGGCTGGAAGTGTGTGGCATGATCATGGCTCACTGCAGCCTCGACCTCTTGGGCTCAAGTGATCCTCCCACCTCAGCCTCCCAAGTAGCTGGGACTATAGGCATGCACCACCACACCGGCTAGTTTTTGTATTTTTTATAGAGACAGGTTTTCACCATGTTGACCAGGCTGGTCTCAAAATCCTGAGCTCAAGCAATCCTCCTACCTTAGGCTCCCAAAGTGCTGGGATTACACATGTGAGCCACTGTGCCCAGCTATATGGTTCTTAATGCTAAGTTGTCTTTTCACAGTGGAATGAACCCTCCTTAGTCATATTAAACATCATGTTTGATTCAAATTGCTTGTTTTTTAGAAGTATTTTTGATTCTATATTAATAAGTCAAAGTTATCTGTGGTTTGTGGGTGACTACTTATCTTTTGATAAAACTCAAAACTTTACATGAAAATAATATGTGCTCATTACAGAAAAATATTTAAATACAGGAAATTAGAAAGAAAACATTTCCCATCACCCCAATACCCAGAGGCAATCTCTGTGAATATTTTGGTGTATTCCTTCTTAGTCTTTCTGGTAGTGGGGGCAGCAAGGGATATGCACATTTTCAAGTTGTTTATGCAACTCAAATCAGCATACAGTAGAGTTTAAATGGAGTGCTTGGAGTGAGACGGCTCCGGATTCAAATCCTCACATTACAATTTACAAACTATGCCACATTTGTCAGCTTCCTTGATCTGTTCGTGTCTCATTTTCTCAGTCAATAAAATTGAGACAATAATAACTACCTGACAGGGCTGTTGAGAGAATTAGGAAGTCTAAGTAAAGTTCTTGTTATGGTGCCCAACAGAGGCGCTAAATAAACACGCCCTGTTACGATGTTCTACATAAACTGCTGTATGTTTCTTATTACTTAATACTATACCATAAACCTTTTTATATCATTCAAGCTTATAATAAATACCACCTTTGACATTTCCCTACTACATGTGTGAACATGTGGATGTATGTACACAGCTTCATCTAATATTTGTGTATGAATTACCGCCTACATTTTAGAATTTTTCCCTCAGTTTAGGCTCTCAGAAGAAAAATTGCTTCAGTCCAATACCGTGGAACTGTTTCGCGGTTCCTGGTCTAGACTGCCAAATTGCTGTCCAGAAAGGCTGTGACCGTGTTGGCTCCCAGCGGCCCTACATGAAGGCAGCGAGGTCCTGTAGCACCCAGGGGAGTCCCAGAGCGGGTCTGACTCCTTCCTTTGAGGAATTCATTGTCCCCTGAACAAGAACTTTTGAAATAGATCTTGCACCAGGCTGGAGGCCACAGTGGGCAGCTCCTGCTCCGTGGAGCCCACATTCTAGTTGACGCAGGGAGGAGAGCGGAGGGGAAGGCAGACAGCAGACCGGCAAAGTAAATGGCCACTGATTGCTAGGAGAGGCAAGAGCCGCGAAGAAATTCAAGCAGGATGATGGGACAGAATCATCGCACAGGCCCAGGGCTATTCAGATAAGAGGAAGATCTCTTTTTTTTTTTTTTTTTTTTGATTTTACTTCTTTTTTTTTTAAATTTATTTATTTATTTTATTATACTTTAAGTTCTAGGGTACATGTGCATAACGTGCAGGTTTGTTACATATGTATATATGTGCCATGTTGGTGTCTGCACCCATCAACTCGTCAGCACCCATCAATTCATCATTTATATCAGGTATAACTCCCAATGCAATCCCTCCCCCCTCCCCCCTCCCCATGATAGGCCCCAGTGTGTGATGTTCCCCTTCCCGAGTCCAAGTGAGCTCATTGTTCAGTTCCCACCTATGAGTGAGAACATGTGGTGTTTGGTTTTCTCTTCTTGTGATAGTTTGCTAAGAATGATGGTTTCCAGCTGCATCCATGTCCCTACAAAGGATGCAAACTCATCGTTTTTTATGGCTGCATAGTATTCCATGGTGTATATGTGCCAAAAAAAAAAAAAAAAAAAAAAAAGAGAAAGATCTCTCCCAGAAAGGGCGATGTATGCTGGAGTCTTCAGTGGCAGGGAAAGGCTTTGCAAAGCACAGAGGGCAGAGCAGAGAGACGGCTCTGAAAGCGCACAGGCTTGGCAGGTTCCTGGAGTAGGAGGAAGCTCCCACACTCGGAGCGGAGCAGCCAGGGATGGCGAGAGGAGGGCAGGGCCCAGAGACCGCCGGGGAATCCTTGGGATTTCTCTCCAGATGCCATGTTGGACTATTGGATGGTTTTAAGGAGGGGCTGACTTACCGTTAAAGGGCTCACTGCAGCTGTTGTGTGGAGGAGATTGTGGGGTGCCGGTGAAGCAGGACACTAGACGGGAGGCCACTGCAGGAGACCGGTGAGAGGTGGCCGTAGCAGGGCAAGAGCGTTGTTAGTGGAAACGGAGAAGTGGATGGAAATGCTGAGATGCCAGCAACAGCGGGACAGTGACCTTCAGAGGTGCAGGGGAGTGAGACACCCCTCAATCCTCCCAAAGATTAAAATCTTCTGCCCCTCCCAGTCCACCCACAGTGGGGTGTCTGTGTTCAGAATCAGAACCCAGTATCTAGTGGGCATCTACAGGGAAGTTTTCTAAAAAACTGAATGCATTGCAAAAACTCACAGTAAAGTGCATGTTCGCTATGGGAAGCCTAAGCTCTAACAGGATGCACTGTCTAAAAAGCAATCCAACTGGTGCTTCGTCTCAGCTGGGGTTTGATTCTGAGGGTCCATGCTTTGTGGGGAAAGACCCCCAAGCCCAGGCCACTCTGTGCAGGCTGCCGGCATACCTGGGACCCAGGAGAACTGGGCCTGACTCACTTATTCACCCACCATGTACCCTGCACGCTCTCTTACCCCTCCCAGCCTCGGTTCCCTCCTCTGCAGAGTGAGCTCTGAGTGCCGGCATCTGTGGCAGGCCCTGACAGTGAGGTTGAAGCAAAACCAGCTCACATCTTGCTCTGATGATGCCTCTAGAAGCCCCCTTCCCTTCCTTGGTGGGCACAGGGCTGGGGTGCTCTCAATGCTATGGGACAATGCACTTCTCTGGCTTTCCAGAAGTCAATCTCAGCTCTGAAAGATGACCCTTGACTCAGGTTCAGTCAATCTCAGCTCTGAAAGGTGACCCTTGACTCAGGTTCAGTCAATCTCAGCTCTGAAAGGTGACCCTTGACTCAGGTTCAGTCAATCTCAGCTCTGAAAGGTGACCCTTGACTCAGGTTCAAGCTATCAGGGCCTTGGGGCATAGACGTTCTCCCTGCGGCAGAACCAAGAGCTTTGCCTGCAGCACCAGGGCTGTACCGTGGGTGCTGCCTTGGGTGCATTCAGCAGCCTGCAAGTCTCTGGCTTGGCTGGGAAGGCAAGAGGGTCTTCAGGAGCTGAATCCATCCCCTGCCTTGTCCAAGGCTGGGTGGCTGTCTCCTGCCCCCTCGCCCCCCCAACATGCTCTTTCCTCCCACACACCCAAGAAAAGCTCTCTCTCAAACATCAGGGGGAAAGCAGATGAGGCCAGGGAGGAAGGCTTGAGCTACCACAGCAGGAGGCTCTGGGAACCTGAAAGCATCTGGAGCATCCAGACGTGCTTGGCAGCTGGGAGGCTCATGCAGAAAAGAGGCCAGGGAAAGTGGCTGGTAGAAGTCAGAGAACCAGCTGACAATGTCACCAAGTGATGTGGCCACTTGGACTTCTAATAAATGTCTCAGACTTAAAATGGCCAGAGCTGAGTTCCTGGTCAATTTCCATCCCTGTGAATGGCAGCTCCATCTTCTCTTCCTCATGCTCTTTCTCTCCTATTCTGCACCTACAAATCCACATGCAACCCCGATTTCTGTTGGCTCTCCCATCCATAGGCAGCCAGGAACAGACATCTCTCTGCCTCGGCCGAGAGCTGGGTCTAAGCCACCTTCACTCTCTCCAGGATATACACAGCAACTCCCCCCTGCTCTCCTCTTCCCTGTCGTCCCACCCGCCTGTTCCCAAAGGCAGCCCACTCTGACCCTATAAAAACGTTAGGTCCCATCATGTCACTTCCCTACTCAGAACTCCCCAGTGTCACCCATCGCATTCGGAGTAAAATCCAAAGTCCTGTATGGAGTCTCCTCGACAAATTAAACATAGAATTACCATATGATCCAGCAATGCCACTTCTGGGTATGTACCCAAAATGACAGAAAGCAGGGACTTGAGCAGGTATTTGTACACTGATGCCCACAACAGTGTTGCTCAGTTAAAATGTGGCAGCAGCCAGTGTCCATGGACAGATGAATGGATAAGCCCAGTGTGGTCTGTGTGGACAGTGGAATTCAGTCTTACAAAGGAAGGAAATTCTGGCCCATGCTACAACATGGGTGAGCCTTGAAGGCATTGTGCTAAGTGAAATAAGCCAGACACAAACGGGCAAACACTGTATGATTCCACCTAAGTGAAGTCCCTAAAGTAGCCCTATTCATCGACACAGATGGTGGAGTAACAGGTATCGGGGCTGGGGGCTGGGTTGGGGAGTTAGTTTAATAGGGCTGCTATAACAAATATAATTCTTGGGAAAATGGAAGAAGACAGAAAATGCATAGGACCTGTTAGATTGTCTTTCTCTCAATAGATCATTAATAAATGTTCCTTGAGTAGCTCAGAAAGATCCTCTGGGAGAGACAGCGATAGGGCAACCACCGCCCTTCTGAACTTTCTTCGCACCGCAAGGGGGAAGGGCGGCCGTGAGACCCACCCCCCAAGTGCAGGACTCAGGGGCTGTGAAGTCCCCACCGTGCAGTGTGGTCTGAGAGCGTCCACCACAGTGTCTGTTGGGCTTTCTGTTCTTTGTTACAGTGAGAAAGACATCAGGCCCTGGCACCCCCATTCTGCTTTCTGTTCGCCAAATGGGACTACTCTAGGGACTCATTTAAATGGAATTGCAGTGTTTCTCCTTTGCGTCTGACTCTTTCCTCCTGGTGTCATGTCTTCGGGGTTCATCCATGTGGCAGTATGTGAAGGAATTTCCTTCCCTTCGAAGGCCGAATGATATTCCATGGAATGTACAGGCCACGATCTGCTTATCAGTTCATCTGGGCATGAACATTCATTCCATCTACAGTGCCTGACATCCCAGGCACGCAACTGCACACGCATCTCCACACCAGGAGACAGAAGCCTCCCAAAGCCTTTCCTATAGGCAATGCCCCTGGCTTTTCTCTATTCTATATGATTTTGTTTTTAAAATGCCAGCAGGAGCCCACTCAATTCCACGAACAACTAAAGCAATTCCCTGTTTGATTTCCTGTCTGAAGCCAGTGTTCTGAAGAACACAGACTGCAGGAAGCTGCTCTGGACCATCCCCACGTGCAGCACACCGCATATGACATGAGGCACTACAGCGGCGGGGAAAATTGTATTTTAAGCGCTGATGCAATATTAGAAAAGACAAAAGTCTGAAAATTAAGGAGGTAAGCGACTGACCTATAAAGACAGAAAAACAATGCAGTTAAAGAAAATGGAAGGAAGGGGGACATAGAGGCGGGCACCCAGATGAGGGCAGCAGCAAACGAAGAAGCCAAAGACAGTAAAAGAATGCCCCAGAGAGACACAAGCAATTAAAGGGGAGCAGGGAGGACCCCCGTGCGCCGGCTGCTTACTTCGTCCCAGACACTCCCCCAGGCCCTGAGGACTCAGGTGGAGTCACTGACACGCCTGACCCCTGGCACTACCTCTCATCTCCTGTTCATCCTCAAAGCCTCCCAGGAGGCCAACTTCCAGGCCTCCACTCTACCGGTAAAGAAACAAAGGCTGACGGAGGTCAAGCTTGCTCAAGGTCCCTCAGCCGGGAGTGGGGCAGGGAGGATGCAAGCCCAGGCCGCCTGGACTTCCAGGATCCATCCTCCTTCTGTGCCGTGGCCACCTCCACCCAGCCCAGGGGACAGCACACCCCACTGGAGAGCTTCCATCTCATGGCACCAACCAGCAAAACAAGGCAAAACCCTGAAAGTTCTTGGTACATTGCGACTGGGTGTTTGCAGTGACTGCTGGCCCCTGTGGAGAGACGAGGGGAAGGAATCCCGGAGGAGCAGCTTGTTGGGGGATGTGGGGGGAGGGGGAGGACTCCAGAGGTGGTGAAAGTGATGTGTGTGCATTGACCCTGGAGTGGGAGCTCCCCAGGAAGGGGAGGGGGCTGAGGTGAGCAACTCCTAGATTTGAGCAGGTAGAGCTGGCTGGTGGGTTGGATCAGAGATGATCTGGGACTGTAATAGCTTCCTGGGCTCCTGCATATGATGCAGAAAGTCTGAAACAGGGCCAGGAATCTGTATTTTTCACCCCTCAGCCCCGTTCTGATGCACAACCCGGGCTGGAAGGGGGCCCTCCGAAGCCTGCAGTGGTCCTGCTGCATAGGCATATCCACCAGCAGCCTGCCAGGATGGGTCCAGAGAGCAGGCTCACGGGCTGCTGGAGCCCAGAGGTGGGCGCAGTGCAGTCACAGGGGCTGGGTGGATGGAGAAAGCCCACAGTGGCAGCTGTGGCCGGGAGCAGCATCTCTGCACAGGGTCACTTGCACCTTAGCCTCTCTCCCAGCTGTTCCCCTCACTGCTCAGAG
The DNA here is from genome assembly GCF_002776525.5 of Piliocolobus tephrosceles. NCBI lineage: Eukaryota > Metazoa > Chordata > Mammalia > Primates > Cercopithecidae > Piliocolobus > Piliocolobus tephrosceles. The sequence goes on from NC_045440.1 coordinate 595,706, forward strand.
CTCAGCATGCAAGACGGATCCTCCACTCTGCTCTTTTTTTTTTTTTTTTTTTTTGAGACGGAGTCTCGCTCTGTCGCCCGGACTGGAGTGCAGTGGCCGGATCTCAGCTCACTGCAAGCTCCGCCTCCCGGGTTTACGCCATTCTCCTGCCTCAGCCTCCCGAGTAGCTGGGACTACAGGCGCCCGCCACCTCGCCCGGCTAGTTTTTTTGTATTTTTAGTAGAGACGGGGTTTCACCGTGTTAGCCAGGATGGTCTCGATCTCCTGACCTCGTGATCCGCCCGTCTCGGCCTCCCAAAGTGCTGGGATTACAGGCTTGAGCCACCGCGCCCGGCCCACTCTGCTCTTACAAGGCTTCTGAGACCTGGGGTGACCTGCTGGGCCTCAGATCCCTCGGGGAGGCCATTGTGGGGCTCTTGCCTTGTCACGCTTGTCCTCGTGTTTAGCATCCTTCTGCCTTTAGGATGGGACTAAGATACCAATGCCCCTCTCATAAAGGACAAGCGGGTTTTCTCACGTTTGCTGGGGCAGCAGACAGGAGCACCCCGTGGACAGATCAAGGCTCTATTTACTGAGTTGTGTCTTTCGGCTGAATTGGAGCAACCATTAGACTCAGTGACAGGTAGCGCACAGTCAAGGCGACCAGGGATAGAGGCCTTGCCCAGACCCTGTTCACTTGAAATAACAAGGATTTTCCTCCACTCGTTTCCTGAGATACCGAAACAGAATGGTTCCTTGTACCAGAAGGGAAGGTCTGATCCCCTTGGCAGATCCTGTGTCATTACGAGTTTTATTGGGTTCAACATCGTAAAACAGCACAGCCATGGAGACCTATAAAACGCTCCAAACATTTCCCTTGCAAAAGTCAGGCCAAGGAGTTGAATTCTTTCCAAGGCGCAGGCTTCTCCGAGTGAGGGGAGACTCTGAATCCACCTGGGCCAGGCCCAGCTGCTCCGTTACCACAAGCCCCCTTCACACAGGGTCCTCATGCAGTGCACGGCGGCAGTGTGGGCTGCCCACCAACCACACTTAAATCACATGGAATTCAATAAACGTCTGCAACCTGTTCTGAGCACCACTCTGTAACTCTGGCTGACTATTTAGAAGGCCTTTGGGAATGCAATGCCTCAAAGGCCTCCCTGGATCACCTGGTATGAATTTTGCAGCCCAGGTATACACACTTGCATTTAAGGAAATTTAAGACAGAATTTCTAAGAAAGAAAGGAAATCAAACTTATTTAGGAAGTCAAAGTCACTCACTGGTGCCAGAGTTTGTTGTTAATAGAAACTGCTGTGTGAAGTGCAATCTTGTACCAGTCACTTCAGCTCATTGTTTCTGTCTCCTCTGTGCAATGAGGGCTGTGGGTGGATGGTCTCTGAGTTGCCTCCAGCCCTAACATTCAGGGGCTATGATTGCACCACAGATTTAGGGGATGCTGAGGGACAGACAGCCTGGGCTCTGCTCACAGCTGTGGAGGAAGAGGGTGGAGCCTGGAGATGGTCCAGCCCCAGCGCTCTTGTGCCCTAAAGGAGCCCAGGGGTAACACGGGGCTCCATCGGGAATGATGCTCTGGTTTCGCTTTGCCTCTCCACTCCCTCTCAGTCTCCACCAAGATCCACGAATCACCAAGGTCTTTGTTGCTGCCAGCATCAGCCTCGTACCCCTGCTTTTCTATCTCCCCCTCCCTACCATCCACACCCACTTCAAGACACAGAGGTGCCAGTTCCTGAGCCAACTGCGTGTGATGCATTGAGGACGAGTCCTGGGACCCAGCGTGCTCTGCTGAGGCTCAAGGCCAGAGACCAATCTAGGTCGTGGGCATGGACAGGAGGGATCTCGTAGGAGGATAAAACAAGAAAAGTAAATATTTTATCAAGGACAAAAAATAAATTCAAGAGAATCTTGCTTCAGCCTTCAATGAATAAATAATTCTTTTAGAAAGGCAATCACATTATGCAGCACATAAGACCTTAAAATTGAATAATCTGGCCAGCCGTGGTGGCTCACGCCTATAATCCCAGCAGTTTGGGAGGCCGAAGTGGGCAGATCACTTGAGGTCAGGAGTTTGAGTATAGCCTGGCCAACATAGTGAAACCCCGTCTCTACTAAAAATACAAAAATTAGCTGGGCATGGTGGTGGGTGACGCCTGTAGTACCAGCTACTCAAGAGGCTGAGGCAGGAAAATCACTTGAACCCGGGAGGGGGAGGTTGCAGTGAGCCGAGATTGTGCCACTGCACTCCAGCCTGGGTGACAGAGCAAGACTCTGTCTCAAAACAAACAAACAAACAAACAAACAAACAAACAGAAATCCAAAAGCCTATGTAATTTGCAGTAAAATTTTAAAATCTTTCTGAGCCTCAGTGGCTTTATCTATAAAGTGGAGGATGGAAATATGTTTTCTGCCTGCCTTGAAGGATCAAACTGATAATACTAAAATAATTTGTAAAACATGAAGTCCCATATAAAAATCTCTGTGGGGACCGAACTGTAAAACCTAAATGATCAGAACTGTTGGTCTTTCAGACTATCCACGTCTGGGTCAGATGGCTGACATGTTGTCAGAGTGATCTCAGGGCGGGGTTTAGGATGAGAAATTTTATGTGCTTATAATGATATTGACTAGACTTTGTTAAGAGATCATAACAAGTTCTGCAAAAGAGCTAAACAAACAACGCAGTTCTTTGGTGTCCTCTATGGGTTTGCTTGAAGAACTAGTCTTCGTTCAAGATGTCGTCCACACATCACCAGTTCTGTACCCGTTAAGTCATCCCTTCTTCTGATCCCGCAGTGCTTCTTACAGACCAGTAGCATAAAACTTGCATGTCTGCCTTCTAAACTAGACTCCTCCTGGGCTCTTCAAGGAATAGGCGTTTTTGTTTGTTTGGTTGTTTGTCTTTGTATTTTCAGGCCCCATCTTACCACTTGAAACATTGTAGACATGCAGTAAATCTTTTTCTTCTTTGAATGAATAAATTAAATCATCAAACAATCATAGAAAACCCAAACGTAAGAAAATGCTTACTTTTACACCTCCCGACAGCATCCTACTGTCAGAAAGAGTAAATAGTTTAATTTACCAAGACAATGGTGGAAAGATGTCATTCATACCCGCAACCAATGTTATCCTAAATACTGATTATGGAGCTTTAGCCAATACTTTGGGATCAAGAGGGCACATTGACCTCATGTTGAATGTTGCACTACATCTAAGACGCTCAAAATGAAAACATAATTTTCTCCTTTTTGTTGCATGATATATTTTGTTGTTTGCCATATTTCAGGAAGTCCATCCCCTTTCATGACTGCCAGTTTTCAACAATAATAAGTGGGAAACCCAGCAGAGATGCCCAGTGGAAGAAAGGAGAAGAGAAATTGAATTACACCCCATGTTCTTTGCTCCAGGTATACACACTTGCATTTAAGGAAATTTAAGACAGAATTTCTAAGAAAGAAAGGAAATCAAACTTATTTAGGAAGTCAAAGTCACTCACTGGTGCCAGAGTTTGTTGTTAATAGAAACTGCTGTGTGAAGAGAAAAGGCTGAACTGTATTCAGAAAGTCAATGGGCTGAAGTCTTCCACTCGGTTGGGTGGAACTTTTGGGTTTGGTCTCTTGAATTTCAAGGTTTCTTTGGCTCCTTCAGTCTTAAGTAATAACGTTTCAGTTTGGTAAATACAGCTGACCTCCTATGGTGAATGCTTGCAGCAGGAAAGAACAATTCACCAACCACAATATTTCTGTGTCAGTCTGACTCCCTGGTGAGAAATGCAAAGCTTGTGGGGATTCCTCTGTTTTAAAAACGCCAAAACATTTCCTTTAGTGAAGAACCACGGACGGCCGTAATCAAGGCAGAATCTCGTACTTTAACACATTAGCAATTAGCTTTGGTTAAAAAAGTAGAAATAGAAGCAACTGCCTTAACAAAGAGGCACTTTGTTTATTTATTTTATTATTTTATTTTTTTTGAGATGGAGTCTCTCTCATCTGGCTGGAGTGCAGTGGTGCAATCTCGGCTCACCACAACCTCCACCTCTGAGGTTCAAGTAATTCTCCAGCCTCAGTCTCCCGAGTAGCTGGGGCTACAGGCGGGTGTCACCGTGCCTGGCTAATTTTTGTATTTTCAGTAGAGACGGGGTTTCACCATGTTGACCAGGCTGGTCTCGAACTCCTGACCTCAAGTAATCAGCCCACCTCTGCCTCTCAAAGTGCTGGGATTACAGGCATAAGCCACCTCACACGGCCCACAAAAAGGCACTTTAGCAAAGTGGGTGCATGCACACAGACTTGACAGCAAGACAGACTGGGTTCAAATCCAAGGTTCCCCACATGCTTGCTATGTGCTTTTTGGTGAGTACTTCCGAGTTTCAGTTTCCTCATTTTTAAAATGAGGATAATATATTTCCAATCCCATTACTGGACCTCTGTATGTAGGCAAAGATCTTTCAATTTCTTTCATTTCAATCTCGGATTCCCGGAAAAGGGGAAAGAGACAGAGAGAGAAAGTTGGGTCTTTTAAAAAACATTTTTGGGGCCATAGCCCCCGTTGAGAACCTGAGGGAACTACAGACACTATCCCTATAAAATACACTTGTCACATACGTGCCAAATTTTGTGCCCAGCTTCAGGACCTCTCCCCCGACAAAGCCCCACAGTCATTCATGGACTTCTGATTAGAAACCCTGGTTTAGATGATGGGACAAATGCAGCCAAAGCCTTGGGGTTTATTTCCTTATGAGTCATCTCATTTCACAGAGAGGAAAGTCTGCTCTCCGGCCAAAGACCACATCAGTAACCCTGGCCAGCAAATATGGCTGTCAAGGAGCTGGAGAAGAGAGATGAAAAACCCAGGTCATTATCACACTGACTTAAAATGCAATTCAAAGCTCACCCCACTCCAGCCCCCAAATGAATGTTTCATCTCCCCATATCATCATAATTCCTTGAAGGGATTAGGAATGGACACTGTCCAGCTCCACGATGTAATTTAGAACGACTTTGCAAGCTCCATGTTATTTTTTCAATCATCAGCTGCTATAGCGATAAAAAAAATATGGAAGCAAACGAAACACCCGATTGAAATGGTGACAGGAGAGTTCACACCGTGAAATATGCAGGCCCCAAAATGATCATTTTGAGTCCTCAAAAGTGATAAAAAAAATAGCAGTGGGAAAGATAGCTATGTGCTGATAAAAAGAAAGAAAAAGAAAAGACTCGAACGTGTTACATTCTTTATGATTCCAGCAATGAAAACTGTGCATCAGATAAATCAAGATGAGTAGCTCTTAGGTAAAAGTGTGAGGTTGGCAGACTTATTGATGGTTTATATCTGTTTTCAAAATTTTCTAGGATATTATACAATGTTTACAGTTTAAAAGTCAGGAGAAAATGACACATCTGTGCAAAATCAGGCTGTTCTTCCAAGTGGCTGTGGCCAGCCTGCCCCTCTAAGTGGTCCAGCTCTTTCTGTGGCTTCTCTGGTGATTAGGCTGAAAAGGCAGCCGGGCCGCCGCAGACCCGGCAGAGCCTCCCCAGGCTTAGACAACCACAGAACCCAAGCCGGGTGACTGGAAACAGTGGCCAGGGCACAGTCACATCACAGCGCCCACCCTGCTTCTTATCAGCCCCCGTGCAGTTCAAGTCTGCCGCATGGAGACCAGCTCATGGAAGCAGGCGGGGCATTTCCATGTCTAAATCCATGTCAGCCTCTGATTTTTGGATTCACGTCATCCACGAACTGGCTGTGAGTCAGATATCAATGACCTGTCCAGGGCAACAGCCGTGTGGGTTGTGGGTGGTTAAGTCCCTGGGCTGTCAAGCCCCAGGCCGGGCAGGCTTCCTGCTGGCATCGGTTGATGCTGGAAACAGACCTGGGGTCCCCATGACATCCCTTCGGGTGCTGTGAGGTTAGCTACTCCCACAGCAGGCACTGAGAGAGGATTGCCAACTTTTCCTGCAGTGTAACCTGACGGAGGGGTAGCAGCTTCAATAGCAGGCGGCCGCTTTGACCTGGTTAAGGATTAGGGTCAGCACCTGAATCATTGTTATGATGCCTCCTAAGTAATAACAGCGCCAGCTGGACGCAGCTCATGGCCCGCTCGCTCCCCACAGGCTGGGCTGCCAACGACCTCCTTTGCCTGCAGCTGGGGGGAAGTGATGAGTAGGAGGCACAAAGGGCCCCCAGCATTTCCTTCTCAAAGCTCTCAGTGGATGGGCAGGCACTTCCCTCGAGCCCCGAGAAAACCCCTCCACCACGGCTCCTCTGGCCTCTGCAAAAGTGAGCTGCTCCCTCATCTGATGGCCCCAAAGGGCAGGACCGGCCCCCGTCGCAGTTGCATTTGGGTCAGAAGGCGAGATGGCTGCACACAGCTGACACTACAGCGGCTGCCTTATTTCTGCCCCCTGAGGCCCAGCGCAGTATCTGGCTTTCTGCATATCCCCATAAGTAACGACTGACTAGTGACAGTTCCAATGCCAGGAGACCCGAAGGCAGAGGGAATGCGGGAGAGGACTGACATGAGGACCTTCTGGCATAGGGTGGACCGAAGTGGAAAGCAAGGAAGAAGTGAACAGCCACTGGTGGGGCTGGAGCTACTGTGTGGCCAGGAATGCGGCTCACCAAGAGGGGGCCAAGGAAAGCCCCACACATGATGGCTTCGCCATGGGGCCGTGTCTTCAGGCAAACTTGCGCCAGAGCCTCCTAGGAGAGGAAAGCTGTTCCGGGTCCCAGGTTTTCTGAGGCCTGCAGTCACCTAGCACAGGCCCCGTGTGAGCACTGCTTGAGCTCACCTGTTCTTGACTCTTACCTCCCCCGAGTAGCTGTGTGTGTGTGCCTGCAAGCCACGGGTGATTTCACAGCATGTGCTCAGCCTTCGCGCCGTGACACTCTTCTCTTGCCTTACAGTAGTGGCAGAGGTGGTGGTTAATGAAGACAGATGGAGGGTTCAGAGCACTGGCTTTGGGGTCAAACAGTCCTGAGCCTGCACTTTGGCTCTAGTCCTTCCTAGCCCTGGGCCATCAGGTAGGTTCCTGATGACATCACGGGGCTGTTGTGAGGACGATGTGACTTTAGGGGTGAGAAGCACCCAAGGCCTGGCGATGACCCCCTACTTGACCAGCCTGCCTGATGTGCCACACAGAACCACCAAAGGGCGCACTGGAAGGCCATTGACTCTACCCTCAATTAGCAATGCTGGGCCCTGAAGCCCCGAGAGAGGGAGTCAGCCAGCCAGATGGCAAGGCCAGTGCTCAGGTGTAGAAATGCTGGCTCGGGGAGAAAACTAGCTTGCCATGGACTGACTCTCTTTAGCAATCTCTTCCCTGCTCTCCTGGCCTCAGGTTCACCCTCCAGTCCTAATCCAGGTGGCCATCCTGTTTCACTGCCATCTGCACCCTAGGCCTGGCTGATCTTTGGCACCCACTGAGCTGTAAGTTGACATGGACCCAGGAACCCCCAAACCCCCAAGCTGGTCCACTGGGACTTTCTGATTGGCCTCTCCTAAATTCCAACTGCTTGGCCACTCCTTACCTGGACCTTTTATCTCCACTGGGTCCACTAAGCTCCTGTCTCTTCAAAGTTGTTTTAAAGCGTTGACTTGCCTTCTTCTAAAAGCTCCCAAAAGCCCTGCAGGGTGGGTTGTGTCTTCCCCTGCAGTTGGGGTGGCCACCCTGCCTTTCTTGGGGGCCATGACAGGCCCTTCCCCTGGCAGGATCCATTAGTGACATCTACATGGTGGTCCAGACCAGGGCCACTGCAAATCCAGGACCATTCCCAGGGGCAGGGTTTGCCATGGTAGGAAGGTAGGACATTCTGCCTTATTCTTTTACAATCCCAATCCATCGTCCTTCCAATTCTAACTAGTTGTCAAGATGTCCATGCGCCCTAGCCTGCCTCAGTTTCCTTCCCCACTTCACTCTTCGTGTGCCAAGGGTGTTGTTACTTGGCTCCTGGCTTTGTAAAATCACAGTGTACATTTGAACTGCATGTTGGAGAAAACATCAATGTCACAAGTTCAGTGATGCTTGCACACTGCTCTGTCAGCAGATGGGACAGGCCACCTGCTTTACTGAGACTGTTATTCCTCCTATTTATTATTTTCTCTACCCATGCCTGAACTCATTCGTGTTGGTTCTGCACCCATTGTCACAGGGAGGCAGAAAGAGAGACAAAAGAACTTTCCTGCTTTTGGCCCGTGATGCAGATGTGACTGAAAGATCTTGTTGAGTCAGTTTGGGCAGTTGGAACTCAAGTGGCCTCCTCGAGAGTCCCATCTGCGGGGCCCCGGAGTGGGAGGATGCATCCCTCACCCTGGGACGTGGCCCGGAATCTCTGAGAGGTGGCTCCGCCAGGGCCGGAGGCTGGCATGACATCCTGGCAGCCCCCTGCACAGACTGATGACAAAGACCAGATAGGCCACCCTGGAATTGCTGAGACTCATGAGGCTCCCAGAACTTGCACCCCACCCTGGAGAAAGGGGTGAAGATCCTGAGCTGAGAGGCCAGTTTCCTCTCCCCAGCAGAGACGGAGATGTTACTAAATAGATGTCTATTTTTGCATACCAAGCTGTGGACTGAGATTCACACTCAACATACATAAATCCAGTCTGTCAGTCATTCACCTGAGCCCGCCCACACCCCTCCAGAGGCCAGGAATGCCCTCATAAGAAGCCTAACCCGCCCTTCCACCTTCCAAGAAACTAGTGCCATTGCCAACAGTTGCAAGGATTCAGCACGTTCGGTTGTTTTCTTTTTTTCTAAAAAATGATAAATGAGCCAAATACATCCCTGAGTGTCTTCAGACTGTGACCTTGGGAAGGCAAAAAGCCCTGGCACTATTCTCCTCCAGGTCTGCAAACAGGACATAAAAGAGCTTCAGGCACATTCAAGGTCACCTTAAAGACACCCCATGATGTGGCAAGGAGATAGCTCCAGAGTCAGGCTGGTCACCTTCTGCATGACCTCAGGAAAAGCACTCAGCTCTCCAGGTGTGCAGCAACGGGGAACCAGGATGAAGAGCCATGTGCACCTGGCACCTGGCACCTGGCCCAAAACCTGCTCTACCGTCTGCCTCCCTGTTGGGCCCAGTGCAGGAAGCAATTTTTCATGCCTGGCGGGGACAGGGGCAGAGCGAGAGGAAGATGGTGAGAGGTCTGATTGGAGACAGGGACATTAGGACTGGACCTCCAAGGATTGACAGAAGCTCTCTGAAGGAGATGGGCATTTCAGGCAGGGGGTGGGGCTGGCCAAAGCTCTGAAGTGTCGTGTGTGTCAGGGAGTCCTCAGGGACAGGACAGATGGGCCCAGCGTTCCTGGAGAAGAAAGGAGACCCAGACTGTCCACTCCCTGGAGGCCTCAATGGGAGACTTGGCCCTTGTTCTCAAACATAGAGGAGTTTATGGTGGCTTTACCCTGGAGGGCGATAGGGCCATATTTGAGTTTTAGAAAGACCTTGCCAGTCACACATGGGATGAATTGGAACGTCAGATTCTGAAGACAGATAAATGAGCTCCAAGTATGCAGAACTGCCCAGTCTAGAGGGGGTCAGGGGCTGAACGAAAGCAATGGAGCTTGGGAGCGAATTTGAGAAAGGAGAGAACAGGTGTTATTGCAACTTTGCCCTCACTCAGGGACACCAACCAGATGCTACAGTTGACCCTGCATTGAGATGTGAGTGTTCAGGTCACCCTCTGGCTTGGCAGGTCACCATGCTGGGCTCGGGGACAAGGGGTGGAGGAATTGGGTGCCGTCTCCCATCTCCAGGCCCATTCCAAGTAGAAAACAGAGATCTCTTGCCATTTGACAACAGAAAACTTTGTACAGTAGAAAGAATAGAAAGAACTTTGTAAAGGATGGTACTCCAGCAACTAGATTTCTACAAAATAGATGATGCTTGGGAAACTTTATGGCACATAATTTATTTGTTCATTTTTGTTGCAATGATACTTGTCATGGTAGGTAGTTTTGCTGTTGTTTTTGACAAGTGTGTAGATGTACCTGTATGTGTGCCTGTGTATCTTTGTGTGTTCCTCTGTGTCTGTGTATTTCTACATGTCTGTGCATGTGTGTATATGTGCGGGTGTCTATGTGTTTCTGTGTGTGTTCTTATGTGTGTGTGTCTGTATCTGTGTGTCTATGTGCATGTATGTGTCTGCACGTGTCTGTGCATGTGTGTTTTTCTGTGTGTGCATATGCTCTATATCAATTACCCCCTTGCTTGAGATATGGCCACAGAGATGTCCTCATTTTGGTCTTTCTTGTTGTAAAATCCTTGAAACAGAGTCCACATGGGCCACTTAGGCCAAACACCACATGCTAGAGAGCACCAGGGTGCCCAACACTAAATATGCAAGCACCCTTATCAGGCCCCATCTCAGAGGTGGGGACAGGGGGCACACTCCTCAGTCGCTTAGACTGTCCTCGAGCAGCAAGCCACCATATTGGAGACATTTTTTGAGCACATGCTCCATGGAGCCTGAGCTAGCAGCCCCTCCCACCTGCAATTAACTAAAAGTATTTAGCTATGCAGATTGATAAAATATATTAAACACACGTCCCTGTGATGGCATTACACACACACACGGATAACCAGCTCCTGAAGGCGCCTGCTTCTCCCCATTCAGATTTATGCCTTCTTCCTCAGTCATTTGTCAGCAGATCTTCAGTCAACAAAAGGAAGACAAAACATCAAGATGTCAATTTTCTTACATGCAGGCGGTCAAAACGGCCACAGAGAGGCCATTTTGACAGTCCAAAAATAAATAGGAGGAGGGAGAGGGAAGGATGGAGCTCCATCATGAGAGGGTGGCTTTATGGGCAGGCAGCAATTAGGGGAATCTGATTCGAAAACAGAAGGTTCCATGCTGTCAAGATGAATGATGTGGAGCCATTCCAAGTGACTGCAATGAATGTATGGCATGTGGCCCCCACTGCAATCCGTGCTATCCCTCTTCAAGGGGCCTTGTAGAGAAGGGATTGAAACCCTTTCCTTGGCCACAAAGGAGTGTGGCTGTTGTGCAGATGAATAGGATCTTTCTTTCTCTCTTTCTCTCTTTCTCTCCTCTTTCTCTCTTTCTCTCTTTCTCTCTTTCTTTCTTTCTGATGGAATCTTGCTCTGTCGCCCAGGCTGGAGTGCAGTGGCATGATCTTGGCTCACTGCAACCTCCACCTCCTGGGTTCAAGCGATTCTCCTACCTCAGCCTCCCGAGTAGCTGGGATTACAGTTGTGCACCACCACACCCAGCTAATTTTTTGTATTTTTAGTAGAGTCAGAGTTTCGTCATGTTGGCCAGGCCAGTCTCAAACTCCTGACCTCAAGTGATCTGCCTGCCTCGGCCTCCCAAAGTACTGGGATTACAGGTGTGTGCCACTGTGCCTGGCCGTGAATGGGATCTTTCTAAAGCCAGGACCCAAGCTCCAAGAAAGGCTGGAGGGACGGTAGTCCCAGGGTAGATCCCTTGGTCTCCCGGCCAGGAGCCTCTCTGGGGCTAGTTTTGATTCCCACTTGCTAGTTCCTACAGGACACTTGTCTTGGTGGCAACGTGGGGTGCAGGAGCCTGGGAAGATGCCCTTGACCAGCAGGGGAGGGTGGGAGCCGGCAAGCCTTTCACTGCAAGCCCAGGGAGGCCAGCAGCCCCTGCAGAGGTGAGGCCCTGGCAGGAAAATGGGCAGAGTGGCCCCTTCCATCCTCCACTCCTGCACATAGGAACCCCCAGCCTGGTGATCCAGAGAGCAGGTGTCTCCTTGCCAGTCTCAGCCCTCAGACCTCGCCAAGGAAGAGCACCCTCTGCTCACTTCAGACAGCGCACAGAGCTCCAGTCCACTGCAGGAAACCGCTTGGCCACATGCTCACACTGACCCAGTGGCAAAGGTCTCTCCGAAAAGGGTCACCCTGCATGAGGCTTGGGCATAGGATGGAGCAGAAAAAAAGAGGACCCCTTGTTGACACAGGGGCAGGTGACAAAGCTGCACCTCTCCCTTTGGGAGTTACCAGATGTCAATCCTTCCTGTGCCAGCACCCCCAGATCTTTCTGATCTGATGAAACCAGGTAAAAGCTTCTTTGCAGAAGAATGCCCACCTACACACAAACTCGCATCCAAGATCAGGAGCTGACAGGCTACCAGGGACTCATCAGGGTCCCAGGGGCTGAAAGGTCGGAACCAGCTTAATCCACTAACTGCAGAACATTAAATGCCCTTTTAGATGCTACGTGTGGTTGTGTGCTTCACACATACACAAACATTCTTTGCACTTGAACAACCTCAAGCGTCAGGACCTCCTTACGTTTTGCACCCCAGGTGTGTCTTTACCTCCCCCTGGTCCTGGCTCAGCATCCCAGGTATCAAGGTGTGCAAAGAGGTCCACAGAGAGTGGGGATGAGAAGACACCCAAGAGGACAGTCTTGTATGACATGGTGGTGGAACACAGCAGCCGTTTGGTGAGTGGGGACTTGCGAGCCCCACAGTGGCTGGCAGCAGCTGGTGTAGAGACGTGACAGCCATGGGGACAGGTTCTCCATCCAGGCCCATAGACCCACGCCCCTTTCCCTACCACCAAGCACAAAGCAGGGTCACCACCCAGGCCTCCACCGTCAGGCTCAGGACTCAGGAGAGCCCAGAAGGCAAGTTATTCTCCACTTGTACCCACTCAGCTGTAGACCCTGATCTACAGTGTGGCCTCGAGACACTCTGTCTCCCAGTCAATGACGCACTGGGGGCCAGCTTGTGCCCGCATGCAAGAGCTGATTGTTAAATTCTCATGAATTTTGTGAGCTGAATTATTCAAATCATTATGCAAGATTAAGGTATAAAAACTGTATAAGCCAGGCATGGTGGCTTGTGTCTGTAATCCCAGCAGTTTGGGAGACTGAGGTGGGTGGATCACTTGAGGTCAGGAGTTCAAGACCAGCCTGGCCAACTCCACTAAAAATACAAAAATTAGCCAGGCATGGTGGCGGGTGCCTGTAATCCCAACTACTTGGGAGGATGAGGCAGGAGAATCCCTTGAACCTGGGAGGCGGAGGTTGCAGTGAGCCGAAATCGTGCCACTGCAATCCAGCCCGGGCAACAGAGTAAGACTCCTTCTCAAAGAAAAAAAAAAAAGAAAGAAAAAGGAAAAATAAAAACTATATGAAATTAAAATGATAAAAAATTAATGTTAAATTATACAAGATATAATTAAATGAATTCTATTAAAGCAAAGGTTATAAATACTTAAACCTTATCACTTCCTAATTATTTTTACTACATCTTAATAATAGCTATGCTTTGAGGTTCTTTAATTGTGTCTGTAAGGCAGAAGTACTCTATCATGCTATGCTACTGCGTGTCTCAAACCCATGTTCACACAAGCCGTGCTGGCGACTTGAAATTGGCCCTGGTGGGAGTATTTACATAACAGTAACACCTAAATGCTACAGGTTGACATTGATTTGTTTCGTGGATTTTCTATACTTCAAAGAGCATCTTGTCTGTAGCTAGAACGCTATGAGTAGCACAAAACATTGAGGAAACTTTTTTGAATATTGTAAAACTATTACCCAATCCACCAAAGAAGCTGCTCATGGCACTAAGGCTGCAGCCTGCCCCACGTCTTTGTTGTTTCACTTTGATTTGCTCCTTAACATGAATGAACATTTCAGTGTTTGTGCCAACCCCACACTTGCTCATCCACTGCAACCATTGCCTGACTACAGATACGACGGTGGCAAAGACACGAAAGCTTTCTATGAGACTCAATTGCCTATGCAGTATTTAGGATAGGGACTATTGCATACTTTGTTATTACTTGCAAATTAAGTGCTATGCATCCTTTATATCAGTACATGTTACTATAAACTTATATATGTATACAATACATTTGCTTCCCGGAAAGCTGGTTGTTAAACGTTTACCAGCAAGCCATGCTCTTCGTCTACAAGATGCCTATCTTGATCTCACACTTTCTCCACTGCACTGGCAGGTGCCAGGGAGCCCATCAGATAGATGGACAGACACCACAAAGTAGAAATGATTTCTTTCCATGCTAATGTGTAAAAAAAAAAAGGAGAGTTTAGCCTTTCCTATAAAGCACCAAATAAAATCAAGAAAATGGGCTATGACTTTTGAACCTATTTTTGTGTGTAATAGTTTAAAAAGTATACTTTTATTTATTCAAATAAAATAATAAATAAAATTAAAAGTATCATTTAATTTTTTATTTTTTTCACTCTGTCACCCAAGCTGGAGTGTAGTGGCGCAATCTCAGCTCACTACAATCTCCACCTCCTGGGTTCAAGCAATTCTCCTGCCTCAGCCTTCTGAGTAGCTGAGATTACAGGGGCCTGCCAGCATGCCCAGCTAATTTTTGTATTTTTAGTAGAGATGGGGTTTCACCATGTTGGCCAGGCTGGTCTCGAACCCCTGACCTCAAGAATCCTCCCACCTTGGCCTCCCAAATGCTGGGATTGCAGGTACGAGCCAGGGCGCCCGGCCAAAATATAAAGTATTATTTAACTTAATGTAAAAATCCAATTGCACCACAGAAATGGCAGGAATAAAAGAATCTTAACATAAAATAATTTTATATAATCTTTAACAATAAAAGGTAGGGTCAGGCATGGCGACTCATGCCTGTAATCCCAGCACTTTGGGAGGCTGAGGCAGGCGGACTGCCTGAGCTCAGGAGTTTGAGACCAGCCTCAGCAACATGGTGAAAACCCATCTCTACAAAAAAACAAAAATTAGCCAGGTGTGATGGTGCACACCTGTGGCCCCAACTACTTGGGAGGCTGAGGTGGGAGGATTGCCTGGGCTGGGGAAGTGGAGGCTGCATTCAGCCATGATTGCACCACTGCACTCCAGCCTGGGAGACAGAGTGAGACCCTATCTCAAACAAACAAAAACAAAACAAAACAAAACAAAGAAACAGGCCAGGTGAAGTGGCTCATGCCTGTAATCCCAACACTTTGGGAGGCCAAGGCAGGTAGATCACTTGAGGTCCAGAGTTTGAGACCAGCCTGACCAACATGATGAAACCCTGTCTCTATAAAAAAAACAAAAACAAAAAACAAAAATTAGCTGGGCGTGGTGGTGCACACCTGTAGTCCTAGCTACTCGGGAGGCTGAAGTGGAAGAATCGCTTGAACCCAGGAGGCAGAGAATGCAGTGAGCCGAGATCAAACCACTGCACTCCAGCCTTGGCAAAAGAGTAAGACCTTGTCTCAAACAACAGCAACAACAAACCCCCAAATCAATCTAAGGTGGAATATGTGTAAAAATAAACTATTTCTATAACTGCAATAGACTCACAGCTGGACATCTAACTGCAGTTTGGCTCCCTCAGTGAATTTTTCTGTTTTGTGCACAGATAGGGAACTAATCCTTAGTGGGCACCCACACTATATATCAGGCTCTTTCAGAAATGCTGTCCTGCTTGTATTTGTTTATTTATTTATTTATTCATTTCCTGATGTTTCCAGAAAAGATTTGAGACCACTTATAAAAATACATACAATACAACAGGATAGAAAAACAGACAAAGAAATTAGACCAAAGGGTAAGTTAGGGCAGAAAAAAAAATTGTGTATAAAGCTGGTGCGCAGAAATACAGACTGTGACATGCCATTACCCAACTGCTAGTGGTTAGATGCAAATTGGGTTCTAAGTGTCCTGGAGTCCAAAGCACAGAGAAGAAAATATTCAGTCTGCAGAGTCACAGTGTCGGTAAGACATCCATTGCTCCAGGGAGGCATGGGTTTCCTGGATCTGGAGTCTGGGGGTCCTCCTCCCCAGGCTCCTTCTATGGAGGTCCCGGGTGGAATGGTAAACAGCTTAGCATCATCTCAGCAATAAATGCCACCGTGAGTTTCCAACCTCTGTTTCTTATGCAGCTTTCGGCACAAGCCACAGCAATGTACCCATGCCAAGAAAGAATGTCCACATCTGACTCAGGAAATGAGATTCTCTCAGCATCTCAAGCACTGTGAGATCCAAACATAGAGCTCTTGGACTGCCTATCGGGATACAGGGGAAGTTCCCAAAATACAGTTACGCAGTTACGCATTGCTTAACCATGGGGATCTGTTCCGAAAAAGGCGTCATTAGGTGATTTTGTTGTTGTGCGAACATCGTGTACAAAACTTAGATGGTAGAGCCTACTCCACACCTAGGCTGTGTGACATAGCCTGTTGCTTCTGGGCTCCACACCTGTACAGCCTGTGACTGGACTAAATGCTGTGGGCAAGAGTAACACAGTGGTGAATATTTGTGTCTCTAAGCATAAAACAGGCACAGTCAAAATGCAGTGCCTTCGTCTTATGAGAACCACCATCATCTATGCAGTCCATCATTGACTGAAATCTTGTTACGTGGCCCATGACTGTGTCTAGGTTCATGTCTCTCAATCTTATTAAATTTACTATCTCTTTTGAGAAACAACACCATGATCTCATTTTTGAGATTTCAAAATGAATATTGGGCATAAAAGTAAATCAAAGAAGTTGTCATGTAAGATGTGTCTTTTTGAAGTACAAGGACCCCCTGGTAGTTCTGACATTGAGAATTGAGGGCAACCTGTAAGAAATGTTGTGTGCTCCTCAGCTTCCACTCACCTAAAAATCAGGGCTTTGTAATTTAATTCTGATAATCCTGTGATGTGCTATTATCAATGAATAAAGAAGTAAGACTGAGAGGTCTTATACTAGGTAAGCCTGCTAGTATATAGTGGGATCAGACTGTTGTCATCTCAGGAAGGCACACAGTGACCTGCTCACATTGCCAGGGCTGGACCTTGTACTGGAGCCCTCTGGTTGACAAGGCCAGCCGTCTAACCACTACATTGCAGGATGGGACTGCTCTGATGTGGCTGCTTTGTATGACTTCTGTGTCCAAGTCCTTTCCACTTCTCCATATCCACAACATACTGAGAAAGAAAATTAAAGTATCCTTCCTAGATATTTGGGTGATTCCAAATATTTTGGGGCTCACAGACCCCTTTGGGAATCTGACAAAAACTGCAAGTGCCTACCTACACAAACGCTTGCTTACAAGTTCAGGGAGCTCAGAGCACTAGGAAACTCATCAGGTATCCACGGACTCAATGCTCAGGACCCACTTCATCCATTAAGCGCAGAACCTCAAATGCCCTTATAGACACCTCATGGCATTGTGCGTTTCACACATACGCAAGCCCTTCCTGCGCTTGAACGACCTGAGCCTGGGAGCCTCCTTACATTTTGCATCCCAGGTGTGTCTTGTTTGCCTCCCACTGGTCCAGGTTCAGCATCCTAGGTACCAAAGTGTGCAAAAAGACCAGCAGCGAGTCGTGACGAGAAGGCACATGAGAAAACTTCCTTGCATACAACGTGGGAAGCACCAGCCCTTTGATGAAGGGGTTGCACAAGCCCCACAGTGGACGAGGAGGAGCCTCCTCTATGTCTTAGGCTCTAGATCCCCATCCCATGGTTCTGTTCCGTTCTCATGTCTGAGCTTGGGGGTGGGTGCAACTGCTCCCACTTCACACTCCCAGCTGGCAGGTGCAGAGCCAGACAGACCTGGTTGGCAGGAAGCCGCAATGCTTTCCTCTATACCACACTGTCTGCAGGAAGTGGAATGTGCCAGAGGCCTCAGATGCATCTTCTCTTTCTTCCAAGGGTCCTGTCAAAACCCCAACATGCTGATGGCACTGGAGTATACCACAGTTAGGGATGATCATTCAATTATCTTTGCTTTTCCTCTTTCAAGCTTTCATCCTCATGTCTTAAGCTGGATTTTCATTCAAGGTTTTGCCCTTGTGTCTTTAACTCAAGAACCACTTTACCAGATACCCCTGGTGGGCCAGGCACTGTGCTGGGTGCTGGGGCCTCGAGGCACATGTAGGGCCTGTCCTTGTCCTCAGGAGCTTCCCAGAGAACCTGGTAGGCCTGCAAACCAGAGCCCTGGGTGTGTGCTGTTGGTTGCTGGGGACACACAAATGGGCTTGGGCACTGTGATTGGGAGGAGACATTCGCCCCTGCCCTGAATGTCAGAGCAAATGCGAGTTGCCTAGGTGGGAAGGTGGGGAAGGGATTCAGGCAAGCAGGAGCATGCCACAGAACATTCCAGAAATGTGAGGGCTGCTATGGGGTAGCAGCAGGTTGGCAGTGGAGTAGCAGATGTGACAGGAAAGGCACTTCAGCCCCACGTGTAATCACCACCTTTTAGCTGTGATTTTCCTGTGAGAGTTTTGTGATTGATTTCCATCTCAGTATCTTGAGATTTCCATCTACGTGCTGTCTTCCTGCAGCTTCATCATTCTTTTTTCCTCCTCACCTGCTTCGGAAGCTTTTCTCTAATCAGGCGCAGCATCGCCTTTGAACAGGGCTCACCTGCTCTGCTGGACCTGCAGAGGGGGCCAGGTTTCTCTGTCCTGCTGTTACCTCTCCACACACGTGAACCCTGCAAGCCAGGATGCTGGCCACCGGTGACCAGTCCCCAAGGCTGCAGACTGCAGGCCTCAGGTGGGCTCACAAGGTCAGAGTCCTCACTCAAACAGGAGCTGGCCCTTTGAGTCCCCTCTCTACATCCTGGAGGCCACAGTTTACTCTCCAGGAAGGTCTGCCCAGCCCAGCTCACAGCCACTTGGCTGACCAGATTCTGTGAGGCTGGTTGAGCCCAGAGGACAGCAGATTCCATCTGGCTGGAATGCTATACTCCCCCAGGGGCCTGGGTCCTCACTCCCTCCATTCCTGGCTTTCTGCTTCCTTCCTGGAGAGGAGTCAGGTCTGGGTAGCTGGGCCTGTGCTTGGGGTGCCAGGAGCCTGCACCAGTGCAGTGAGTTTGGCTGGGTAGATGAGGGTGTCTTCAGTCCTGCAGCCCCTGCCACAGAGCAAAGGCTCAAAAATGCATGCTGGGGCTGGGCGCGGTGGCTCACACCTGTAATCCCAGCACTTTGGTAGGGGAGACGGGTGAATCACGAGGTCAGGAGATAGGGACCATCCTGACTAACACAATGAAACCCTGTCTCTACTAAAAATACAAAAAATTATCTGGGAGTGGTGGTGGGCACCCGTAGTCCCAGCTACTTGGGAGGCTGAGGCAGGAGAATGGCATGAACCCAGGAGGTGGAGCTTGCAGTGAGCCGAGATGGTGCCACTGCACTCCAGCCTGGGCAACAGAGCAAGACTCCGTCTCAAAAAAAAACAAAAATTGCATGCTGGGCCAGTCGCAGTGACTCTTGCCTGCAATCCCAGTACTGTGGGAGGCCAAGGTGGGAGGATGGCTTGAAGCCAGGGGTTGGAGACCAGCCTAGGCAACAAAGCGAGACCCCATCTCTTCAAAAAATAAGATTAAAAAATTAGCCAGGCACAGCAGCATACCTGTGGTCCCAGCTACTCAGGAGGCTGAGGTGGGAGGATCGCTTGAGCCCAGGAGGTCAGTGCTGCAGTAAGCTATGATCTCTTGCCACTGCACTCCAGCCTGGGCAACAGAGCAAGACCCCATCTCTGAAAAACAAAAAACATGAACAAAAAACAACCCCCACAAAACCCATTGAACATCACGACAACAAAAAAATCATCCATGAGAAAAACCATGAAGAGAGGCAAATACAGAGCTATTCTGGAGTAAGGTAGGGGTTGGGAGAGAGAATGATGGATGGTCAAAAATGCAAAAGGCCTGCTATATTCCAGAATGTTCAAAGAGTAGGTGTGACCGCCAGGCCATGAACGCCAGTTTTCCCAAGAATGCTCAGGATTTGGTTACTTCTGCTCTGAGGAAGAATGAGTCTAATTTTTCTTTTAACTCTTTATTTTGAGGTAATTTTAGATTTGGAGAAAAATTACAAGGATAGTACCGAGAATTTCCATATTCCCTTCACCAGGTTCTTCTAATGTGAACACCTTACCTAACCATGGTACGTTTGCCAGAACTAAGGAGTAATTGTTACCATAATATTAGCGAGACCCCAGACCTTATCTAGATTTCACCTATTTTCCCACTAATGACCTTTGCGGTGTTGTTCTGGGATCCAATACAGGATGTGAATTCTGGGTTTGGGTGTCCTGACCGTCATGTCTCCTCGGATCTGTGACACTTTGCCTGTCTTTCTTTGTTTTTCATGACCTTGACATTTTTGAAGATGAAATATGATGTGGAATCTTCGCCAGTTTGGATTTTTTAATCATGATGAGTTCTCACGATTAGACTGGGGTTATGAGTTGGAGGGGAGAACTGCACTGTCGTGGCAGTTCACGATAGCAGCCCAGCTTACTCCTGGTGATGCTCAGCCTGATCCCTTGGTGAAGCTGGCGTCTGCAGGTGTCTCTACTGCAGAGCTACTGTTTCTCCCTTTCCATACTCCTAGTCCAGGCCTCACTCAAGGTGAGGGGAATTAAGCCCCACTCTCCTGAGGGAGGAGGATCTGCTCATATCATAGCAAATTCTTCTCTGTTACTGTGAACGCACGACTCCTTAGTTCCTTGGTAATGTGGGTGGATAAGGGTGAACTTTATCCACCCACATTACCAGATAAATAGAAATGTTGTCAAAGCCTTACAATGTAAACAAATCCTTTCAAAATATGTGATCAACTATGCTTTCCTTTTCACAGCTGGTGCTTCCTGGCGAAATAGATCTCTTAACCAAGAAGATCATCATTACATCTATTCAGTTACCCTATCCCCGAATGGCTGAAACATGGAACAACTTCATTCAGAAACAAACAAAATAAAACGAAAGCAACAACCAGTCATTTGCTTTGAGCCAGATGCTCCCCGCGCATGACCGCTGACCTCCCTCAGCTCTGTACAGTCAATATCACCTCCTATCAAGAGGCCGAGTGACTCGCCGGGAGCGCAGCAGCGGCCTGTGTGTGCCCACCCAACCCCCTCTCCACATCCCATGTCCTTTCTTTCCTCTGTGGCACATTCACTGCCTTTTCCAAAAAGCAGAATCTACCCTGGATGGATGAACTTTTATAAATTAAAATTCTCAAAACTGGAAACGCACAAACCATGGAGCAATCTATTCATAGCTTAGGCAGCGATCCTATTCATGCCTCTTCCTCCGTCTGTGGCACCCACAGCAATGTCCTTGCCTGCTTGCCCCACTGCTGGCCTTAGAGCACCATTTACACAATTTAAAGAAGACGATAAAGAACCCGGAAGACACAGGGCCTTACCTTGGCAATGCTTCAGTGGTGTTTCACCATAGCTCTTCAAATCCCAGCACCCTTACAGTGGAGCAGACTTCTAGCGACAACCAGCAACTTCCAACACCATCCTAAAGCAAAAGCCAGTCCCAGATGAATTCTTCTCATCTCAATCAGTTTTCATGGCTTGTGGCTTTCTACCGGCAGCAGACAGAGGTGGCAGCACCCCCGGTCTGCGATCAGAGCCTCCCCAGCCCCCAGTGAGCAAGTGCAGCAGGGGCTCCGCCCTCCAGCCGAGCCCTCCTGAAGCTCCTGTGGGCTCCCTGGGCTTGGGGGTGTCCCTCTGCTCCAGGAAAACTTGTGAGGAAGGACCATGAGTAGCTGCCCTTTCTCTGGCCCTGGGCCACGTGGGTCATAATGCCCCTCTGTTAGCAGAAAGTTTTCTCATGAGGTTTTGGTTTAACAGCACGGCTGGTATTTTTCCTGCACCGAGTCCGGCAGAGTTAGCAAACCTCCACGCTGACTCTACAAGGTAATTTGCCTTGCCTTGTGGACAAACGCTGCGGAACTCATGGAGAGAGCTTAGGCTCTGCCATGTGCCATCTGTGTGCACCACGGCAGCTGTTCTCTTGGCCTCGCTGGTTTTGTTTTGTCTTTAAATGATGCTAATAATAGCTAGCTCACAGGATACTATCAGCATTAAATGGTAGAATGGGTATGAATGGTGGGCATAGAATTGGTGCTTGGTTAAAGCTAATTTCCCATGTGTTTTATAGCACCCTAGCTAGTAGTTGACTTGGATCTCAGAGCCTCTTCAATGGTGAAAATTTACTTGGCTATGAAAACTCAGAGGAGTAGAGAACAAGAATAATGGAGGTGATGGGAGAAGGATCCCAACATCAAGAGTGGTGCGTGGTGTCTGGAGTGGTGGGTGGCATCCTGTACACAGCAGTTGAGGGACCAGTGGGACCAGGAAGGTTTCTGTGATGACCTCAGAGTCTCGCTGGTCCATCCAGACACAGTGAGCCACTGGTCAGCTGGTTCCTTTCCACCAGTGTCTTGATATTGGCTTATAAGGGGAAGTCACTCGGTGGGCTCTGTCTTCTCCCTTCATAGTCTTGGATCCTTGAGAATGGGTGTGGGAGGCAGACAAGGCAGCTTCTACCCCATGGTCCAGAATCTCAGTTTCCTCATGGAGTTCATTTCCTTGGATGGGACTAAGACAATACTGAGCTGTGAGTTGCAGGTTTGACAGGTCTTCATGTCAACAGAGGCAGCAACGCAGAGTTCTGGGGTTTTAAGACACTATGGAAATAATCTGTTTCACTTCCCCAAGGGGTTTTTGTGAGAATAAATGGATTCACACGTAAAAAGTATCTATTACCGTATTTAGTACATAATAAACTCCAAATACCTGGAAGCTGATGTGAATGTGGCTAATTGCTTTAAGTCCCAAAGTTGATCTTCTCTACATGGTAGCAAAGGGCTCAGAACAATGTCCAGAGCCCTGGGCCTGCTCAGTCCATGGCAGCTCCTGTTAATTTACTCTTACATTCGTCTCCTGATACCTACTACGCAGACCCAAACATGAAACATAAGTTCCAAACTCTGCGAGCTTCTGATTTAAAAAGTGACTGATTTGAGATGAGATGACTTAGTCTTCCTATTTCAATTCAATTAATGCAGCACTGTTTTTCTGAATACCTGCTCTGTGGTAAGCACCTGCTGGAGGCTGGGGATACCAATGCAGCTACACTCCATCCTCCTCTGAGGGTCTCAGCCTAAGGAGCTTGGGGAAGGGGCCTGATAAGGAGATCTCTGCAGTGGAGCACAGTAAGAGGCCTCAATGGGGCACAGTGCTAGACCAGAGGTGGGGGCAATAATTCTATCAGGGGTAACTGGGGGAAGCTGCCAAGGAGATGGCTTTGAACATGACTCGTGACTAAGACTCCTACAGACTCTCAGAGATAGATCCCTGGGCTGAGTCTTTACTGAACCAGGATGTTGTGATGCTGCCTGAACCACCTCCAACATTTTGTCAGTAGGGCCTAAATAGATGACTTTTGGACAACTTTTATGTACTTGGACTTGAGGATATAGAGAATGTAGCGGAGAGCAGGAAACCCAGCTTCCTACAAAGAGAATACATTTTCCGTCTATTCCAAGGTTACAGTGGGAGGGGATGTGAGAGTTTGCAGGGAGGTGTGCTGGCCCTTATGTGATCTGTGATAAAACATCACCATTCTGTCCACCCTAACAGACAGAGGTTGGAAAATAACAACAAGAATACCAGACACACACACACACACTCACACACACACACGATTCCAGCAGCCACTCAGAAAGAAAACAAGGAAATGACTTTGCTCGTGGGTTCCAGATGTCTGAGCAGAAGTGAAAGTTAATTTCAGCCATTTTCACCCTCACAGTCGCAGGCCCATGATAAAGGCGGAAGAGAGGTGGGGAAAGGACCCCGGGGAGAAGATGGGCACAGTGGCACTTGTTCGGGGAGGCTTGGGGAGTCTTTTGCCAGATACTTTTGTTAGAAAACCTCAAAGAGATTTTCTCAAGGCTGGACTAGACTAGACCCCAGCTCTGAAACACCCAGTTCAGCGTTCAGCATCGCTGGTTCTCCCATTTATTTTTGTACATTTGAGGTGACTTATGCAAAATTCAGCTCTCCTTCCATGTGCTTTCACCAGCCTCCTAATATCAGTACATCTCTGATCAAAATCAAAAGCTGTGGGCGATAAAGTATTTAAGTGGAAGAAACGTGAAACCAATCCAGTCCAAGATTCACCTCAGAAGGGTCTAAGAAGCTGGTCAATTTCTTTTTGAAGAAAACTAGTATAAAACTAGACAAAATTGTCGAAACAACAATTTCTGGGTACTAGAAAATGACCAAAAGCAGACAACGAACTGATAAGTGTTTAATCTTAAAAAGCTGCTCCTGCATCAAAATGACCATGAGTCTGTGGACATCTTGCCTGAAGTTCCCCAGCCCCTGGCGTTAGGTTACCTAATGGGAATGGTGGGCTTGGTTTGAGGGCTGTCATTGAAAACCAGTAGCTAGGTGGGGTGCGGTGGCTCATGCCTGTAATCACAACACTGAGGGGGCAGGTCACTTGAGGTCAGGAGTTCAAGACCCGCCTGGACAACATGGTGAAACCCTATCTCTACTAAAAATACAAAAATTGCCGGGCGCGGTGGCTCAAGCCTGTAATCCCAGCACTTTGGGAGGCCGAGAGGGGTGGATCATGAGGTCAGGAGATCGAGACCATCCTGGCTAATACGGTGAAAACCCGTCTCTACTAAAAAATACAAAAAGCTAGCTGGGCAAGGTGGCGGCGCCTGTAGTCCCAGCTACTCGGGAGGCTGAGGCAGGAGAATGGCGTAAACCCGGGAGGCGGAGCTTGCAGTGAGCTGAGATCCGGCCACTGCACTCCAGCCTGGGCGACAGAGCCAGACTCCCTCTCACAAAAAAAAAAAAAAAAAAAATACAAAAATTATTTTGGCATGGTGATGGGCACTTGTAGTCCTATCTACTCAGGAGGCTGAGGCACGGGAATTGCTTGAACCCAGGAGGTTCAAGCAGTCAGCTGAGATCCCACCACTGCAATCCAGCATGGGTGACAGAGCGAGACTCCACCTCAAAAATAAATTAAATAAATACATGAATAAATAAATAGATAAAAAGGAAACCAGTAGCTATACCAGCAGAAGGTGGTAGATTTGGTCTGGGATGGGGGAGATGAAAATCTGCAGTTTTATGGGCTAAAGTTCATGGAATCAGTTCTAGGGAGAAAATAAAGACCTGCAGCTTTACTGGCTTGAGGTTACAGCTTCTGTTCATGGTAGACAGGAGATCAGCCAGAATTGTGATGAGGAGAACTTGGAAGTAAGCAAGCCATGAGAGGGCTGAGACAATAAACTCCCTGCACATCTCTGACTAGGGAAGAAACCCAAAAAAAGGCAGCAAAAAGTGAGAGCCAAGGGAGACCTGAGGATGTGCAAAATATTTTTTGTTTAGTTTAAAATTAATTTGTTTGTATGTATTTAGGGGGTACAAGTGTGTTTCTTACATGCATATATTGCATAGTGGTGAAGTCTGGGCTTTTAGTGTGCCCATCACCTAAATGGTAAACATTGTACCCAATAGGTGGTTTTTTTTCTTCTTTGAGACAGGGTCTCACTCTGTCCCCCAAGCTGGAGTGCCATAGTGTGGTCAAAGCTCATTACAGCCTTGACCTCCTGGGCTCAAGTGATCCTCTCATCTCAGTCTCCAAGTAGCTGGGACCACAGGCATGTGCCACCACACCCAGCTAGTGTTTTGTATTTTTTGCAGAGACAGGGTTTTGCTATGTTGTTCCAGTAGGCACTTCTTCAAGCCTCACCCCCATCTCAGCCTCCCACCTTGCGTGAGTACTTGTACATGTTAATGTGTTTCTCCAGCCGCACACAGCTCTGGCAGCAGAGGGTGGGAGCCTTAGTTGTTCACGGTATCTGAGCGTAACTTCTGGCCAAATAATTGTCTCATCATCATATAATACAGGAATCGAGGACACCTTTAGGGAGTCAGACTGAAAAACAAAGAAAAATATTATAATCAAAACTGCACTGTCGTATTGGTGGCTGCACACCACGGAGGAGATTAATTCTGCAATTTAAGTCCAGAGAAGTTACTAAAACAGAAAACCAACAACTTTTAGGAAAGTGAATGGAATCTAGAATCACTGCGATGTCTACTTTTAAACCAGAAATTACTAGACATGCAATGAAACAGGAAAGTGTGATGAGAAAAACCAAAACAGACAATAGATTAAGACATGACGTCAAAGCAGTTGTTATAGCTATGCTCAAGGAATTAAAGAAAAATGTTCAAAGAATTAAATAAAATTACGTTAACAGTGAACCAACATACTTTCAATAGATAAGTGGAAATTATAAAAAAAGAATCACATGAGATTTCTACAGCTGAAAATTACAAAAATTCACTACATGGGTTCAAGAGCAGATCTGAGGCAGAAGAAGGAAGCTGTACATTTGAATATAGAGCAGAAGTTATGCAATCCAAAGAACAGAGAACAAAATGTTAAGAAAAATTAACAGAGCCTTAGAGACCTGCTAGACAACATAGAGTGTTCAAACACAAATGTAATAGGAGTCTCAAAAGGAGAGGAAAGAGAAAGAGGCACAGAAAAATTGTTAAATAAAAAAGTTGAAAAGTCTCCATGTGAGTAAATACCATTAACTTACAGAGTCAAGAAACTGAATAAACCCAAAGTAAAAAAATAATAATAATAATAATCACACCTAGACATAGTCAAAACGCCAGAAGTCAAATAAAGGAGATAACATTGCAAGCAGTAAGAGAAAGAGAGAGAAACAGAGATATCACACTAAAGACAGTATGATTGATGGTTGATTTCTCATCAGATACAATAGTGGCTGGATGGTGATGGAATGACATGTTTAAAGGGCTGGAAAAAACAATAAAAACAAGAACAAGGACTTTCACCTACAAATTTACTATCTAATAAAACTACCCTTCAAAAATTGAGGTGAAATTGTATTTTTCCAGATAAGCAAAATAGGGAATTTTGTTGGACTTACACTACAAGAAAAATTAAAGGCAATCCTTTAAAATAAAAGAAAATAATATCAGATAGTAACCCAGTTCACAGAAAGAAAAGAAGAGCACTGGGAATGGTAAGCATGCAGGTAAAGTGAAAATATATAATATAATAATAAAAACATAAAACGTATGTGTATACATTACTTTTTCTTCTTTTAACTTTGAAACACATACACAATTATTTAAATCAGAAATTATAATGCCATACTGTGGGTTTATAACACAGTATACACGACAATATATACATGTATATACAATATACATGACAGTAACAGCACAGAGGAGGGAGGGTAAGAAATGAAGCTATAATTGTGCAGTTTCTATTTTTCACCAAAAAAAGTAAATCAGTATGAATTTAAAGTAGAGTATGCTAAATTGAAGATGCATATTGTAATCCCTGCAGCAACTACTAAGGAAAAAAGATTCAAAGAAAGAGAGTTAAAAAATAAACAGAAGAATTTAAATGGTATATTAAAAATATTTTAATATAAAGGTAGTTGGCCAAGCACTGTGGCTTAAGCATGTAATCCTTAAGCAATTGTGGCTTAAGCAATTTGGGTGGCTAATGTGGGAGGATCGCTTGAGTAAGGAGTGCAAGACCAGACTGGGCAACACGGCAAAACCATGTCTCTACAAAAAATACAAAAATTAGTCGGGCGTGGTGGCATGCACCTGTGGTCCTAGCTACTCAGGTGTCTGAGATGGAAAGATCATTTGAGCCTGGGAGGTAGAGGTTGCAGTGAGCCATGATTGTGCCACTGCACTCCAGCCTGAGTGACAGAGTGAGAACCTGTCTCAAAAATAAATTAAAAAATAAAATAACAAAAGTAGTCAATTAAAGAAGAACAGAGGAACAAAAAGGACATGACAAGTAGAAAAAAATAACAAAATTCTACATGTAAATCCAAACATAAAAAACTTTATTACATTAAAAAAAATTAAACACTCCAATGAAAATGCAAAGACTGTTAGACTGAAAAGAAAGCAAGACCCGATTCTATGCTGGCTGCAAAAAATAAACTTTAAATTCAACGACAAACAGATTAAAAGTAAAAGGATCCAAAAAAGCTACATACCATGTGAACAATAAATAGATTACAACTGGAGTACCTATATTAATATCAGACAAAATAGACTTTAAGATAACACATATTACTGGGCAAAAGGGTGACTTCATAACAAGAAAAGAGCAAGCAATAGCCAGAGATGTCAAAATTATATTCAAGTACCTTTTTAAAAAGCCCTAAAGCATGTGAGGCAAAATCTGACTGGGTGGGCACAAGGGCACTGGTTGAAAAGGGTTGTGAGTAGTGATGGGTTCGGCACAAGGTCCAGGGATGCTGATTCTAAGGCATGCAGAGGTGCCATTTCTGGGTGCACATGGCGATGCCAAGTCTGATCAGTGGGTACATGGCCACCATTAGTGATGGGTCTGATTGGCAGGTACACATAATGGGATGGGGTGCAAGAATGCACATGGTGGTGACTCCAGCCTTGGGGGAGGCATAGTGGTGACTCAGGTCCCAGGAAAGGAGCCGTAATGGCTCTGGCTCTGGAGGGGCACAGTGCTATGGACTTTGAGCAGCTCTGTCAGTTAGGTTCAGCATTGATGAAGACTGTGTGGTACTCAGTGGCAAAGGCTGTGGGTGCCTGTGGCAGCAAGCAGTAAGGGCTGTTAGTGTCCTCAGTTGTAAAGGCTTCCAGGGTCCTCCTGCTATCCTTTTTTCCCACTGGAGGAAGTTGTGACCAAGGGTGTACCTCTTGGCATCTGAGCTGTGCCAGCGTGGGATTGGGGTGATACAAATGAAATGCTTCCAGCAGTTTTCTACGTGGCTGTCTTCTGTTACTGCAATCCACTGGGGTGTTTCAGCTTTCTAATTATACTTTGGAGTTCTCTCAGAGCCATTTTCATACATGGGTAGTTGTTAAATCATCGTTTTTATGGGTGAACAGGGGTGGGACTGCCTAGTCTGCCTTTTTGCTGATACCACTTCATCTCTATTTCATTTTCTAAAGTTGGTTTTGACCAACTAAGTTGATTTTCACTACCACTCAGGCATCAAGCCTCACAGAGCAAAAGCAAAAACAAACCCCCAAAACCACTGGTGTGGAGTGTTCAGAAGGAACTTTTTTCAGCCTCCGAAGCAACTGAGTCCAGCATAATGAGCACTTTACCATCATGCATCTCAAAGTTGAAATTTTAGTTACATAAACTTACCAGCTGTGAGATTCCAGCTGTGTCACTTCACAACGGAGCCTGTTTTCCCATCTCCAAAACTAAGGTTACAAGAGTTCTTAGAGTTCTTGTGAGAGCAGGCTGTAAAGTGGCTGGCCCTCAAAAGGCACTCAGAAAATGCTCATTAAGTTTTCTTTTAAATTAAAGGCAAGATGCCCAAATAGTGTGGGTCTTTACATGTGGGTTCTCATGTGTCTCTGAAAAAGCTTAGTGGTTAACACCTTGGAGTCTAGAGCAAGACTCCACGGGCTCGAACCCTGCCACAGACATTCAACAGCTCCAAGAATTGGAAGAGTTGCCCAGCCTAGCTGTGGTTAGTTTCCTTGCCTTAAAATGGGGATAGTAGTAACACCTGTCTCTTTGTGAGGATTCAACAAGCTGAAAGTACACAAAGCATTTAGAATAGTTCCTAACATAGAAGACATTTCCCATCATCACTGCAGCCACGATGACTGGACACATGAAATGAATGACAGTCAGGAGGGAACCAAGTCTCCCTTATTCTGAACTGAGGTAAAGGAGGGACTCAGAGGGACTCAGTGATATCCCTTCCCTTCCCTTCCCTTCCGCTTTCTTCCTTTCTTCCTCCCTCTCCTTCCCTCCCTTCCTCTCTCTCTCCCTCTCTTTCGATCGTTCGTTCATTCGTTTGTTCTCACTCTGTTGCCCAGGCTGGAGGGCAGTGGTATGATCATGGCTCATTACAGCTTCAACCTTCCAGGCTCAAGTGACCCTGTCACCTCAGCCTCCCAAGTAGCTGGGGCTACAGCTGCATGTCACTTTGCCTGGCTTCTTTTTAAAAACTTTTCATAGAGACGGGGTCTCGTCATGTTGCCCAGGCTGGAAACTCAGTTATTTCTAAAGTCCTCCTAAAGTCTGTATTCTGCACATCTTGAAATTCTGTGGATAGAGTTTGTTATGAAGAGCATTGTGTTTCCCTAAAATTCGTATGCTGAAGGTCTGACCCTAGCACCTCAGAATGACTATACTTCAGGATAGAGCCCTAAAGGGGTGATTACATTAAAATGAGTTATTTCAGGAGGGCCTGTGTCCAACCTGACTGGTGTCCTTATAAGACGAGGAAGCACATAGAGACTCCAGGGATGTGTGTGCACAGAGGAGAGATGGTATGAGAACACAGGGGGAAGAGAGCTGTCTGCAAATCAAGGAGAGAGGCCTCAGAAGGAACCAAACCAGCAGGCACTTTGATCTTGGACTTCCAGCCTCCAGAATTGTGAGACAATAACCTTCTTTTGTTTAAGCCACCCAGTCTTATGGCATTTTGTTATGGCAGCCTGAGCAGACTGATACAGAGTTCCATGGACAGCCATAGGCTGGGTACTTTAAACTGACTGCCTGCCCTCTGAGAACATGGACAAAATAGTTTGGGGCCATCTGTAGAAGACTGTGGATGCTGTTGTTTTTAGTTTTGCCTCAGTGTTTTGTTTGGTTGGTGTTTTTATCTACCTTTCAAAATTCCCCGTCCCCCTTCCTCTGGTAAGAACAGTGCTCCCTGGTCACAGGGGAGAGTCATGACCCGGTGCCTGCTGATTATAATGCCCCACTTCTCTGATGCCAGGCATTGCTCCGTGGAGTGGTTTCTGGCCCCAGCACGCCCCCCTACAGCCGTTTGGGGGATTGCTATGCAGAGAATAGTCATAACAGCTAACATTGATTGCACTCTTACTATGACCACCTCCTGTTTCAATTTCTTTTCAGGTATTATCTCCTCTAGTACTCAGACATCTCTGTGAGATACTGTAGTTTCTTTTACTGTTCTCTGAGAGGTTAAGTGACTTGTCTAAAATCACAAGGTTAGTAAAAGGCTGAGCCAGGGCCGCAAGCCAGAGAGCCCTACCTCACAGCCCAAGCCCTCTGTGGAGGTCAGCAAGCTCCGGCTGCTGGTGGGTGTTTTCCCGACGACGCGGAGAAGACCTGTGTGTAGTCATGGACAGATACTGAGTGGTTTGGGGTGACAGCACTGGGAGAACGAGGCAGCAGATTCATCCTATTTGGTCACACCCTCCACAGGGTGATGCTGATGTCCTTTACTCTGCTTTCTAGTGGAAGCCACTTGCCTCATTTGGCAGCATTGAAATGGGGCTGGGCTATGAGGACCCATCAAAGTCCCTGAAGATGAGCCTGTGTCCTCCCAGGGCCCTTGCACAGGTCGCAGCTCGCCTACTCAACTGCAGAGATCCCAGGCCCTGTCCTGAGATACAGACCCTGATAGGATTTGGTTCTGCATCGCCACCTGAATCTCACCTCTAATTGTCATCCCCAGTGTTGGAGGTGGGGCCTGGTGGGAGGTGATTGGATCCTGGGGGCGGATATCCCCTCATGATAGTACGTGGGCTATCCTGAGACCTAGTTTAAAAGCATGTAGCACCTTCCCCACCCTCTATGCCTCCTGCTCCCCCTGCCATGTAAGACATGCCTACTTCCCCTTTTGCCCTCCGCCATGATTGTAAGTTTCCTGAGGCTTCCCCAGCCAGGCTTCCTGTACAACCTGTGGAATCTTGTGCCAATTAAACCTCTTTTCCCTATAGGTTACCTGGTCTCAGGTATTTCTTTCTAGCAGTGCAAGAAAGGACTAATACAGATCCCAACTCAGCCAACAACCTGGAGCGCTTCCCTACTGACTTCCTGCCCTGTCAGTTTGCAGTTGGAGACAGCAATCATCACCAGACAGAGTGACTGTGTGCGTGAACAATGAGCTGATCTAATATTGAGCAAGGCACAGGTGCTCATTAGGGCCCTGATCGTTTGGACCCCATTGTCACCTGGGGACAATGGGGTTCATCTCTGTGTATCTGGGGGTTGCTAAGATGTTTCTTTATTCCAGAGTTCACCAACCACGGCTGTATCACCAGAACCCAAACCTCTTATTTTCAGGCCCTGATGTAAGTGTGAGAGCTGCCATGTGGAATCTTTGGGGTACCCATCCCAGGAGCTGGCACCCTCTGTTGTCTTCCAAAGCTCCCTCCAGGAAAGAAGCCCTCCCTGCTGGAGGAGCTCCCACATCTAGCTATTCAGAGGCCTCCAGAGGTTTCTCAACTAGTCAAAGCGGGGCCCACTCTAAAAAAAATCCCAGGAACCTTGTCAATAGTGCCTGTGGATTGGGACATTGTTCTCTTGCTTCTACATAACAGCCTCCCCTCAAAGACAAAAAAAAAAAAAAGGTGGAGGCCGGGCGCGGTGGCTCCAGCCTGTAATCCCAGCACTTTGGGAGGCCGAGACGGGCGGATCACGAGGTCAGGAGATCGAGACCATCCTGGCTAACACGGTGAAACCCCGTCTCTACTAGACATACAAAAAACTAGCCGGGCGAGGTGGCAGCGCCTGTAGTCCCAGCTACTCGGGAGGCTGAGGCAGGAGAATGGCGGGAACCCGGGAGGCGGAGCTTGCAGTGAGCTGAGATCCGGCCCCTGCACTCCAGCCTGGGTGACAGAGCGAGACTCCGTCTCAAAAA